>NC_090439.1:628746888-629068763 GCF_031143425.1 Pleurodeles waltl
TCAGTGCTTCCCCCACTGTGGGTGCTCTGATAAATCGTGCCAGCCATTGGAGTTGGCTCGCCCAATAGTATAGTTCGAAGTCGGGGACAGCCAAACCACCCTCTGCTGTTGTTCTCTGGAGGGTGCGCAATGCTATTCTTTGTCTGTTGGTTCCCCAAATAAATCCTGTAATCAAGGATGAGATTGTTTTAAATACTACCCTTGGTATTATGAGTGGGATGGTTGCGAAGTAATATAACACTCTAGGCAATACTATCATCTTAATCAGTGCAACTCTCCCAGTGACCGCTAGTGGAAGTGTCTGCCATAATATCATGCTGTTTTTAATACTCCTCACCCCTTCTAGTAGATCCTCAGCTGAGTGATAGATATTAACCCCTAGGTATTTGACGGGGACCACGGGAGGCCCCGATTGTCCATTGGTTCTTCGATACCCCTTGTAGCAGGAAAAATAGACGACTTTCCCCAGTTTATCCGGAGTACGGATGCAGCCCCAAAGTTGTCTAACATTGTCATTGCTCCTGGTAGGTCGGCCTCCACGTTCCGGAGAAAGAGTAACATGTCATCCGCATATAGAGCAATATGATGTGTCCAGGCATTGATTGTAATGCCTTCATAAAACCTCTGGGACCTAGCCGACTGGGCGAGAGGCTCAACTGCCAACGCAAAAAGTAAAGGTGGTAGCGGGCATCCCTGTCTTGTGCCCCTACCTATGGTAAAGGAAGGGGATATTTTACGGCCAGTGCGCACTCTCGCTGTTGGGTTTGTATAGAGAAGCCTCGTCCATTTGACAAACCCTTCCCCTAGACCTAGTTGCAGCATGATTCATTCTAGGTAGTCCCACCGTAAGCTATCAAAAGCTTTCTCAACATCTATCGAGATGATTACTGCTCTAGCTGCATCAGAGGGCAGAGCATGAAGGAGTGAAATCAATCGACAAATGTTTTGGGCAGTGCTTCGCTGTGGGATAAATCCCGATTGGTCCTGATGGATTAAGGAGGACATGTGTGGTAAAAGTCTGTTAGCTAGCACCCTACTTAGTATTTTATAATCTATGTTCAACATTGATAGTGGTCAGTATGATCGAACTTCTGTGGGGGATTTGGTGGGTTTCAGAAGAGGAATCATTATGGCTTCTGTAGTGGAAGGAGGCAGGCTGTTGTTATTCCATGCCTCCGCATATAGTATGCTGAGCTGGGGGGCTAATGAGTCCTGATACATAAGATAGAACTCCAAGGGGAGGCCATCTGCTCCTGGTACCTTGCCCCTGGCCATACTCTGGATTGCGGTCTTTATTTCTGTAAGCGATATAGGGCTCGACAGGGCTATTCTATCCTCTTCTCCCAGTGCCGGGAGGTTGAGGCTTCCCAGATCTTGTAATTGAGCGTCGCTGAGTACTTCGGTGGGGGGGGCATATAGCTCTGACTAATATTCAAGAAAGGTGGCATTGATCTCCTTCTGCCCATATACTTTAATACCCGCGGTGGTCTCCAACTCTACCACTATGGTTTGATGTTGGAGTGGTTTGGCCAACCAGGCCAATAGGGCACCTGCTCTGTCACCCTCTGTATGTTGCTTCTGCAAGAATTGCTTGTAATCAAAACGAGACAATCTAGTGTTAGTTTCTGTTATTCCCTTGTCTCATCTAGTTGTGCTGAGAGGTCGGGTTGTGTCAGGAGCTTACGTTCGAGATCCCTAAGGGAGTTCTCGAGATCGCCTAGTTCTGTCTCTAACACTTTCCGTACTCCTACAGTTGTGCTAATACAATATCCCCTGATCACTGTTTTAAAGGATTCCCATTCAATGGATCTTGACGAAGCAGTTCCAGCATTGTTCCCAAAGAAGTCTGTGATCTTTGTATTCAGTTGAGCCCTAAAAGCCTCGTCTTCAAGTGACTCTGCTCTTAGACGCCAAGTGGGAATCGGAGGTCTCTCGCCGCACCAGGCCAAAGAAATCTATAATGGATTATGATCTGAGATGGTGCGGCTAAGATACTCAGCCTTCGCCACCACAGATTGCACTTCTGGAGACACCAGAAAGGTGTCCAGTCGTACATGCAGGTCGTGAACTGCTGAATAGAAAGAGTATTCTCTATTGGGAGGATTAAGTTTGCGCCAGCAATCCGTTAATTGCCAGTGTTTTTGCCACTGCTGGAAGTGCAGTGCTGTTTTATAGGTTGCTGATTGTGACAGCGGTGGGTGCGATCTATCCATTGCGGTGTCCATTACACAGTTGAAGTCTCCTCCAATTAATGTGGTGCTGGTGAGGAGTGTGCTCATGACCAGTGATAGTCGGTCAAAGAATCTTCCTTGATCGTGATTAGGGGTGTATAGTCCCACAAGGGTTACCTCTCTCCCGTCCAATCTACCAGAAATCACTACATACCTCCCCTCAGTGTCGATCAAGGTATGGAGAACTTGTAATGGAACGCCTGGTCTTATCCATATCAACACTCCCCTCGCAAATGCTTAGTGGGTAGTGGCGAATATTTTTCCCCTCCAGCGCTTTTTCAAGGCCTTGATTTCCTGCTCTAACAAGTGAGTTTCTTGTAAGATAGCTATATGCACTCCTCTTTGTTTAAGAAAACTGTGAACCTTGTACCTCTTGGACATGTTATTTAGGCCCCTGACATTCCATGTGATTATCTTGTATTCTGTGGTCATAATTTAAGGAGGGATGTAAAGGTGGCCTACTGACGCCGCTCTATTACTACCACTGGACAATCCCATTGAGTTTCGTAATCTAAGGTGTGAACCGTTTTGACTGTGAGATAGATGTGCCTGATATACCCTTAAAACAACAAAAACAAAATCAAACCCCCTTTGTAATTCCCTCTCCCCAGGACTGGTACCTACAACTCTCCCCGTCCAAACCATTACAACTAGTGCAATCTTAATTATCTACCTATTGGAGGGAGGCGTGCCAGAGAAAAGAGGCAGCACCCCGGGCCCTTTCCCAGGCCCGATCACGTGTGATGTGCCGGTTAAGTAGTGTCATTCAGAGTCATATCACTATATATTCATGGTTGGAATCCAGCAAGGTTCCGAAACAGAGTGAGGTTCCCCCACAGACGTCAGCTCACTTGTCAACTTGTTCTTTCAACAAGGTCAAATAATCTCGTCCGCTGTTCTTGGGGTGATCGCTGGCAAGCCGATGAGAGTGTCCTGGGAGGATATTGAGGAGTGTTCGCAGTTTGATTCAACATCCGATGTAGTATCTGGGGTCTGACGTGTGTGGAAGTCTCCTCCGCTCAGCGCTGCTGCTGTTTCCACTGCATCACGCATCTCCTATTGTGACTGACGTTTCGATGGAGCCGCTTCTGTAGTCTTCTTCCGGGATCTACTACGTTTCTTCCCGGGGTTTCGAAATGTTCGGTCGCGGGTTGATCTGCAGTGGATGTTCAGCGATTCGAGCCATTCCATCGCCAGGTGAGGTGTGAGAAAAAAGTGGGTCCTGTTATCGTACTCCACTCGGAGTTTTGCTGGAAAGAGCATGGCATACTTTATACCATGCTCACGCATGGTACGTTTTACTGCAATGTAAGATGCCCTTTGTGCTTGTGTCTCTCTTGTAAAGTCTGGGAATATCATGACCTTTTGGACATCCAATTGCATCTCCCCTTGTTGGCGGGATTGTGATAGTACGTAGTCTCTATCTTTGTGGTGGGGTAACTTAGCGATTATTGGTCGTGGCCTGCCTCCCGGTGGAGGTGGCCCGCTGGGGACTCTGTGGACTCGTTCCACCGCACAAAATGGTGAGAAGCCCTCTAATGCCATTGTGTCTCTAAGCCACTGTTCCAGGAATGTTTCTGTATTAGCTGCGGTGGGCTCCGCCCCCTCCGGAACCCCCACCAGTCTAATGTTGTTCCGTCGGGCTCGGTTTTCGGCATCTTCTGCCCTTGCCTCCAATGTTTTCAGCCGGGTGGCCAGGTCTTTAATTTCTAAGGATGCATCTTTGTGCGCCCCTAAGACCCCTGTCAGCGTAGTTTCATGCAAACCCACCGTTTCCTTTAATTTACGGTGGTCGTCTCGTAAAAGGGAAAGGTCTGCGGTAAGGTTAGCGATTTTACGCTCAAGCACTTCGCGGGAATCTTTAATGGCCAGCAGCACAGTGTCCAGGGTAGTTTCTTGTTGTTCGTGCCCCGCTTGTGATTCTCTGGCTGGCGTTGGGGGTGGATTCTCAGTGGGCGAGAAGTCCCCCGCTGGGGTTTGTCGTGTTTTTTGGGTTTTACCATTGTAATAGGTCACCGGTTGGCGAAGGCCGTATGTATTAGTGGGAGGTGGTGTCGTTCGACCAGACTGTATGTCGCCTGTTCCAGTCCCGGTGTTCTCACATGAACAGCACTGTTAGAAGTTCACCGTTTGAGCTGTTTGACCACAAGGGAGTTCTTTCATAATTATGCATGCGTTGGTCGCCGGCAAGAGCAGCTTTAGAATGCCGAAAAACAGTATTACATTCTCACCTCTGGTCGGGCTTCGGATGTTGGCATTTGCATACTGTTCTGATACCAGGGGGAGGTTCTGTACCAGTGTTCCCGATCTCCCCTTGCAGCACGAGACTGCGGTCTCCGATTCCCCTCAATATGCTAGTATAAGTTCCTGTCCTGGCATGCGGCCTCCGCGTTCTCCCTGGTCTTGCGGTAGCCGGTAATCCAACTCATCGGAGCCGTTTCTCTCTCACTCGAAGCTCCGGTGACTTCGCTCTTCATCCGCTCCTCACCACTCCTTCTGACTTCGCTGATGTTCTGTTTCGTATTGTTGCCCTCGCCATTGGTGAAGAAGGTGTCTGGGCCCCCTGTGCTCCTCTATGGATGATGGGGGGTCCTCACCTCCACGGGGCCTTCGTATCCTCCCAGCCGTGGGTCGTGGTTGCAATGAGTTCACTGTTCTGTCGCGGCCGCCATTTTGGATCGCGGCAGCAGTGAAATTGCCGGGGTGTTTTCTGGGTAAACTCTGCCTCAAAGTGGGTCGCCAGCAGGGCAGTCCTTATAAATACAAAACAGGAATCAATCTTCAGGGCAATCCTCTGGAATACAAGGCAGTCCTTCTAATTGTCCCCTGCAGGTCCAGGAGTAAGATGAAGAGTTGGTCTAAGTGTCTAATATTTATGACTGATGCCAGACTTTGAACTGGGAGAAACCTCTTGGCCTTTCTTATATTTGATTCTGAAAATTTCTCCCTTTCTGTGCCCAGGCTTGATGGTGTGAGCATCTTTGTGAGTGTGCTGGAGGCAGCTTCTTTGCTCTGTAAGTGGGATGGGGAATAGCCCCATCCATTACATCCTGGCAGAGCAGCCCATCCAGCCAATACCTGGCCCCACTTTGTCTCACTGTCTGGGAGAAATACACAAAGACCGTCTTCCAGCTACATCTAGTTGACCTAGGATAAAGGCTTTATTTACCAACTGCTTAGGACTAGAAAATGCCAACTTTCTAAAAGTGGCATTTTCAAAATTGGAACTTAAAATCTGACTTTACCATTAAAGAGGGTTATAAATTACAATTAATTTGAGACATAAATGACTTTTCTGCCTGTTCCCAAGAAAGGCTATAACTTATTAGATGAAACAAGGTAACCCTATGTTATCCAATTGGAGAGGTAGGACCTTCAAAAGAGAAAAACTAATTTAAGAGGTTTTCACTACCAGGAAATGTAAAACCTAAAAGTACATGTCCAGCTTTTTAAGTACATTGCACCCTCCAACATGGTCGCTGTTTAGGGATATATATATATATATATATATATATATATATATATATATATATATATATATGCAAAACACAAGATAGAACTCTGGGTAGTTCCCAAATTTAGGTGGAGAGCTACATATATATATGCCAACACTTATCTCTGTGGGCTCTGTGGGCTCAGTACAATCTTTGCAGAAATCACACGTCTATTGCCTCACAGATATCCACGAATGACAGTGGACCTCTCCGTTCCGGTAATCAATTGATTTTTATTTTATTATCCAAGTGTAACAGTGATCTCCATGATGAAAATCGAGCAACGCATTTCGGCCGTAGCCTTCAAGTGGCCATGGAAACATACACAGTGAATGTGCATTTAGAGGGGAAGGGCATGGCCACTCATCCCAACATTTTTTTTTTATTTAACGGGGACATCTGTAAAGATCACATGATTGAACATTTAAATAAAATGCAGTAGTGACTTGAACAAGTAATAATAACAGTAAAGTATTTTTGGGATCGTGACCCTCTTCTCAATAAGGCCAACACTCACATACACTTTCTACATGTTTCTCATTATTCATCCCTTATCTGTTGATTTTTTATCTTACCAATACAATATTTATTTAGCACTCTATAAACTCTAACACACTTCCTTAGGTCAAAAGAAGGAAATTAAGGGGCACAAATTCATGTCAGGATCCGCTTTCACTTGTTACTAACATAAACATATAGTTCTAATGTCTATTTATATTGTACTTATGATTTTTTGTGATTTTTTTTAATTTTGAGATTTTTTTTGAGATTTTTAGCTACCTCTACTCATGAAAGTATTTGCACTTATTCATGCGTTTCACCTATCACATTTTTCTATTTTATAAACATATGCCATATAAGCTGTCAGTATCATCCACATCTCATCCACGGTTTTCTGAGGTGCTATATTACTGGGAAGCACAAATCTACTCCATTTTGATATCCGATCTAACATTTCTCCTTTATATCTAATATTGTCTTCATTACAAGGATCCCCACCCCCATCTATGAAGTGTAACTGATTTTAACTCTCAAGAATAGCTGGTGCCAGATATAAAATACACAATATTGTATAATAATACGTTAGAGCTATTATAGACATATAAACCAAGTTCATTCTAAATCGAATCCTGTGAATCAATAACATCATCAAACAAATAAATTCAAGATTTTTTGAAGATTTTTTTAAGGTAGTAAGTATATATACTTAGGAGTAGCATTTAAGTAACATTGAACTTATAGACCCTGTGTGCATGCAGTACCACTTAACTGAGAACTTCTTGGTAAATTAAATATGCCAATTTGGTGTAAGACAGATTTACTATGTTTAAGGGAGTGAGCACAAACACTTTAGAACTGGTTAGCTGTGGTAAAATGCACAGAGTCCTAAGGTCAGAACAAATGAATTTCAGCAGCTGAAAGGGAGAAGCCGAAAAGTATGGGGAGGACTACACCAAAGGCTGACAGATATAAGAACTCATAACTACAAGTAGCGTGATCATGCAGAAATGGTAGCTTGGCAAAGAGCAGGCAGGCTTAACTTAGGAGGCAATGTGTAAAGTATTTATGCATAATTTTAAAGACTAAAACAGTGACAACACCACACAAAAAGATACCACATATGGTTTTACAAATATAGCTTAATTTAATGAACAAAACAAGACAAAAACAACGAAAATCCAATAACTTGAAGTCGAGGTATGATGTCTTAGAGAATATATTCAACTATGTTGCTTCAAGGCAAAAAGGCCAACGGCGGCTATCTGGTAGCGCTACACCAAGTGAAATATGAAAAGTGAAAAGTCAGGCCGACTGTGTTGGAGTGCAGGTCAGATAGACGGAGCACCCTTCTGCCGCTGGAAGAGCACCTTGTTGCATTGTCGACTGGGCCTGATGCATCAAGCAGAGGAGACAATGCGTCAGTGTCAATTTCGCTGAATGTAGGCACTTCGGGGCAGATGTAGGAATGTAGATGTAGCCCCGTGGGGGCAGATCGGCCTATTATTAGGACGATCAGCCCCCAGGGGGGGCAGAAACCTCTAGGCGCCAGGGGAAATTTTTTTTGTGTTTTTTTTTTTTGTTTGTTTGTTTTTTTAGACATGGGGAGCGACCCATCAGGCAAGGGTCGCTCCCCTGGGGGGCAAATTGTATTTAGGCCATTTCGGCCCCCCTTGGGGGCAGATTGCCCGATTTTAGGTCAATCTGCCCCCAAGGGGGCAGAAACCACTAGGCACCTGGGATTTGTTTTTTGGCGCCAATGTCACGCAGGGGGAGCGACCTCGTAGGCAAGGGTCGTTCCTGGGCAGGGGGGGATTGGGGGGGGAGGGGTCAAATTTATTTTAGGGCATTTCTGCCCCCCCCCTCCCGGGGCCGGCTGAGCTAGAGGCCAAACTCCACACGTAGGCACTTTGAAAAAAACACCTCTGTTTTCTGTGAAAAAATATGTTTTGTCCACGTTGTGTTTTGGGCCATTTCCTTTCGTGGGCGCTAGGCCTACCCACACAAGTGAGGTATCATTTTTATCGGGAGACTTGGGGGAACGCTGGGTGAAAGGAAATTTGTGGCTCCACTCAGATTCCAGAACTTTCTGCCACAGAAATGTGAGGAACATGTGTTTTTTTAGCCAAATTTTGAGGTTTGCAAAGGATTCTGGGTAACAGAATCTGGTCCGAGCCCCGCAAGTCACCCCATCTTAGATTCCCCTAGGTCTCTAGTTTTCAGAAATGCACAGGTTTGGTAGGTTTCCCTAGGTGCCGGCTGAGCTAGAGGCCAAAATCTACAGGTAGGCACTTCGCAAAAAACACCTCTGTTTTCTTTAAAAAAATTGGATGTGTCCACGTTGCGCTTTGGGGCGTTTCCTGTCGCGGGCGCTAGGCCTACCTACATAAGTGAGGTATCATTTTTATCGGGAGACTTGGGGGAACATAGATTAGCAAAACAAGTGTTATTGCCCCTTGTCATTCTCTACATTTTTTCCTTCCAAATATAGGAGAGTGTGTAAAAAAGACATCTATTTGAGAAATGCCCTGTAATTCACATGCTAGTATGGTCACCCCGGAATTCAGAGATGTGCAAATAACCACTGCTCCTCAACACCTTATCTTGTGCCCTTTTTGGAAATACAAAGGTTTTCTTGATAGCAATTTTTTACTCTTTATATTTCAGCAAATGAATTACTGTATACCCGGTATAGAATGAAAACGCACTGCAGGGTGCAGCTCATTTATTGGCTCTGGGTTCCTTGGGTTCTTGATGAACCTACAAGCCCTATATATCCCCGCAACCAGAGGAGTCCAGCAGACGTAACGGTATATTGCTTTCGGTAATCTGACATTGCAGGGAAAAGTTACAGAGTAAAACGTAAAGAACCATTTATGTTTTTTTCACCTCAATTTCAATATTTTTCTTTTTCAGTTGTTATTTTCTGTAGGAAACCCTTGTAGGATCTACACAAATGACCCCTTGCTGAATTCAGAATTTTATCTACTTTTCAGAAATGTTTAGGTTTCTGGGATCCAGCATTGGTTTCATGCCCATTTCCGTCACTGACTGGAAGGAGGCTGAAAGCAAAAAAAATTGCAAAAATGGAGTATGTCCCAGTAAAATGCCAAAATTGTGTTGAAAAATTGGGTTTTCTGATTCAAGTCTGCCTGTTCCTGAAAGCTGGGTAGCTGCTGAGTTTAGCACCACAAACCCTTTGTTGATGCCATTTTCAGGGGAAAAACCACAAGCCTTCTTCTGCAGCCACTTTTTCCAATTTTTTTGAAAAAAACGAAATTTTCCCTGTATTTTGGCCAATTTCTTGGCCTCCTTCAGGGGAACCCACAAAGTCTGGGTACGTCTAGAATCCCTAGAATGTGGGAAAAAAAGGACGCAAATTTGGCTTGGTTAGCTTATGTGGACAAAAAGTTATGAGGGCCTAAGCGCGAACTGCCCCAAATAGGCAAAAAAAGGCCTGGCACAGGAGGGGGAAAAGGCCTGGCAGCGAAGGGGTTAATGGTGCATGGGGATGTGAATGGCTCATTCGGCATGCGTATGTTCCCCTTTATTTGTGATTGTCTAGAGGGAATTCACAGAGCCCAGCTATCATTAACCCCAGAGAGAGGCAGAGGCAACTTTCTAAAAGTGCAATTTTCAGACTTGCACCTTAAAATTCAACTTTACCATAAGTTAGAAATTTAAATTGTCAATCCAGAGACACTAAACTCGCAATATCTATATGTTCTCAATTGGAAATTACACTTATAAAGTGTAGTAAGGTAATCAGAATGTTATTCTATGAGAGGGATAGGCCTTGTAGTAGTGAAAAAAGAATTTAATAGTTTTTCACAACTAGGACATGTAAAATTTCAAAACAAATCCAGTACGTTCAAAATACTCTGCTCCATGCCCTTGGGGCTGGCCAGGGCCTACCTTGGGGGTGACATATATGTATTAGAAAGGAAGATTTTGGTCTGGCAGACTTAACTTGCGAGGTTGATATGGCAGCTTAAAAAGCTACACACAGGCTCTGCAATGGCAGACCTGAGACATGTGTGATACTAAAGTAGGTGGCAAAATTAGTGCTGCAGGTGCACTAGTAGAGTTTAATTTACAGGCCATGGGCATATGTAGTCCACTCTACTAGGGACTTGTAAGTAAATTAAATATGCCAATTGTGAATAAGCCAAATGTTACCATGTTTAAGGGAAAGAGCCCATGCACTTTAGCACTGGTTAGCAGTGGTGTGCCCAGAGCTCTAAAGCCCTCAAAAGTGAAGTCAGCAAAACGGGAGGTCAGAGGGCAAAAGATTAGAAGCAACCACATCAAGGATGTCAGGTCTAGGAGGTAGGCTATTCCCCCAAATTACATCTGCTATTAAGCACTAATTTCTTAGCACAAAATATACCCTCACGTCCGAAAGAGTCCAAAAGACATGCGAGGATGTTCTTTGTTCTAAGAAAATAGTGCTAACTGCAACAGAACATAAACAGCAGTGTAAGGAGTCGCTTGCACTCACTCACTAAATCTGCTCTTGATTTAGGATTTTTTCCTCCAAAGTCACTATTTATTACTCGAGCGAGCATAGTTGTGTTATTATCGGTATTTCCGTAACACAAAATTATCAAAATACCTCCGACAACTCTAGCGTAATTGAAATTCTGCCCAGGCCAATCACGGATGGCCACCATTAGGCAAGGGTGAGCAACCCTGACTGATCTTCTTGCCAGCCATACTATGATTTCAAGAACAATTACATGAACGCAAACACATCAGTTCACATGCACTTACACATTGTACGTGCATAAATCTGTATGCATACACAAACACACACACAATCCTCCAGACTTACATAACAAGTGCAAGAAGCTCTGTAAACAGTTCTCCCAAGATCTTTCTGTGGTTTTGTTGGAACTATGTGGCTGCACGGAAAGGCAGGAAGAATCACGATTGGTGGATTGTCCCTATTCTGTCCAGGTTCATCCCTTCTCTGACAATCAGCAGAGTTCAGAGGGAGGTATTGCTGTGTGAGGACTGGAACTTCAAGCAGGAAAATCTTTGTTTCTTTTTTAAATGTTCAATAACCTTCCTTCATGCAGTATGCATGAGGGATAGAGTATTTTCAAAGCTGGTGGGTCCTCCATTCACTAATTATTTGGGGTATACAAAAGTCATTAATTGCTTTTGGTTAATTACTTGAAATGTCAGGAAAATTATGTGAAATAACATGAAAAAGAAATCCATCATTTAGCACTATATTTTAGCAGAAAATATGTCTGTGTGTTTTTCTGTGTAAGGGCACACTTCACACAAAAAAGTGAAATAAACATTGCTAACAATGTATAATTAAACAAAGTGGCATAATGGTGTAATTTCAGGAATTTTGATGAACAATAATATCACAAAATTATAAAAATTATACCAATTGCACTAGTGTAATCTAAATTTTACCCAGGTCTACTAATTACTTTTTTGAGTGGTTGCTTCGGAGTGGTGAAGATATGTTCACCATGCCAAATGGACCAAATCCCACTGTCTACAAACTCATAAGACTAAAGTGTTAAACCATGCTTTGACAATACATTTGAATAAGATCACATTTGCAAGGACACAACAAAGTAATCTTTGATGATGCTAAGCATGTGCCGCAAAATAAAATCCATGGCATGATTGTCGCACAAGTTATGCAGAAAGGGTTCCTGATATGAGTAAAATGAGAGCCAGATAGTGGGCACACAGTGTGTTTATCTCTGAGCTTCAATCTGGATGGGAAAATTCTGATATTAGTTAATTTATTTTATTAAAGTGATGTTAAGTGGAACTGTGATATCTGACTTTTAATTTAGAAGTACTTAAGGAGTTGCTATCTTACACACTCAAACATCACTTCTATACCCACATTAAATTTGTGATGTGGATAATATTTTATTTGGAAGACTTTCAATGCAGGTGAACCTTGAAGGAAGTTAAACTCTGCTTTAACTGACCCAACGCTTGCACGGCAACATTAACATATGGTGTTTATTATTTTTCAGTCTTTATAAATATTTATGGATGTATAGACTATGGATGTACAGGCATATTGGCAACAGCCTTATTTAGGGTTAGACAGAATGAGAGATCCTTGCGTTCCCCAGTTAGAAGTGGGGAAACTGAAGATTTACTATCAATGAAGCGTCAGCTCTCCTAGGGCCCGTCTAGTAGAGGGCTAGATCACAGTGGTGGTTATCCTAACTTTTTGAGGATGGGACAACTGTCACTGGCTTTCCCTACCCATGTCCACCATGTACAGCATAGTCAACACCAGCAGGGAAAACATTGAAAGTGTTATTAATTAGAGGAATTGTAGGTGAGCTCAGATGCATGTCCCAAATCTCCACACTATTAAAAGTCAAAATCTCAAGTTAAGAGCTCCTGGAATTATATCTGTGGGAAAAGGAGAGGGTGAAGAGTACACTAGAGGCACAGGTAGATGGATAATATATGGATATATGTGAAGTCCCACAGGAAATGTCCCTTCCCAAAGAGGTAGGTTTCGGAAGGAGGGAAACCAAGCTAAGTGGAGCACCCAGTGAAGGCAGTGATTATGACACAACAGATATGTAAAGTATGTTAAATAAAACCTGAAAGTTGGATGAATACACTGTCCTATATTTCTGAAGTCTTTAACACTTCTCTGGTATATTAGCATTGGTGCAACCGTGAAATACCCTGACACATGAGAGAAGCAGACATAGGCCCTCATTACGACCCTGGCGGGCGGCGGAGGCCGCCCGCCAGGATTCCCCCCTCCATAATACCGCTCCGCGGTCAGAAGACCGCGGAGGGTATTATGAGTTTTTGCCTGGGCTGGCGGGCGGTCTCCAAAAGACCGCCCGCCAGCCCAGGGAAAAACTCCCTTCCCACGAGGATGCCGGCTCGTAATCGAGCCGGCGGAGTGGGAAGGTGCGACGGGTGCTACTGCACCCGTCGCGTATTTCACTGTCTGCAAGGCAGACAGTGAAATACATTTTGGAGCCCTCTTACGGGGGCCCCTGCAGTGCCCATGCCGTTGGCATGGGCACTGCAGGGGCCCCCAGGGGCCCCGCGACTCCCCCTCCCGCCATCCGGTTCCCGGCGGGAGAACCGCCAGGAACTGGATAGCGGGAGGGGGAGTCGGAATACCCAAGCCGGCACAGCAAGCTGCGCAGGCTTAGAGGATTCCTTGGGGGCAGCGGGAAACCGGCGGGAGACCGCCAGTTTCCCTTCTCTGACCGCGGCTAAGCCGCCGCGGTCAGAATGCCCCGCGGGGCACCGCCGGCCTGTCGGCGGTGCTCCCGCGTGCCGCGGCCCTGGCGGTTACAAACCGCCAGGGTCGTAATGAGGGCCATAGCCTGGTGGGAAGAGAACACAGGTTTTAACAGTAAGACCCAAATACAATAGCAGGACAGAATCCTAACAGGAGAGGAATCAGGAAGAGAAAACAAAACAAACATGCAGGATGTTAAAAGCCTAGTGTCAGCTACTGAAAGCTGAAATCTCATAATACAACATTTCTTGGCAATATGACTTCCTTCTGACTGTGCTAATGCTGACCTGAATGGATTTTTCTTGCATTTGATATGGCCTAGTGCCATCCTGCAAGTGTGCCCAGCTGGCACAGACCCAGTCTCCACACTCAATTCATATGTATAGGAACATTCTTTAGACCTTCTCTTCTTGTTATGTGCTCTTATTTGCTTACCGTATGGACGTTTATGTAGATTTTTGACAGAATGGGCAAGTAGGACAATGAGAAATCTTTCTGTGTGTCAGCCATTTTTTGCTTGTTTAAGGACAAAAACAGTTTTGTATCTTTATTTTGTCTAAATGGCCAAGCAAGAGTTTCAAATATGGTGCCTCCTCAGAAGACCTGTAATGCTATGAAGAAAACCGCTACGGTGGCACCTCTTTACATACCACAGACATGCAGGAATGTAAAAATAGGGTAGATGGTCCTCTGCCAAGGCAATGGAGATCTGTCTTTAGCATTTGCTTAATAACATATAAACAGAGTATATAACTAATATACGCTAAAGCTCTATAGAACACCATAGGAAAACAAGAGCTCTATACCTGCTAAAGATGAGCAGTTTAACACTCCTTTCCCATGGAATTGGCTTGATGATTTTTATGTTTCGTGGAAAACTCAAAGGAGTTGACTCCCTTAAGTCTTTTCCTCATAAAACCAATCTGTACCCAACCTACCACACAGAGAAAGAAGGATGTATTTTTGCCCCATGGGTGGTAACAATTACACATGTATGTGAAATCTGCACAAGAAGCGCTGCTTTACCCCACGTAGGTCAATAGAGTCCTCTGAGGTATCAATGTTAGGGTACACATGTGTCCTGATTGTAAATCTACAGTCCCTAATAGTGTATCTACAATCCTTTGGCACTTTATGAATTTTTATATTTCCCTGGCTCAGCTCATTGTTGGATTTCAGGCCTTTACCCCTACACCCCTCTGGATGAAGTTGCTTGCTCTGCTACTCAGTAGGACGATCAAATACCTTTCTGCCTAATAAAGCCATTAGCATTGCTTCACCTAGTTCCTGGGAAAGAAAGTAGCGAAGAGTAAATCTGCATGTACTAATTTCCTTCTGGCAGGGTACTGTGCTGAGAAAGTCCAAGCCCACAGAAACAAAGGTGAAAGGCCGGAGCTCTAGAACCAAACATAATAAGGGATCACCTTTGAAGTTTCAGTGGAAATGAATCAGGCAGCTGTGTCCCTTGGTGGCAGAATTTAAGCTCCCAGGTAATTTATTTTCATAGATCAGATGAAGTCACCATGTTAACGTGTCCCTGAATGATGTGCAGAATGCTGTGCAGGAGTGGCATTCTAGGATTGGCCAGTGGTGTCGGGCTTCTAGAACTTTCCTCTCCCACTTAAAAAACCCTGCACAAGGGAAAGACCTTTGAGAAGACTCTGGATCTGAGAGAAAGATTGTGAATAATGCCTAGCTAGATAGAGAAGCCACCGGAGGCCTCTAAAAAGGTGGCCTGTAGCCCCCAGGACTTGGATTGTTCTCTCCAGGGCCAGTGGTATTGATACTCTTATGCCTTCTGAGGAATAGTTGAGGTATGGGCCTGCTGTGGGGACCCTCAAGGGTTCCCTTGGGACTTCTGTAGATTGGCCCCTTACTCTGTCCTTTACTCTGACACATGGGTGCTCTTCAAGACGCCAGGAGGCTATGGGACCTGCAGAAGTGTGGCAGGAAGGGTGTTCTTCTTGCTGACTTTGATGGGCCTGGGAAAAATGCCTCACAATTCACATCAAAACCTGAAAATATCTCCAGTGAAGAGACCCTCAGTGGGCCCTTAAGCATTGCAGCACCAGCCCAAAGTGGAGCTGCCCAATAATGAAGCATGACACCCCCTGGGGTGTGTGAGGGCTCTTGCTCCTGAAAGGGGCTACCTCATTCTGGGGTTCTGACCTGCATGCACTGTTCTTGGTTTCTGTAGGAACTGCAAACTTACCTTTGGTTATAATGGAACAGAAAAACTAGGCTCCCCATTGAAAATGCCAATTTAGAAGCCTGAAGGCAAGGGGTTTCCAGCAAGAGCAAACAAGTGCAAGAACTTCTAAATCAGTCTCTCGGGCCTGGAGGTATCAACACATAATGCCTAGTACCCATGGGACACAGCACAAACCGGAGCGAGTAGCACACTGCTGCTGATCTACACTCTACCCCCTGGGAAGACTAAACCCCTGGGTGTGGATGCAGCCTTCCTTTTTAATTTTCATATTGAAGGGATATGTGTGAGACCCCCCTACCTGAACACAACTTGTGGCATTGAGGATCCCATTCCCGAGAGTTAAAAGCAACTTCAATTGATGCAGGGCACGTCATCCCTAAAAACAGAAGACAGAGAACACCAAGATGAGCACCACAATGCTGTCCACATTGCTCCCAGAGAGGCCAGAGTCACAGAAGTGATGAATCATGCCTCCTCTTCCTCATCCCTGTGTTGGGGGATGTAGGGCATGCTATACACAGATCTGTTTGCGTTCCATGTGGGAGGACAGAAAGAAAGAAAGAGGTTGCTAAAGCACAGCAACTTTCCCAGCTGACAGTGTGGGAATGGGTTCCCCGCACTGCCCAAACCCTAAGTAGACGCCTGGTGCCCCATAAAGAGCGCACAGGCACTGAGCATTAAAAATTAAATGCAAAATGTGATGCTTAGCTGCAGATTACAATGAGAAATAAGCCTCACATCAAAGTGGCAAAGCTTCTGTTTGAATATGCACATCGTGGGGTAGATGAGCATCTTCTCATATGTCCCTGTTCTTGGAAGTGTACATAAACTTCTCCTTGAGGTGCCTCAGGATGGATCACACCAGTGTTGTTTGTAGAACATCTGAAATTTAGGGGGGCTGCAAGAATTACAGAACACAAGACCCCCAGGTTTTAGGACCCTGAGTAATATATCATGAGGGCGTCATGACTGGTATTTCCATCTACCTGATCATATTGAGAGTATATTTAGTATGGATGTAATAAAAGTACTTTGCAATTTTATGAGAAAAAGTACTGACTTGACAATGATGTATTGAGTGTTGCTATGTCCAGAGACCTCAGGTTACTAGTCTAAACATTCTTCCCTTAGTCAGTCTTGGACTTCTCTGGTTCGCTACCTTGAGAAAGTCATGTGCCACAATAGAGTACTTGGTTCCCAATAAAGAGAATCTAGGGATCTTATTATATGTGAAGGACTCACAATCCTTTGCAACTATTAACTCAATTTCCTACTACTACTTACAGTGTTTTGCTCTATAACTGTTTCTTATTTAGTATGTTTTACGAACTATGTGTTACATATAAAGGAACAGCTAAAGTGACTGTGAATAGACATAATATGATGTATATTAAGCAGCTCACTATATGTCAATAGGTTCAAAGTGGAGATGTGGGAAAATCCTAACCTAACAGCTCTTTTAGCAAGCTTGGGCAGCTGTTTCTGCTTGCTATTCATGTCTTATTGCTTTCAGTACTATTTCTTAGTGTAAAATGCATCCTTACATCCAGCTTCGATACGAGCCGACCATTGTATGCTAAGAAATAGCACTCAATCAATCAATCAATCAAAAAATGTATTAAGCGCGCTACTCACCCGGTAGGGTCTCAAGGCGCTGTGGTGGGGGGAAGAACAGGGGGGGATGCTGATTTACTGTTCAAAAAGCCATGTCTTTAGGTGTTTTCTGAAGGTCAGGAGGTCCTGGGTCTTGCGTAGGTTGGTGGGGAGGGAGTTCCAGGTCTTGGAGGCAAGGTAGGAGAAGGATCTGCCTCTGGAGGTGGTGCGTTGGATGCGGGGTACTGTGGCCAGGGCGAGGTCAGCAGAGCGGAGGAGACGGGTGGGTGTGTGGAAGTTCACTCTTTCGTTGAGGTAGGCTGGTCCATTGTTGTGGAGGGATTTGTGGGCGTGGATGAGGACTTTGAAAATGATCCTTTTGCTGATGGGTAGCCAGTGAAGGGATCTGAGGTGGGCGGAGATGTGCTCATGGTGTGGGAGGTTCAGGATGAGACATGCGGCTGAGTTCTGGATCTGCTGGAGTTTCTGCTGAAGCTTGACTGTGGTACCAGCTTAGAGGGCGTTTCTGTAGTCTAGTCTGCTGCTGATGAGAGCATGGGTGACGGTCATCCTGGTTTCTAAGCACTAATTTCAGAATTACTTTCCTTGTGTATTTTAAGCACAATACTGTGGAATACTTACGCTACATACACTCCTCCGGAACTTTCCCTTGATACATTTGAAGCTCCTCAATCACCTTGAATTCCGATGTACTTTTAATCTTATTTTTGATATGCTGTACTTTATTTTTTGTACTGGCACTTTTAATCACTGATTACAAAAATTGTTTTTGACAACCTGCTGCATTTGATTTTATGGACTTATTTGTTTAAAAAAATGTTTTTCATGGTACATGGAATTACGCTAATTACACCCACCTATAGCAGAAAGTGGTCTAATTGAAATAAGGAATGGCCTTCGGTGTTACAGAAATAACCTTTGATACCTTACAAAGAAACAACACAAGTGTTAAATCAACAGTGTACCGACAGTCACTGGTGGCTGGTGTTAAAGAGCATAGCGTAGTGTGACCAGATCTTCAGAACCAAAAACCGGGACATTTTGAGAAATAGAAGAAGGGGGCATTGCTCTCCCATTCACAGAGGAGAAGCAGTACTTCGAGCAGTTCAAGGCTAAGGGCGGCAGCTTGCTCACAGTAAATCAACCAAGACAGTGTGTTTGGAGGGAGGGAAGGGTGATGGAGTGGGGACGGTGGGCTCAGCCAATTTTAGCAGCTCTGCTATAGTCTGCCATTGGGTGCTATTGTTGTGGCTCAGGGTGGAGTCAGCAGAGCTTCATGCAAGTGAACAACAGGGGGCAGGGCGGGTTTACAGTGTCAACTTGGGAGTGAGTGGTGCTGAGGGTCTGTGTTGGGAGAGGGATCTGGCAGTTATTTCGAGCCCTGGACCGCTGGCCTCAAAGAGTATAGAACACGTGTTAGACAGCAGCAATATGCTAAAGAGGAGCTGCTCTTCCCACTAGCATTGCCAAGGGAGTGATCCTCTCTTCTGCTTGGAACGCTTGGAATACTGACCTTTGAGTTGCCATTGACAGACCATAGGGTTTAAATGCTAGACTTCTGCAACATCAGAAGCTTTGTAACGCCTCATTCCTCCTCCCTCTCTAACTGCCTCTTACAGTGCCAAGAGGCTGGGTTGTTGTCACTATTAGTGGGTCAGTGGGACAAGGCCTCCTTTCACTGCACGATTTAAAAGATTTCAGCACTTCCCAGACATTGTACAATTTTTTCTGCAAAGATTGATGTATAAGAGGCAGCCACTGCAGTGAGTAATTGAAATTGGTTTGAGGAATGTTGTCCTAAAAAATGTTTAGGGCGATATTTATACTTTTTGACGCAAAACTGCGCTAACGCAGTTTTGCGTCAAAAAAATTTGCGCCGGCTAACGCCATTCTGAAGCGCCATGCGGTCGTCGTATTTATTCAATGACGTTAGCCGGCGTTAGCCGCCGGCGCTGCCTGGTGTGCGTAAAAAAAACGACGTACACCAGGCAGCGCCGGCGTAGGGGGATATGGAGCTTGGGTGCCAAAAAATGGGGCAAGTCAGGCTGAGGCAAATTTTTCGCCTCAACCCGATTAGCGCCATTTTTTTCGACTCCCAACCCCCATTGAAATGACTCCTGTCTTAGCAAAGACAGGAGTCATGCCCCCTTGCCCAATGGCCATGCCCAGGGGACTTCTGTCCCCTGGGCATGGTCATTGGGCATAGTGGCATGTAGGGGGGCACAAATCAGGCCCCCGTATGCCACAAAAAAAAAAAAAAAAAATACTTACCAGAACTTACCTTCATGTCCCTGGGATGGGTCCCTCCAGCCTTGGGTGTCCTCCTGGGGTGGGCAAGGGTGGCAGGGGGTGTCCCTGGGGGCTTGAGAGGGCACCTCTGGGCTCCTTCCGAGCCCACAGGTCCCTTAACGCCTGCCCTGACCAGGCGCTAAAAAACGGCGCAAAAGCGTCCGGAAGTCATTTTTTTTTTACCCGCCCACTCCCGGGCGTAAATTTTGCCCGGGAGTGTAAATACGGCGCACATGCCTCGGAGTCAATTTTTTAGACGGGAACGCCTACCTTCCATATCATTAACGCAAAGTAGGTGTCCACGCTAAAAAATGACGCAAACTCCATGGACTTTGGCGCTAGACGCGTCTAACGCCAAAGTATAAATATGGAGTTAGTTTTGCGTCGGAATTGCGTCAAAAAAACGGCGCAATTCCGGCGCAAACAGAGTATAAATATGGCCCTTAATGTTTATTCAATGTACATTCTCGTGTACTCGTTCAAAAGTCAAAATAAAATGTCTGAACTTTGTATTGAAAATCATCGTACACCCCCAACATGTGGAGACAGATGTAATCTAATGGGAAGAGGCACTGATGAAATGAAACGGAGATATGCATAAAGGCGAAATATAGTTATGCAATGAAATGTGATATTTTTCCCAAAGTAAATATGAATACAGGCAAAATATTCGGTGTAGTGATTATTTGTTGGAAATAAAATAATTTGTTCTGAAACCTCGTAATCTATGGCTGGAATTTTATTTTGTGCTCTCACACATACACTCTAAACACCACGACGCGTAATAGAATCATTTATCAAAGCCAAATTGGTTAATCCATTGCCTTTTATCTCAGGCTTCTAGCAGGAAGTCCTTCCAGTTGCCTGCTTAGTTCTGTTCCTTGACAAAATTACCTCAATCTTCTAGGGGATGAGAGAGCTGCACTTGCGGCCGGTGGAGAAGAGTAATTTTAAAAACTCAATTTCTAACTTTCAGGCAGCTCTATAGGACTGTCCAGTTCAACAAGAGAGGATGCAGAGATTACTTTGAATTGTAGTTCGAGGGGATTGTAGTTTTGCATTGTTGTTTCTTCAGCTGTGATCGACATTCCCCACCTACCTTAAAACATCTTTGACTTTGAGCTCCCAACACGATAAATAACTACTGTTATTCCCTTGTGATAGCTTATCTTTTTTCATTTTATTAGTGCTTTTGTTCATTTTTTTATACTGTTCTGTATATGTGTAAGAAAGTACCATCTTTCTTGGCATGTTACACCCAATTTCTACCTGTTTGTCAGTATGTTTTACCTGTCTCACTGGGATCCTGCTGGTCAGGACCACAGTGCTCATAGTTTGTGGCCTAATGTGTGTGTTGTCAGTAGTGCTTAGCTGTGTCACTGAAGTTCTGCTAACCAGAAAGTCAATGCTTATGCTCTCTCTGCTTCCAAATTAGTCACTATAGTTTAGTGACTTCATTTACAAATTCCAGTTGGCACACTGGACCCCCTTTATAAGTCCCCAGTATATGGTACCTAGGTACCTAGAGCATTGGAGTTCAGGAGATCATTAGGGGCTGCAGCATTTCTTTTGTCACCGATATGGAGCTTAGACAAACCCTTTCACAGGACTGCCACTGCATCCTGAATGAAATATTGCACACACTATTTCACAGCCATTTTTACTGCACTTAAGTAACTTATAAGTCACCTATATGTCTAACTTTCATTTCCTAAAGGCTAGGTGCAAAGTTACTATGTGTGAGGGCACATAGTTCAGGGCCATTTCCCCAGACTTTGTTGGAGCGGGGATACCATTACACGTGTGCACCACATATAGGTCAATACCTATATGTAGCTTCACAATGGTAACTCCGAACATGGCCATGTAACATGTCTAAGATCATGGAATTGTCCCCCCATGCCAAATATGGTATTGGGGACACAATTCCATGCATTCCCGGGGCTCCACTGTGGACCCCGGGTACTGCCAAACCAGCTCTCTGGGGTTTTCTCTGCAGCTACTGCTGCTGCCACCCCAAAAACAGGGTTCTGCCCTCCTGGGTTATGGGCAGCCCAGTCCCAGGAAGGCAGTACAAAGAATTTCCTCCCTTTGGAAAAAGGGGTTAAATGGTGGGGAGGGGAAGCCTCCCTCAGCCTCTGGAAATGCTTTGAAGGGCACAGATGGTGCCCTCCTTGCATAAGCCAGTCTCCACCGGTTTAGGGAACCCCCAGTCCCTGCTCTGGTGCGAAACTGGACAAAGAAAAGGGGAATGACCACTCCCCTGTCCATCACCACCCCAGGGGTGGTGCCCAGAGCTCCTCCAGTGTGTCCCAGACCTCTGTCATCTTGGATCCAGAGGTGTGAGGGCACTCTGGAGGCCTCTGAGAGGCCAGTGTCAGCAGGTGACATCAGAGACCCCTCCTGATAGGTGCTTACCTGACTAGGTGGCCAATCCTCCTCCGAGGGCTATTTAGGGTCTCTCCAGTGGGCTTTTTTGCAAGAATTCACCAGAGTTTCTCTGCACCTCTCTTTTTGACTTCTGCCAAGGATCGACCGCTGACTGATCCAGGATACCTGCAAAACTGCAACAAAGTAGCAAGAAGACTACCAGCGACATTGTAGCACCTAATCCTGACGGCTTTCTCAACTGTTTCCTAGTGGTGCATACTTTGGGGGATGCCTGCCTTCATCGTGCACTGGAAGCCACAAAGAAATCTCCCGTAGGTCGACGGAATCTTCCCCCTGCTTCAGCAGGCACCAAACTTCAGCGTCACTGGTACACTGGGACTCCTCTCAGCCTGATGAGTGTGGCCCCTGGAACACAGGTGGCAGACCCTAGTGACTTAGACTGTCCAGTGGTCCAACTGTCCAAATTTAGAGGAGGTAAGTCTTTGCCTCCCCTCTCCAGACAGTAATCCTGTGCACTGCGTGAACTGCAGCTACAAGGGCTTCTGTACACATTTCCACAAAATCCTGCATGCACAGCCAAGCCTAGGTCCCCAGCACTCTGTCCTGCGATGCTCAGCTTCCTGAGTTGATCTCCGGTGTCCCGGGACCCTCTTTTGCAGTGTTGAGATGACCGTCATCTTCAGACTTCTTGAACCCGTGTTCAAGGACTTCTGCGGGTGCTTCCTTCTTGTACATGGGCTTTCTCCATTGCTGAGGGCCCCTTCTGTCTCTTCTTCCAGGTGGCGACATCCTCGTCCTTCCTGGGCCCGGGCCGCACCCTTTTACTTTAACGGTGACTCTTGAAGCTAGCATGGATTGTTTGCAGTATTTTGCCAAGGAAACAACTCTGCATCCTCCAGTGATCCGTGGGACATGTTTTGCATGAAGGAGAAGTTCCTGGCATCTTTCTTTGTTGTAGAATCTTCAGCTTCTTCCATCCAGAGGCAGCCATTTTGCACCTTCATCCGGGGTTTAGTGGGCTCCTGCCCCCCCGGACACTTTTGCGACTCTTGGACTTGGTCCCCTTCCTTTGCAGGTCCTCAGGTCCAAGGATCTGTCTTCAGTGCTTTGCAGTCAGTTGTGGTCTTTGCCAAATCCTTTATCACAACTTTAGTGTGTTTCTGGGGAAATAGTAGTACTTTACTCCTACTTTCCAGGGTCTTGGGGTGGGGTATCTTGGACACCCTTAGTGTTTTCTTACACTCCCAGTGACCCTCTACACACTACACTAGCATAGCTGTCCATTCGTGATTCGCATTCCGCTTTCTTAGTATATGGTTTGTGTTGCCCCTAGGCCTATTGCATCCTATTGTATTTTACAATGTTTGCACTACTTTCTGACTGTTTTCCTTACCTGATTTTAGTTTGTGTGTATATTTTGTGTATTTTACTTACCTCCTAAGGGAGTATATCCTCTGAGATATTTTTGGAACATTGCTACTAAAATAAAGTACCTTTATTTTTGGGAACTCTGAGTATTGTCTTTCTTATGATATAGTCGCTATATGATATAAGTGGTATAGTAGGAGCTTTGCATGTCTCATAGTTCAGCCTAAGCTGCTCTGCAATAGCTACCTCTATCAGCCTAAGCTGCTAGAACACTACTACTCTACTAATAAGGGATAACTGGACCTGGCACAAGGTGTAAGTACCATTGGTACCTACTATAAGCCAGGCCAGCCTCCTACATTGGTGGCCCAGTGGTGGGATACATACTTGTAACTGCTTTACCACTTTGTCATTGGTGCTTTTCATAAGAACACCATATTCTAAATACTTAGAATGGACAAGTAACCATAACAGTCTTACTTCCTTTCTAAAAACTTTCTAAAAAGTTTCAGAAAGGTTTGAAAAAGTGTTTTCCCTTTTCTTTAAAAGTTTTCTAAACTTTTTCTCTCTCCCCTAAACTCTTTCTTTCCACTATGTCTGTAGGAGAGGCCACTCCCAAAGTTGTGCAGACAACCTATGATAATTTAAAATCTAAAAGTCTGAGGGGTCTCTGTATAGAAAGGAGTTTAGGGATTGGTAAGAACCCTACCAAAGACCTCCTTCTTAGCCTTCTCCTTGAAAGTGACCAGAATCAGACTGGTCAAACCCAGGATCAGGAGGTAGAGGAGGGGGGTACCTATGTAGAATCAGGGGAGGGCCCTGAGGACTCTGGAGATGGTACTTCCAAAGACCTTTCAGTTATCAGGCCACCTAGTGAAGCTGGTAGTGGGAAGGGGTCACACACTAGTAGGGTACCTTTCACTGCAAAAAGTCAGGTCACTAGGGTTCAGGTAGTTAGAGAAAGGTCTACTTCTGCTAATTCTCACATTACCTCTGTGTCAGAGAATTCCCAAACCTCCCACAGTGAGGATAACACCCTAGACAGGGAACTCAGAAAGCTGAGGTTGGAAGAGGCCAGACTGAAGCGAAGACAGCAGCATTTGGCCTTAGACAGGGAATCCCTGGATGTGGAGAGGAAAGACAGAAGTTGGGATTAGTTCCCCATGGTGGCAGCAGCAGAAATCTTGATAGTCATCCTGTTAGAGAAACAGATTCAAGAAACCTGCATAAGATTGTCCCCCCTTACAAGGAGGGGGTGGCATAAACAAGTGGCTTTCTGCACTTGATAGGGCTTGTATGGTACAGTTGGTCCCTCAAAGGCAGTGGGCTGCTATCTTGTGGCTATCTTTCACTGGCAAAGATAGGGACAGACTCCTTACTGTCAGAGAGAGTGATGCCAACAACTACAAAGTTTTGAAAGATGCACTCTTAGATGGATTTGGCTTAACCACTGACCAATACAGGATAACGTTCAGAGATGCCAGAAAAGAGTCCTCTCAAGACTGGACAGACTTTGTAGACTGTTCAGTCAAGGCCTTGGAAGGATGGTTACATGGCAGTAAGGTGACTGACTATGAAGGCCTGTATAATCTTATTTTGAGAGAGCATATTTTGATTAATTGTGTGTCTGACTTGTTGCATCAGTACTTGGTAGACTCAGATCTAACCTTTCCCCTAAATTTGGGAAAGAAGGCAGACAAATGGGTCAGAACAAGAGTGAGCAGAAACGCTCATACAGGTGGTGACAAGGATGGCAAGAAGAAGGATGGTAAGTCTTCTGAAAAGGGTGGGGACAAAGATAAAAAAACAATCTGAATCTTCATCAGGCCCTCAAAAATCCTCTGGGGGAGGTGGGTCCAAATCCTCTTCACGCAATCAAAAGAAGCCATGGTGTTATTTATGTAAAAGTAAAGGCCATTGGGCAAGTGCTTCCACTTGTCCAAAGAAAAACACCAAGGTTTCCACTACCACAACCCCAACTGCATCCACTAGTGCCCCTAGTAATAGCAGTGGTGGTGGGAAGAACACCTCAAATAGCCAATCAAAGGGTGCAGCTGGGCTCACCGTTGGTAATGTAGTTGGGGTTGGTCTAGTTAGGAAGACCACAGAGGCTG
This sequence comes from Pleurodeles waltl, assembly GCF_031143425.1. Classification (NCBI taxonomy): domain Eukaryota; kingdom Metazoa; phylum Chordata; class Amphibia; order Caudata; family Salamandridae; genus Pleurodeles; species Pleurodeles waltl. The sequence continues at coordinate 628,772,370 of NC_090439.1, forward strand.
TTTTAGTCTCTGATGGTGGTATTGATTTTGCCACCTTGGTTGCTTGTCCCCTTAATATGGGTGGGTACAAGCAACTACCCCTAATAAATGATGTTGAGGTCTACAGGGACACAGGAGCTAGTGTCACCATGGTGATAGAGAAACTGGTTGCCACTGAACAACACCTACTTGGTCAGCAGTACCGAGTGACTGATGCTCATAACAACACTCTTAGCCACCCCATGGCTGTTGTGAATCTCAACTGGGTGGGGGGAGGGGTTACTGACCCAAAGAAAGTTGTGGTAGCCACTGATTTACCTGTAGACTGCTTACTAGGAAATGGTCTGGAAAGATCAGCTTGGGCTGAAGTGGAGTTGGAGGCTTATGCAGCAATGCTGGGCATTCCAGGGCATATCTTTGCTCTCACAAGGGCTCAGGCCCAGAAGCAAGGAGGACAGGGAAACTTGGATCCTGGAAAAATGGACCACGTGCTCCCAAAAGCTAAGGGTAGAAAGGGTAAATCCTTGCCCACTATCCCTCCCTCTCCAGAAGATTCCCCTTTTGAGGAAGAGGAATCCTCTCCCCATGCAGAACCCACACCAGATGATCTGGCAGCAGACACTGCTGAGCTTTTGGGTGCAGGGGGCCTGCTAGGGAAGAGCTGAGTGTGGCACAGCAGACCTGTCCCACACTAGAGGGATTAAGACAGGAAGCTGTCAAACAGCACAATGGGGATATCACTAACAGCCATAAAGTCTACTGGGAAGACAACCTGCTCTATACTGAGTCAAGGGATCCTAAACCAGGATCCGCCAGGAGATTGGTCATCCCTTTGCAGTATAGGGAGTTTCTGCTGACTTTAGCACATGATATTCCTTTGGCTGGGCATTTGGGCCAAAGTAAGACTTGGGACAGACTTATTCCATTGGTTCACTGCACTCTTATGTCAGAGGACACCAAGAAGTTTTGTCGCTGTGTGATCTGCCAAGCCAGTGACAAGACTGGTGGCACACCTAAGGCCCCCTTAATTCTACTTCTAGTGGTTGGGGTGCCCTTTGAGAGGGTAGCGGTTGACATTGTTGGCCCCCTTGACCCTCCAACAGCTTCAGCAAATAGATTTATCCTTATGGTAGTGGACCATGCCACTAGGTATCCTGAAGCTATACCCTTAAGGACCACTACAGCACCTGTAGCGGCAAATGTCCTCCTGGGGATATTTTCCAGAGTGGGTTTCCCTAAAGTAGTGGTATCAGACAGAGTTAGTAACATCATGCCTGCATATCTCAAGGCAATGTGGAAGGAGTGTGGTGTTACCCATAAGTTCAGCTTTTGGGTGCAGGGGGCCTGCCAGGGAAGAGCTGAGTGTGGCACAGCAGACCTGTCCCACACTAGAGGGTTTAAGACAGGAAGCTGTCAAACAGCACAATGGGGATATCACTGACAGCCATAAAGTCTACTGGGAAGACAACCTGCTCTATACTGAGTCAAGGGATCCTAAACCTGGATCTGCCAGGAGACTGGTCATCCCTTTGAAGTATAGGGAGTTTCTTCTGACTTGAGCACAAGATATCCCTTTGGCTGGGCATTTGGGCCAAAGTAAGACTTGGGACAGACTTCCTCCATTGTTTCACTGGACTCATATGTCAGAGGACACCAAGGAGTTTTGTCGCTGTGTGATCTGCCAAGCCAGTGACAAGACTGGTGGCACACCTAAGGCCCCCTTAATTCTACTTCTAGTGTTTGGGGTGCCCTTTGAGAGGGTAGCGGTTGACATTGTTGGCCACCTTGACCCTCCAACAGCTTCAGCAAATAGATTTATCCTTGTGGTAGTGGAGCATGCCACTAGGTATCCTGAAGCTATACCCTTAAGGACCACTACAGCACCTGTAGCGGAAAAAGCCCCCCTGGGGATATTTTCCAGAGTGGGTTTCCCTAAGGAAGTGGTATCAGACAGAGTTAGTAACATCATGCCTGCATATCTCAAGGCAATGTGGAAGGAGTGTGGTGTTACCTATAAGTTCAGCTTTTGGGTGCAGGGGGCCTGCCAGGGAAGAGCTGAGTGTGGCACAGCAGACCTGTCCCACGCTACAGGGTTTAAGACAGCAAGCTGTCAAACAGCACAATGGGGATACCACTGACAGCCATAAAGTCTACTGGGAAGACAACCTGCTCTATACTGAGTCAAGGGATCCTAAACCTGGATCTGCCAGGAGATTGGTCATCCCTTTGCAGTATAGGGAGTTTCTTCTGACTTGAGCACATGATATTCCTTTGGCTGGGCATTTGGGCCAAAGTAAGACTTGGGACAGACTTGTTCCATTGTTTCACTGGACTCATATGTCAGAGGACACCAAGGAGTTTTGTTGCTGTGTTATCTGCCAAGCCAGTGACAAGACTGGTGGCACACCTAAGGCCCCCTTAATTCTACTTCTAGTGGTTGGGGTGCCCTTTGAGAGGGTAGCGGTTGACATTGTTGGCCCCCTTGACCCTCCAACAGCTTCAGCAAATAGATTTATCCTTGTGGTAGTGGACCATGCCACTAGGTATCCTGAAGCTATACTCTTAAGGACCACTTCAGCACCTGTAGCAGCAAAAGCCCTCCTGGGGATATTTTCCAGAGTGGGTTTCCCTAAGGAAGTGGTATCAGACAGAGTTAGTAACATCATGCCTGCATATCTCAAGGCAATGTGGAAGGAGTGTGGTGTTACCTATAAGTCCAGCTTTTGGGTGCAGGGGGCCTGCCAGGGAAGAGCTGAGTGTGGCACAGCAGACCTGTCCCACGCTACAGGGTTTAAGACAGCAAGCTGTCAAACAGCACAATGGGGATACCACTGACAGCCATAAAGTCTACTGGGAAAACAACCTGCTCTATACTGAGTCAAGGGATCCTAAACCTGGATTTGCCAGGAGATTGGTCATCCCTTTGCAGTATAGGGAGTTTCTTCTGACTTGAGCACATGATATTCCTTTGGCTGGGCATTTGGGCCAAAGTAAGACTTGGGAAAGACTTGTTCCATTGTTTCACTGGACTCATATGTCAGAGGACACCAAGGAGTTTTGTCGCTGTGTTATCTGCCAAGCCAGTGACAAGACTGGTGGCACACCTAAAGCCCCCTTAATTCTACTTCTAGTGGTTGGGGTGCCCTTTGAGAGGGTAGCGGTTGACATTGTTGGCCCCCTTGACCCTCCAACAGCTTCAGCAAATAGATTTATCCTTGTGGTAGTGGACCATGCTACTAGGTATCCTGAAGCTATACCCTTAAGGACCACTTCAACACCTCTAGCACCAAAAGCCCTCCTGGGGATATTTTCCAGAGTGGGTTTCCCTAAGGAAGTGGTATCAGACAGAGTTAGTAACATCATGCCTGCATATCTCAAGGCAATGTGGAAGGAGTGTGGTGTTACCTATGAGTTCACCACCCATTATCATCCACAAACAAATGGATTGGTTGAGAGGTTTAATAAAACTCTCAAAAGTGTGATCATGGGACTCCCTGAAAATCTCAGGAGGAGATGGGAGGGCCTGTTGCCATGCCTCCTGTTTATGCTTAAAGGGAGGTACCCCAGAAAGGAGTGGGCTTTAGCCCCTTTGAACTCCTCTTTGGACACCCTGGTAAGAGGTCCCCTTGCTCCTGAGAAGGAGGATTGGGAACAACCTTTAAAAGCTCCCAAGCAAGACATTGTGGACTTTGTACTTGGCCTCAGATCTAGGATAGCTGAGTACATGAAAAAGGCCAGCAAAAAACTTCAGGCCAGCCAAGAGCTCCAAAAGCAATGACATGACCAGAAGGCTGTCCTGACTGAGTACCACCCAGGACAGAAGGTGTGGGTATTGGAGCCTGTGCCCCAAGAGAACACCAGGACAAATGGATTGGACACCATCTCATAGTGGAGAAAAAAGGTGATGTCACCTATTTGGGAGACCTGGGTACTGCCATAAGCCCCCTTAGGGTGCATCATGTTAACCGCCTGAAACCTTATTTTGACAGGGCTGACTTAATCCTGTTCATGGCCACTGATCCGGGGCAGGAGGAATAAAGTGACCCTCTCCCTGACCTCTTCTCCATCACTGAAGCTGATGGCTTAGTGGAGGGAGTTGTTCTTGCAGATTGCCTTCCTGCTGAGCAGAAGGACAACTGCATAAATCCCCTTGATCAGTTCTCTGACCTCTTCTCACTGAACCCACGGACAGCTACCTGGTGTGAGCACAAAATCGACACTGGAGACAGTTTACCTGTCAAAATTAAGACTTATAGGCAGCCTGACCATGTCAGAGACTGCATTAAACAAGAGGTACAGCAAATGTTGGATCTGGGAGTGATTGAACCTTCTGAAAGCCCCTGGGCTAGCCCTGTGGTGCTTGTCCCCAAACCTCATAGTAAAGCTGGAAAAAGGTAATGAGGTTTTGTGTTGACTATAGGGGTATCAATCAAGTAACCAAAGCTGATGCTCACCCTATACCCAGGGCAGATGAGCTGATAGATACACTGGCTTCTGCCAAGTACCTAAGCACCTTTGACTTAACTGCGGGGTATTGGTAGATTAAGTTATCAGAAGATACTAAACCACAAACAGCATTTTCAACCATTGGAGGGCACTATCAGTTTACTGTTATTTCCTTTAGATTGAAAAATGTACCTGCCACTTTTCAAAGGTTGGTGAATAAAGTCCTCCAAGGATTGGAAGCTTTTAGTGCAGCACATCTAGATGATATAGCTGTCTTTAGCTCCACCTGGGATGATCACCTGGTCCACCTGTGGAAGGTTTTGGAGGCCCTTTCAAAAGGCAGGCCTCACTATCAAGGCCTCAAAGTGCCAGATAGGGCAGGGGAAAGTGGTTTATCTGGGCCACCTGGTAGGTGGGGAACAGATTGCACCGCTGCAGGGGAAAATCCAAACCATTATGGAATGTGCTCCCCCAACAACTCAAACCCAGGTGAGAGCCTTCCTAGGCCTCACAGGGTACTACAGGAGGCTCATAAATAATTCTGGCACTATAGCTGCCCTTCTTAACCTGACATCCAAAAAGATGGTTGCTCCTTGCACCGCCGCCCTGCGCCGCCTCTACTTGGCCGTTCCCTTCTGCTTAAAATCTCTACCGCTGTGTCCCCACGGCCCCTCCCGCCTCCCCGCCTCCTCACCATCCTTTTTCCAATCTTTTCTCTTTTCCCTTGCCGCTGCGACCCCGCCGCCCCTCCCGCCTCCCCCCCTCCTCACCCTCCTTTTTCCAATCTTTTCTCTTTTCCCTTGCCGCTGCGTCCCCACGGCCCTTCCCGCCTCCCCCACCTCCTCACCGTCCTTTTTCCAATCTTTTCTCTTTTCCCTTGCCACTGCGTCCCCGCGGCCCCTCCCACCTCCCCCCACCTCCTCACCGTTCTTTTTCCAATCTTTTCTCTTTTCACTTGCCGCTGCGTCCCCGCAGCCCCTCCCGCCTCCCCCACCTCCTCACCGTCTGTTTTCCTTTTGTTTTTTTCCCGCTGCTGCTAATTCCTGTGGCCCCACCCCCCAGCCTTCACATTCGCCCAGTCCTTCCTCCTCCCTCCTCCCAGCTGCCACTCCCTCCCACCTCCCCTCTTATGCCGGCCGCAGCTCCAAGACCGCGCCCAGCGCGAGACCCCCTGACCCCTTCAGACAACTCTACTCCCTCCTCACCCTCCACTCACTCATCCCAGGCCCTCGCCCCACCTGCACCCTTTCCAGCCCCACACACACTCATGGCCCCTTCACCTGCCACACCTGTCATTTCTCCTGCTCCTCATCCCTCACACCACACACCAACCATAGCGACCCCCGACAACAAACACAGCACCCCCATCGCAATACACACCTGCTCTGCGTCGACCCCCACCAACCAGCCCCGCAGAACACCACCGCACAACCAGAACACACCCTGCAACAACACCCTCATGCACCACACCAACACCACCCACCACAACCACCTCAACTGCCTGCTCCTCAACATCTGCTCCCTTTACAAACATGCCATAGAACTCTGGGACCTCATCACATCACACTCACCTGACATCGCCTTCCTCACGGAAACCTGGACCAACCCCTCCTCGGAACCCGACATAGCCACCGCCACCCCCAAGGGATGCAAACTCCAACGCAAAGACCGCCTCAACAGGCCAGGTGGTGGCATTGCCATCCTACACAGGGACACCATCAAAGTCACAAACCAACTCCCAAGACACTAGCGACAACACAGAACACATGCACTTCCTAATCTACATTAACAACAACTCCACCCTCAGAGGTACACTAATCTACAGACTACCAGGACCACGCCCCGCCTTCTGCGACACCATTGCTGACACCATCAGCTCGCACGCCCTCACCTCCACAGATTACATCCTCCTCGGTGATTTCAACTTTCACTTGGAGAACCTTCAGGACCACAACTCTACCTCCCTCGTAGACAACCTCACCAACCTCGGACTCAAACAACTGGTCACCGCACCCACCCACTCAGCAGGACACACGCTCAACGCAATTTTCACCTCAAGCCAACACAAAGCCTACACCCACACCACCGAACTCCTCTGGACTGACCACCACTGCGTCCACTTCTCCTTCACAAAAACCCCCACACACCACCATCAACACACCACACCCTACCGCATGTGGGACAAGATCCCCACAGAACGCCTGAACTCCCAACTGGCTCACAACCCCCTCCCCCACCAATGACCCCAACGCAGGAGCACACAACCTCTCTAAATGGATCACTACCTGCGCAGACACACTAGCCCCCCTCAGAAAACACATCGCCACCCGCAACATCAAGAATGCCCCATGGTTCATCCCCGAACTCCAAGACTCCAAGCGCAAATGCCGCCAAGCGGAGAAAATATGGCGACAAGAACCCTCTACAACCAACTTCCCACACTCAAAGCCACCATTCGCCCCCATCACCAACTCATACGCACTGCCAAAAGAGATCACTACAAGGTACGACTCGACAACAACTCTCAAAACAGAAAAGAACTCTTCACCATCATTAAAGAGCTAGCCAAACCCAAAGCCAGCAACATAGACCCCACACACACACAGCTCCTATGTGACGCCCTCTCCAACCACTTCCACCACAAAATCCTGGACATCCACAACAGCTTCATACCGCACCCACCCACCACACACACCCCTCACTCACCCAACTCAACCCCCACTCACGACCCCCCCACCACACTCATAACTTGGGCCCTCACCACACACGAAGAAACCGAAAAAACCATGAACTCCATCCACTCCGGATCCCCCTCCGACCCCAGTCCACATCGCATCTACAACAAAGCCAGCCCAACCATCGCCCCCATACTCTGCGACATAATCAACTCCTCTTTCAACTCCGTCACCTACCCAGACCCCTGGAAGCACGCGGAAATCACTGCTCTCCTAAAAAAAAACAAAGCCGACCCGGAGATCCTCTCCAACTATCGCCCCATCTCCCTCCTCCCTTTACCCGCCAAGGTTGCCGAGAAACTAGTCAATGCCCGCCTATCCCACTTCCTCGAAGAAAACAACATTCTTGACCCCTCACAATCCGGGTTCCACAAGATCCACAGCACGGAAAGTGCCCTCATCGCATGCACTGACGACATCAGGACGAAAGTCGACAAAGGCGAGACCATCGCACTCATCCTCCTAGACCTCTCCGCAGCCTTTGACACTGTCTGCCACCACTCACTCCGCACACGCCTCCACAACATAGGAATTAGCCACAAAGCCTTAGACTGGCTCACCTCCTTCCTCACCGACCGGACCCAGAGAGTCCACCTTCCACCTTTCCACTCCATCGCTACCAAGATCATCTGCAGAGTCCCCCAAGGGTCCTCCCTCAGCCCCACACTCTTCAACATTTACATGATCCCCCTAGCCAACATCCTCCGACCACACGGAATCACTATCCTCTCCTACGTTGATGACACCCAACTCATCCTCTCCCTCACCCGCAACCCCACCACCGCCAAAATCAACCTACACGCTGTTCTCCTCGACACCGCCAACTGGATGACAACTAACCACCTCAAGCTTAACTACAACAAAACCAAGATCATCATCATCATCACTCCTGGTGGCCCACTGCTCTAGGACACGCACCCACCCCTGCAAACCACGCATGCAACCTCAGCATCATCCTTGACCCCTCCCTTTCCACGACACGCACTCCGTACTTTAAAAAAATCTTTCAAATGGATTCCTCCAGAGACCAGGAAGACAGTCACCCATGCACTCATCATCAGCAGACTTGACTAAGGTAACACCCTCTACGCCGGCACCACACTCAAACTCAAACGCAAACTCCAGAGAATCCAGAACACAGCTGCATGCCTCGTCCTTGGCCTCCCCCTCCTCGAACGAATCTCACCACACCTCAAATCTCTTCACTGGCTCCCCATAGACAAGAGAGTCACTTTCAAGATCCTCAACTACGCACACAAATCCATCCACAACACCGGCCCGACCTACCTTAACGAAAGAGTGAACTTCCACACTCCCACCTGCAACCTCAGATCAGCCAACCTTGCACTAGCTACAGTCCCCCGCATCCACCAAACCACCACAGGAGGCAGGGCCTTCTCCTACTTCGCCCCCACAACCTGGAACTCCCTCCCCACCAACCTCTGCAAAACCAAAGACCTCCTACTCTTCAGAAAAAACCTCAAGACATGGCTGTTCGAACAGTAACACCCCTCACCCCCCCCACTAGCACCTTGAGACCTTCACGGGTGAGTAGCACGCTCTATAAAATAAATTTGATTGATAAAAAGGTCTTATGAACAGCTAGCTGTCAAAAGGCTTTTGATGAGCTCAAACGGGCCATGTGCTCTGCACCTGTCCTTAAAAGCCCTTATTATTCTAAAAAGTTCACAGTACAAACTGATGCTTCTTAATTATGGGTAGGGGTAGTTCTATCACACCTTAACACTGAGGGCCAGGATCAACCTGTTGCTTTTATCAGCAGGAGGTTGACCCCTAGAGAAAAGCGTTGGTCTGCCATAGAGAGGGAGGCCTTTGCTGTGGTCTGGGCCTTGAAAAAGTTGAGACCATACCTCTTTGGCACTCACTTTATTTTTCAAACAGACCACAAACCTCTATTATGGCTTAAAAAAATGAAATGTGAAAACCCTAAATTGTTCAGGTGGTCCATCTCCCTACAGGGAATGGACTATACAGTGGAACATAGACCTGGGAGTACCCACTCCAATGCAGATGGACTCTCCAGATATTTCCACTTAGACAATGAAGACTCATCTGGGCAAGGTTAGCCATATTGCCCCTCCTTTGCGGGGGTTGTGTAGGAAAGTACCATCTTGCCTGGCATGTTACCCCCATTTTTACATGTATGTCAGTTTGTTTTTGTCTGTCTCACTGGGATCCTACTAGCCAGGACCCAAGTGCTCATAGTTTGTGGCCTGAATGTGTATACCTGTGTAGTGACTAACTGGGTCACTGAGGCTCTTCTAACCAGAACCTCAGTGTTCATGCTCTCTCTGCCTTTAAATTTGTCACTATAGTCTAGTGACCACTTTTTTCCAATTTCAATTGGCACACCAGAACACACTTGTAATTCCCTAGCAAATGGTACCTAGGTACCCTGGGTATTGGGGTTCCAGGAGATCCCTATGGGCTGCAGCATTTATTTTGCCACCCATAGGGAGCTCAGACAAACCTTTACACAGGACTGCCACTGCAGCCTGAGTGAAATAATGCACATGTTATTTCACAGCCATTTTTCACTGCACTCAAGTAACTTATAAGCCACCTATATATCTAACCTTCACTTACTGAAGGTTAGGTGCAAAGTTACTAAGTGTGAGGGCATCCTTTCACCCTTGCCCCCACATAGTTCAGGGCCATTTCTCCAGACCTTGTGAGTGTGGGGACACCATTACATGCGTGCAGTACATATAGGTCAATACCTATATGTAGCTTCACAATGGTAACTCTGAACATGGCCATGTAACGTGTCTAAGATCATGGAATTGTCCCCAATGCCAAATCTGGTATTGGGGACACAATTTCATGCATCCCCGGGGCTCCACTATAGACCCCGGGTATTGCCAAACCAGCTCTCTGGGGTTTTCTCTGCAGCTACCGCTGCTGCCACTCCACAGACAGGCTTCTGCCCTCCTGGGGTGTGGCCAGCCCAGTCCCAGGAAGGCAGTACAAAGAATGTACTCCCTTTGGAAAAAGGGGTTAAATGGTGGGGAGGGGTAGCCTCCCTCAGCCTCTGGAAATGCTTTGAAGGGCACAGATGGTGCCCTCCTTGCATAAGCCAGTCTCCACCGGTTTAGGGAACCCCCAGTCCCTGCTCAGGCGCGAAACTGGACAAAGGAAAGGGGAGTGACCACTCCCCTGTCCATCACCACCCCAGGGGTGGTGCCCAGAGCTCCTCCAGTGTGTCCCAGACCTCTGCCATCTTGGATCCAGAGGTGTGAGGGCACTCTGGAGGCCTCTGAGCGGACAGTGCTAGCAGGTGACATCAGACATCCCTCCTGATAGGTGCTTAACTGACGAGGTGGCCAATCCTCCTCTGAGAGCTATTTAGGATCTCTCCAGTGGGCATTTCCTCAGATAACGACTTGCAAGAATTCACCAGAGTTCCTCTGCATCTCTCTCTTCGGCTTCTGCCAAGGATCGACCGCTGACTGCTCCAGGACGCCTGCAAAACTGCAACAAAGGTGCAAGAAGACTACCAGCGACATTGTAGCACCTAATCCTGCCGGCTTTCTCGACTGTTTCCTGGTGGTGCATGCTTTCAGGGCTGCCTGCCTTCATCCTGCACTGGAAGCCATGAAGAAATCTCCTGTGGGTCGACGGAATCTTCCCCCTGCTTCAGCAGGCACCAAACTTCAGCGTCACAGGTACTCTGGGACTCCTCTTATCCTGACAAGCGTGGCCCCTGGAACACAGGTGGTGGACCCAAGTGACCCAGATTGTCCAGTGGTCCAATTGTCTAAATTTGGAGGAGGTAAGTCCTTGCCTCCCCTCTCCAGGCAGTAATCCTGTGCACTGCGTGAACTGCAGCTACAAGGGTTTCTGTGCACATTTCCACAAAATCCTGCATCCGCAGCCAAGCCTAGGTCCCCAGCACACTGTTCTGTGATGCTCAGCTCCCTGAGTTGATCTCCGGTGTTATGGGACCCTCTTTTGCAGTGTTGAGATGACCGCTGTGTTCAGACTTCTTGAACCTGCGCTCAAGGACTTCTGTGGGTGCTTCCTTCTTGTGTGTGCGCGCTCTACATTGCTGAGGGCCTCCTTTGTCTCCTCTCAAAAGTGGCAACATCCTGGTCCTTCCTGGGCCCGGGAAGCACCCTTTTTCTACAGCTGTGACTCTTGCAGCTAGCAAGGCTTGTTTGAGGTATTTTACCAAGGAAACATCTCTGCTTCCTCCAGCACTCCGTAGGACATCTTCTGCATGAAGGAGAAGTTTCTAGCATCTTTTGTTGTTGCAGAATCTTCAGCTTCTTCCATCGAGAGTCAGCCATTTTGCACCTTCATCCGTGGTTTAGTGGACTCCTGCCCCCCCCTGGACTCCTAGACTTGGTCCCCTTCCTTTGCATGTCCCCAGGACCAGGGATCCGTCTTCAGTGCTTTGCAGTCTGTTGTGGTCTTTGCAAAATCCTTTATCACGACTTTAGTGTGATTCTGGGAAAATAGTAGTACTTTACTCCTACTTTCCAGGGTCTTGGGGTGGGGTATCTTGGACACCCTTAGTGTTTTCTTACACTCCCAGCAGCCCTTTACACACTACACTAGCCTAGGGGTCCATTCGTGGTTCTCATTCCACTTTCTTAGTATATGGTTTGTGCTGCCCCCAGGCCGTTTGGATCCTATTGTATTCTACAGTATTTGCACTACTTTATGACTGTTTTACTTACCCGATTTTGGTTTGTGTGTATATTTTGTGTATTTTACTTACCTCCTGAGGGAGTATATACTCTGAGATATTTTTGGCACAATGTTACTAAAATAAAGTACCTTTATTTTTGGTAACTCTGAGTATTGTCTTTCTTATGATATAGTACCTATATGATATAAGTGGTATAGTAGGAGCTTTGCATGTCTCCTAGTTCAGCCTAAGCTGCTCTGCTATAGCTACCTCTATCACCCTAAGCTGCTAGAACACTACTACTCTACTAATAAAGGATAACTGGACCTGGCACAAGGTGTAAGTACCATTGGTACCCACTATAAGCCAGGCCAGCCTCCTACAGTGCGCCATCTGATTCATTTGGTTCCTGTACCATAGACCTCTTGTCTCATCCCGAACGTTTTCCTTTTCCTTACTTCTCTTTTCAATCACGACCTCTCATGGATACAACTGCATCAACTATACAATGATAGTATCTTTGCTCAAACACCCTATCACCCATTACATCTAAATATTGATCAGTATCTCAGCTTTCTTTTTTCTCTAAAGAACAGGAACATCTGGCCTTTATTCCCATTACTCCTTATTCCTCCTTCAATGGCTTGCTTAGCCTCACCAAACTTGCTTCATTTCCTCCACTCTAGGGAACTGGCCCTTCAATACATAAATAATGTAATCACATCAGCTCATCATAATCACGTCTCATGTATCCTTATAGTCCTCGATATAAATACCACATTTGCTACACAAGCTCTCCCTACTCTTCTACCCTTGCTCAGTGTCAGTAAGTCAGTCATAAGAGCTTTATTCGGCAATTGCCATAAAAGTACATACAAAATCACATATCTTAAAAAGCAAGGCAACAAAAAAAGAAATTTTGGATAACCTAAAACATAATAAAAGATCTTCACTCAATACAAAATCACAAAAGCATCACAGAGCAATAGATAAAGAGAAATTTGCTAACCACTAGAAATAAGCAGATTCATATCAATTCTTGTATTACAACATATTCTGAAACTAAAAAAAAACAATATAGTATAATACTTAAATATTGAAATTAACCCAGGATATAATAACTAATTCACACTATAAGCGAGATCATAAAAAAGATTCACAGTGTAGTTAAAAATAGATTGCTACCCATTGGAAATTTACATGTTCATGACAATTCTTACATTATAAAATGTTCTCTAAATTTATGCAAAAGATATAAAATGCTAGAGAAGATAGTTAGCAAAAATATTAATACCATTTCCTTATAGCAATAGCAGATCTCATAAAGTTTAATAAATCATAACAAATTTGAATTTCTGACAGTTTCTGAAAATATGTCAGAGCTTCCTTATAGTGGAGGGGTCTTAATTTACGTAAAAGAGGTAACATAAAAACATTTCTAGGGGTAGCATCAAAAGTGCAGAAAAGAAAAAAGTGAGAAGTACTCTGCTTTGATCGAGCGTCGCAAGGACAAAGTGGTAGATCTTTTTGCCAGATACACTGATTAGGGAAGGCCACCTTAAAATGTATCAAATTTAATCTAAATAAAGTTAAAAGAGAATATATTCTTGGGCATGAGAACCAAGTCAGATAGGGTTCCATGTTTAAGGCCATAGCAATCTGAGCATAAGAATCCTCAGTTTCAAAGAGCTATAAAACCTTGGTCAGTGCTTTTGATATCTGCAGCTCCGTTTTTCTTCATAATTCTCTAACCATGGGTTCACATTTTACTGGGATTCTGTACTGTACACACCCGTTGGTGTCTACTAAATCTCAGTCCTTAGTCAAAAGTTTTTCCTACTTATATCTCAACATTGATGACATTTGTTCGTCATTTGGATTCTCCTTCCACCTCTTTGCTGACACAAATCTTTTTTCTTCTCCAGATTTCTCTTTCCTCCCCCAATAACTGCATATCGGTTTGTCTCACAGCTATTGATCATTGTATTATGTTAGGATCCCTCATGCCAAACTCATCAAAGATGGAGGCGTTATAATTTTCTTCCTCTACTGCACTTATCTCCTTACCTTATCTAAACCTCTTCCCTCCTGACACTCTGACTTGCAAGGAACTGTTCATCACAACCCCTACAAAGGCAGTTTATAATCTGGGTTAAAACAAATACAAGATATAACTTCATATCATTTCCACCCAGCAATAGCACTGATAAAATCCCTTGATTTATAGCAGTCTGCTAGTGGGCCTCCCTCGCCATTATTTTGTCCCATTAGACAACCTCATACGTCTCACTACAAGAGCCCTAAATCTCTCTTTAGGAGCACTCCCATCTCATCGAATTGACCGTGGCTGGCTGTCTCCTACAGAGAGAGCTCTTTACAAATTACTTATACTTTAAAGCTTCTCGTGGCCCATCCTCCACCTATCTTTGAACTTAATGAATCGATTTAACCCTTCACATTTTCTGTGCTACACAAATCGGATCCTCCTGGAAAACTGACGTGTGCTTATTAATGTGCTCGAACCTTTTACTTGATGAACCCCCTTCAAGGTAAGCTCTTTTCTTCAGTAATTTGGAATAGCTTCTTAGTTTCGGAGTTTTAAACAGCAATTAAAAATCATCTCTTCGCAACTTAAGGCCGAAGACTAAACATGTCACTCAAGGTCACCTAGCGCCGCGAAGCGGTCATATTCAACAAGTCAGCACGATTCACGAATATAGTCACTCACTCTAATATCTGGTGGATCTCGCAGTCGTTAACACATTTACTGCAAATGGCCTGTGACCGTCACATAGCTGGGCAGAGAAACGGAAGCACGCGCTGCAGGAACTTGAACGAAAGGTTTTCATAAGTTTAAATGAAAACTGGAAAACACGAGCGTGTGATTGTGAGGTCTTGCGAACACTGAAAGGTAAAGCAGTGTGTTCTGAGCGCACTGGAGTCGGGTGAAAGTAAGGGTCATTGAGCAAGAAACCTAGCTTCAGTGTTACGGACAATTGTTGTGTTTAAGGGCACATGCCTGGGGTATTTGAGTTGGAGTCGCAGCCACGAGTGAACACACATGAAGCAGGACCCTGCGCGCTCTGCGGCCAGCACCTGAGTGTCCACCAAGAGTAGATACACGCTAAACAGCAAGGACAGGGCTGAGTTGTATGCAGACAATAAAACCATGGGGAAAGGTCGCAGTTTTTTGTATAGTGAGTTTTATACGAATATTCTCAACTGTAACATGCCATGTTATGCAATTTTTTATATTCGCTTTGCGCTCTGTAGTGCGACATTTCTCGCCACATTAAATAAAACTCGCCGGATTACAGTGTTCGAGAATGTGCGTGCCGACGCACGAAGAACCGTTTATCGGATGGGTGGATGCATCACGGAATGAGACCCAGCTACTGGGGCGGGCGGGGTAGGAGTGCGCGGCTGCACGGTGCTGGAGGAGGAGGGAAGGGGCAGTGCGTCCGCGCTCAGTCATGAAGGGAAGGAGGCAGGGAGCTGGCCAGCATTTTCATCATTTCACTTCAGAGCCCCCTGTCGACTCGCCGCTCATTTCTTTCGAGTGCCCAATGCAGCCACCAGGAACATTTGACTGGAGGAATATTCCCAGCAGAGATCCTAGCACCGCAAGTACGCGTTTAAGGTGAGAGGGAAATAACTTCTGAAGGTCAGAGGGATGTAGACTCACATAGATGTAAAGGTGCATGATTAAAAATGATCTGTCCTAGAGAGGCAGCAGCGCGCCGTTAACCGATCACCTACTTGAACCGCGGTGACGAACTGTGCTCACAATATCCCCCTTAAGTGCGTGCTTTTTCATTTTACGACGTTGACCATTTACAGTGCATTGTTTGTTTTAAATACGTTTAAACCAATACTAATAGAATTACCCTTTGGGAATGGGATTCTGATTCAATCTAAAATGCCATCCTTTTTTAAACTAATGTGATCGTAACCTGAAGCATAAGTAGCAAATAGATGTTTTTTTTGTTCTTTTCAGATGGATAGCTCATCTTTCCACACTGGGCACAACTCGTCGTGCATTGACGAATACACGCCTTGTGCCACTAACGTCTCCAGCCCACTGCAGATCCCTCACTTCTACCTGGCTGTGCCTGTCATCTACTCGGTGATCTGTGCCGTGGGGCTCACAGGCAACACTGCAGTCATCTATGTAATCCTTAAAGCCCCGAAGATGAAAACTGTCACTAACATGTTTATCCTCAACCTGGCCATTGCGGACGAGCTCTTTACTCTTGTGCTCCCCATCAACATCGCGGACTACCTGCTACTGCAATGGCCCTTCGGAGAGTTCATGTGCAAACTCATCATCTCCATTGACCAGTACAACACCTTCTCCAGTATATATTTCCTGACTGTCATGAGCATCGACCGATACCTGGTGGTCGTTGCTACGGTGAAATCCAAAAAGGTCTCCTACCGCACCTACAGGGCTGCCAAGATTGTGAGTTTGGGTGTTTGGACTTTTGTCACCATCATCATATTGCCTTTCACCATTTTTGCCAAGCTCCATGATGAACATGGGAGTCTGCGGTGTGTCTTTGTGTTTCCAAACCCAGAGGAATTATGGTGGCAAATGAGTCGTATTTACACGTTGGTGATGGGGTTTGCCATTCCTGTCTCAACCATTTGCATCCTCTACACAACCATGCTCTACAAACTGAGGCATATCCGTCTGCACAGCAACGCCAAAGCCTTGGACAAGGCAAAGAAGAAAGTGACATTCATGGTGCTAGTCATCCTGGCGGTGTGCCTCTTCTGCTGGACGCCCTTCCACCTCAGCACCGTGGTGGCGCTTACCACTGACATTCCGCAGACGCCTGTGGTCATTGGTATCTCCTTCTTTATCACCAGCTTGAGCTATGCCAACAGCTGTCTAAATCCTTTCCTCTATGCGTTCTTAGATGACAACTTCCGGAAAAGCTTGCGAAAATTACTAGAGTGCAGGACATCTTCCTAAGGAAAGGAAAGCATACTTTCCCGGTCTGTGTCATTTTCAGAATTCAGAACGACTTTGCTCTGTTTTGAGTCATTTGATGCATACCATCACAATCTGAGCTAAACTCTCTTTTACGTGTGCAGCAGGTGTGCAATTACTGCAAGAGATGAAACTTCACAGCTAATTTTATTTTTTATGGGATTAAGGGGCTCTCCTCATTATGATTCCACATTTATAAAGCACGTCTTGCTCTGTTATTGTACATTATGTAAAACGTCTTCATGGTACAGATGAAAACAGTAAACTCATGTTTTTGAATTATGCTGGGAGAGTAAAAAAGTGATCATATTTTGTTAAATTCGGTTTTAGGGAAACAAAAAATACTATTTTCCTTCGGGGAGAACAATGGAATCAAATAAATAAATTACTTTAAGTGCCTTGTTTAATGTAAAACGAAATGATCTTTTAATGTGTTAATGTTTGCTCTAGTAAGTAAAACAAAACGCATACCAAAATCACACGTTTGCCATTTTTACTTGCTAACGTTCATGTTTGCCATTCGTTGTTTCAGTCCACATTAGCTTGAAGTTATTGCTTGCAATTAAGAGTCTGAGAAAGCAAAACTGCTGAATACTGAATGCGAAATAAGTAAATCTTCAAAAGCTGCTTACCGACGCTCATAGTGATTTATTGTAATTATTGCAAATATAATTGCACTTACGTTTATTGGAAGGGGTTTTAATGGGAACTGCGTGGCTACATGTAATCCTGCATAGATTGTTCTGTAATCGTCACGAGCAGAGTACAGCACCCACATCAGAAATAACGATGTAATCTGCAGGAAATGTCTAAGATGGTTCAATAAATGTAAACCGATGTCAACATCTACGTTACTTGTTCCTCTGTATGAATGGTCAAATGAAGGACTGTCCGTGATGAAGAGAAGGCAGTTCCAACAGCTGCAGCCAGCACATAACTAAGGTGACACAGACACTAAAGGCTGTCTGCGCGCCAGAGGCGGATGTCCCGGAGTCTTTGAGGGAAGGAGCACTCCATACATGTGCATCAGAGGATTAAACTACTGACTATTGACAGCAAAAAATATCGTTCTACAAGAATATCTAGGACAGAATATTGAGGGGACAACATTTCGAAAGGTAAGTGCATGCAGGGAAGAATAGATTTTCCATTCCTACCTCCACATTTACATAGTTTGAAGATATATGTACCGCGTAGGTACATATTTGTGGAGTTAAGTATAGAAAATCTAGAAAACCCTACCAGTCTATATTTTATTTTTGATATTCTGTACTCAATATTGTGTCCCCTTAATATTTTGGTTTCCTTATACAGTGGGCACAGTCCCAGAGATTGCCTCTACACCAAGGAGATGACTGCATATAGAGTATGCTTAGGGGCAGACATGTAGAGGAAATGCTTCTCTTCACTCCACCAGCAGCTGATTCATCAGTAGCTAGATGACTGCTCATAGGGACTTTTTGAGTGGCAGGACTATAAGAGTAGGGGAATGTTGCTCTTCGCACCTGTGCACCAGCAGCACATATGACACCCTATAATGGTTTTTCGGTCTCACAAAGAGACAGCTGTAACCCATCTGTGGGGAGATCATGACACTCACACACACACACACACACATCAACCACACTTAGACATACTTAAACATATTTTGGACAGCCCCTTTCAACTATTGCCTACTGTGACTGAGCTGGTTTTAGGCATTGGCTGACAGCGTTGTCCTTCAGACCGACTTCAGCCCACATAATTATGCGGATGTTAACCATTTTAAAAGTAGTCCACACACAGTAACATTATATCTTGTTTTTTCCAATTAAACTATATCTATTTTTCAGTTGGGAGGGCTCCAGCAATGCACCCTCCCTTCAATACAGCCCCTTCCCTTATGGCTGCTCATCTTTTTTCTTAACAGTACTCCACCAATAGTGCCAGCCGTAGACAATCATGCTTTTGGCTTTGCCAGTGCTTGTTGAATTGTTACAACAACAAAGGCAATGTCTAGGAAGGTGCAAATAATGCTGTTTCCATGTACTATGCATGGCAACCCACCACTTTTTAAAGTCCTCTATCTCTATTGTGGCTTTATTTAAACATGTAGGTGCCATGCACGTGACCTCTATGTCCATAGTGCTCACAAACAGGCACTGTGGATGTGGAAGTCACATCCAGGTGCAATAGATCAGCAGCTGTTGTGTGCTCCTCCGGTTTCTCCCTCCAAGTAGGAGCAGGAGTATCTGTAGCTTCAGCTCAGGGAAATGTGATGGTCTCGCAAATGACACAACCATTTCAGTTATGTATTGAGTTCTTTTACTGCACTGGTATGCAGGAAACTAGTTCCTAGGTTCTTTAGGAGCATGAAAGAGGCAGAAAATAGCTATGTTCTCCATACACGCAGGGTATTGTGCCTAGAGAGAGATATCATTGGAAATCTGAGACATTCAGCTTTACAGCGATACTCCTTATAGCCTACAAAGTGGGAGGTGATTACCTGCCACTTTCACTAGACACCCAGGTTATCTCTGTCGGAGGTGCAGCCCTGTGCTCTCCCTACTCTCCTAATATTTTCAGCCTTTCTGCCCCCAATAGGGGGGCTGGAAGTGTTTGCCCCCAAATAAGCTCTTCCTTGGGAGGTAGAAAGCCCACTACACATCAGGGAAATTTAGGAGAAAAAAACAAAGCGGTGGAAGCGGCCCACCATGCATTAGGCCAAGTATTCAGCCCTAAGGAGAGTATTACAATCTGTCTGCCCCTCCTGCCAAACTCCCTAACTCTCTCCTGCCAAACTCCCCAATTCGCCACCCCTTGGAGGGCCAGAAAGCTCACTAGACACTAGGGAAAGTAAAAAAATAAAATTAAGGTGTGGAGCCAGCCATTGTGCAGATGGTCATACCTTCACCCCAAAAGGTGGCATCACAGTCTTTTGGCCCCCCTCAGGCTAATTGAGGGATTTGCCCCAATCTGCACCCCAAGAGGTAGAAAGCTTACTAGATGCAAGGGGTATATTTACAAAAAACAATACCCTGGCCTAGGGAAATGCCCCAGCCCAAAAGAGGGCAATTACATTTTTCTTTCCCCAAGTTGCGGTTCGGTGTATTTTACCCTAATCATCCTCTCAGGGGGCAGAACACCCGCTAGATATGAAGGAAGATTCTTAACAAAAAATAGTTGCAAGGGTTCCACCAAGGCATAGGATCATGCCCCCACCTCTGAAGGGGGCAATGCAGTCTTTCTGTCCCCCCAGGAGAAAGATTGAGGATTTTGCCACCAACTGCACCCCTGGGGGGTGGGGATGGGGCAGAAAACCAATAAGTCACCAGGGAAGCTCCCAAAAAGGCTTCATTGGTGGCCTGCCATGGCATGTGGCAATGCCCCCAATCCTTTTGTGTTGCCCATCCAGAAGGGGGCATTACAGTGTTTCTGCTTCTCCAACAAGGCAAGGCAAGGCTTTGATACCATGCTGCCCCAGAGATGTTAAAAGTCCATCAGAATTCAAGGATTTTTTTTTCAATCCCTCGTAGAGGGCCAAGCCCCACCCTTAACAGAGATAATACAGTTTTTTTTGCATCTCTGAGGCCAGCTGGGGGCTCTATCTGTCCTCAAGGAGGAAATACAATGGTTTGCCCAATTTGCCTCATGGGGCAGAAAAAACACTGGATGCCAAGAATGTTTTTTATAAAATAAGGATGTGGGGTCTGGCCCCCAACCCCGACCCCTAAGCCTCAACAATGTTTCTGCTCCTTGGGTACAAAAGTATCCCTGCTCAATGGGAAGTGAGAGGAAATGTCAGTTCTTGTGGGCAATGTTTTTTACATATGAGCCTGTAAAGCTGGAATAAATGCCAACATCATTCCACTTACCATGTTGAATGGCTGCACTCTTTGGGCTTGGGGATGGTCACCACAAGGGGAAGCTTACCAAACCCAGACATTGCTCAAAATGAGACACCCAGGAGAGCCTAGTGTGGCGTGCCTTACATGGATCCCATGATGATGTCTTACCGGCATTGCACTGCAAACTTTGCTTAAAAAACACTAATTTGTCTCACATTTCTATGACAGAAACTTTGAGAATCTGCAGGGATCCACAAAATTCTTAACAATCAGTGTTCCTCCACTTGTCCCAATATGCTGGTCTAATTGTAATGTGGGGCCAAGTGCCAGCAACAGTAACAGAACAAACCAGGGAGAATACCAGTCCTTCATGAAGTGGGCGAATGTTGGATGCTAAAAGAATTGTGTGGTTCCCTTCAGGTTCCAGAAATTACCATCACGTAAACACAAGACAAATATGTGATGTTAGGCAAAGTTTGGAGCTTGTGGATATATAAACATTGTGGGATCCATGTTAGGCACACCATCCTGGACTCCCCTGGGCATCTATATTAGAGTAATGTCTTGGATCTGTAGATTCCCTGGGTGACCCCCCTAAACCTGGGCCAAATACCATGCAGTGAGTCCCTCTTGGACCCACGTAGGTTTTCAATTTTAGCTTTGTTTTATATTCTACACTTTACACCTTTTAGCTGACATCCCTTTTGGCAGTTACATTTTACACACGTAGGCTTGCACAATATTGTTCTAAAAATACATTGTACATGTTGCTTGTTTTTAGTTAGGCTTTCTTGACTTGTAATCTGTAAATTCTGTTCAAGACTAGGGTCACAGTACAAGATATCCAAGTGCTAATGTTGCCCATCCCGAGATAGTATCCAATATCTAGATATATCATCCCATCAGAACTGTGCCTCTAACACAGTGTGGCTTTAATTATATAAACAGTGCACTGACCCAGAAAGGGCAGAGGGGCACTTCAGCCATGACCGTCTTGGGACAAATTCTGTTTTTGACATGAAGCTCTGCTGGCACTGATCTTCCAGTTTCCAGAGAAGGTTTGCCACCTATACTAAAGGCTGACTCCTGGTTCAGTTCTCTAGGTATGGAGGCTAAGGCTATCCACTTAGATCGGGCAAAGGCAGCAGGTACACTGACTATGCTCGAAATACAGGTATAGTAATATGGAAGGAGTTTCTAGAAACCATTTACCATGGTTGGATTGTTTGTTCGCATCATCATGTTTGTAATGCTGGTAACGTTGCTTTGTTTCATCTGCTTAATTATCACAGCTCATTCTCTCTATGCAAGACTACAAGTGTTTCAATGAATGTATTGAAAACCTATCTAGCATCTCTCTTGTGTTTTTCGTGGGCATGCAAGAGCCAGACAACGAAAAGGTAAGATCTGTTTCCACAACTTCCGTAAGAGTCAAAGTGTCATGCTCAGGTTTCCATAATCACCTTCCACCCCGATAAGGTTAGAGGTTTGGGTGAGGCACTGTGAAGTAGCCGGTAATTGTTCCGACAGTTTCTGATAGTGTAGATAGACTCGAACCCTGCATTGTGAAGTTCTGTGATCCTAAAACACAGTCTTATTATTTTAGTAGGAACCGTATAACAACCACAGCTACCCCTCAGGTCATTTGTTTCACAGGAAATGTTGCTGTCTCCACGTTGCAATTTAGTCCCTTTCCTGTCAGGGACACCAGGCCCGCCCATACAAGAGGTGTACCAATTTTATATGGAGATGTGTAGAAACTCAGGTTGGTAGAAAATTTGTGTGGCACTACAGATTCCAGAACTTTTACCTAGCAAAAATGTAACCAAAATATGTGTTTTTTGAGCCGAACTGTGGGGCTTTCAAGGGCTTCTGCGTAGTAAAAAAAAACCTTGTGAGATCCACAACAGTCACATCACCTTGGACTCTCCTTGCTGTCTGTTTTTCAGAAATATCTGGGTTTGGGAGGTTTCCCCTGGGTGCAGACTGAACTAAGGTCCTAAATCTACAACTTTCCCACATTGCAAAGAAAGGATTGGTTTTCAGTTGAAACATTTAACCTGTCTATTCTGTATTTTGGGCCCTCACATGTTGTTGGTACTAGGCCCACCCACACAAATAGGGTACTGTTTTTATTGGGAGATGTGTGGAAATGATGGGTGGTAGGAAATTAGTAGATCTCCAAAGATTGCTTAAATTTACCTCACAAAAGCATGAGATAAATGTGTTTCTTGTCATAATTTGAGGTTTCCAAGGGCTTCTGCATCAAAACGCCTTGTGAGATCCACAGAAGTCACAACAACCTGGACTCCTCATTGTGTGTGGTTTTAAGAGATATTGGGTTTGGGACAGTGACTGCTGAAGTCAGGCCCAAAATATATAGCTAATCACTACAAAAAACAGGTTGGTTTTGAGGGGAAAAATGTGATCTGTCCTTTTCATTTTGGTGCCTTTTCTGTTAATGGTCATAGGCCTACTCACACTAAGTGGGATTACTAGATGGCGAAAAATGTGTGGATATCTCTCCTAATTTCAGAAAGTTCCGTCACAGAAATGTGAGACAAATGTGTTTTTTTTAGCCAAAGTTTGAGGTCTTCAAGAGCTTGCAAGGTAAATAAAAACTCCGTGAGAACCAAAAAATGCCACCCAACCCTGGACTCAACCCTGCACTGGTCCTGGTGTTTAGGTTTTAGAAATGTTGGTGATGGTAGGATTCCCTAGCGGTGCTGAGTTAGGGCCCAAATTCTGTAGAAACCCACATTGTAAAAAAAAAAAAAAAAAAAGCTGATTTTGCTGGGTGAAATGTGAAGTCTCTAGGTCACAGTTTGTGGTATTTAGTTTTACAGTGCTGGGTTCAGTTACACAAGTTAGGTACTGTTTTTTTCAGGAGGTATGTGGGAATTCAGAATGTGAGAACATTTGTTGGTGCCAATTGAACTTCTCTGCATTTGCGGTTTCCAAAGGTAAGGTAGTGTGTTACAAAGAAAGTGCTTACAAAGGATTCAATTTCTGTTGGGTCGTATGCAAGTGTATACATTTAATTTATATTAATTGTTTTTTGTTCTATCAGTGCAGGCAGCTGGATGATCTGTTGCTGTGTCAGTACAAGATTACATGCGTCCAGTATCCTGAAAGAGTTCTGTGGTTGTATACTTTTTCTTCATTTATCGGCACTTTATGAAAAGGTGCATCTATGGCTCACTGCTTTAAGGCAGTTAAGGGCTCCTCGCATCTGGCATGCAGGTCTGCTTTGTTGGGTGAGTGACTTGCTAGTTGGTATGTACTGTGGTATTGTTTATCAGCCTGCCGAGAAGGGAGAATCCATATGCTTGTTTCCAGTTCTTTACTGACAGTTTGCGTTATTTTAATCTGAGTTTGACAGCAGGTCATTTTACTGAGTATGAGCATTAAGTATATTTTGAGTTTGAGGAAATAGTAAGTGCTATATAAATGTTGCTACTGAATCATACTTGATTTGTGAGACGGCACAGGAAGGGAGGCATCCATCCTGGAGGTGCTCAGCGGTAGGTGGTAGCTGTTGGTGAAGGAACCTGCCACCGTTACAACAAAAAATACACTTGAGCTGTAAAAAGACCTCTCTGTCCTGTCTCATTATTCACTCGCATTAACAAATTGTTAGTGTTGAGGTCCCCTCCCTGCTGAAGGGGCAAGAAAGCGTTATGACACTGCCCTTGTAATGATAACATTTCATTAGATTAGCTCAAGTGAGTAATTTCCCATCTGCACATCCATGTTTGTGGGACGTCCGACTCTTTCTTCATGAACAAGCTTGTTGTGAATGTTCTATTACTGAAGTCACTGACTTTAGGGATCAGAATATTGCCCTTCGAAGGGTTGTGAAGTGTGCCAGGGCTCTAGTAGGCCGAGGCACTGTTATGAAAGCTTCTGCTTTTTTTTCCAAATTTCTTGTATGGAATTGTATTTCCATAATCGTATCTTCTCATTTGTTGACAAGGACGAAATAAAGTCTGGGCACCTGTAAGAGAATAGGGTATTAGTTGAGTGGTGAGAATTCACCTCAACAATATTTACAATCCTTGTCAGGGTGGACCACAAAAGCCACAAAGTAAACCTATGCTTAACCCTCTGGTAGCTTCTCGAGAAGCTGCCAGGCTTAACTTAAAGGTAACGTGTGAAGTATTTATACAGAATTCAAACAGTGTTAAAGTGAAAACACAACACAAGGAAAATTACGGTCAAAGGTTAGGCTGAAGAGGGGGTCCCGGCACGTCCTCGACAAAGGTGGGAAAGTTCAGAGTGGGTGAAGTACGAAGTCTGTGCGTGGGAAGGCCTCAACAATGACGGGTTGCTGCTCTGTGCCAGTCCTCCTGAAGCCCTCTACATTCAGACATAGAAATGCTTCTGTCAGTTCTTCCTTGGGGCAAACAAGCAAGACTTCACCACAGTTCCGGTGTCCCATTGTTGTTTTTCGAGGACAAGATTGCAAAACGTTTCTAAGCCATATCTTTTGCAGTTTAGACAGAAATAGTATACTTTAACACCAGCCAAGGGTCTAGAGCTAGGGAGGCACCATTTTGGGATTACGACTCACTCAAAGAGAGGCCAGCAGTAGGATACAGGGCTTGGTCAGTTGGAAACTGGTCATCTGAGCAGGTAGGAAAGCTCCAAGTGGGTAAAGTCCTAAGTCTGGGTCTGCAAGGCCTCAACATTGATGTGTTGCTGCTCTGCCTGGGTCCTTGATCCACATTCAGACTTAGAAATTGTTCTGAAAGTCAGATCTTCTTATGTGGGACAAACAAAAAAGGCTTGACAGACGTTCTGGTCTCCCTTCAGTTGTCTTGAGGAAAAGTTAGCAAAAGGTATCTAAGTCCCATCATTTTCATTTTTGATAGGAGGAGTACACTTTAACACCAGCAAAGGGACTAGGAGGCACCACTTTAGGGGTAGTGCTCACTCCACAGAGACTATCAGCAGGATCCAGAGCAGGTCAAGTTGGAAACTCGTCATCTGGGCAAACTCTGGAAACTTGTTGTATCCCTGTAGCTCAAATAGGAGGCCAGCCAACTGACTTTTTGAAACTCTTCTTGGGCCCTAAGGTCAAGACCAACAGGTTCTTTCAGGGTTCAGGCAGAATCACAGTCATTTTCCTGATTCTTCACAGGTCCAGGATTGTTCTCAGGGGGGTACCGGGGATGCTACATTTCTGTCCAGTGCCATCCTATAGCTTAGGACAACTCTGACCCAGTGTCTATCCAATGAAGTAATGCTTTCTTGGGTGAATCTACACACTTCTACAATTCTTCCTTTGTGTTTTGTGTAATGTTGGACTTTTGCCCTTTTGCAGGGTCATCCCCAATCTTTTTGCCTCCTGCCTCCTATTTTTTCTGACCTGTTGTTGTTGGTTTTTGAACTCTGAGCACTTTACTACTGCTAACCAGTGCTATAGTGCATATGCTCTCTGTGTAAATTATATTGCCATATTTGATTTAGTAGTAAGTCCCTAGTACAGTGCACTAGAGGTGCCCATGGCCTATAAATCAAATGCTACCAGTGAGCCTGCAGCACTGGTTGTGCCACCCATCTAAGTAGCTCTGTAATCATGTCTCAGAACTGCCACTGCAGTGTCTGTGTGTGCAGTTTTAAACTGTAAATTCGACTTGGCAAGTGTTCCCACTTGACAGGCCTAAACCTTCCCCTTTCTTACATGTAAGGCACCCCTAAAGTAGTCCCTAGGTAGCCCCAAGGGCAGGGTGCAGTGTATGGTTAAGGTAGGACACATAGGCCCTCATTACAACCCCAGCGGCCGGTGATAAAGCGGCGGTAATACTGCCAACAGGCCGGCGGTAAAAAAAAATTCGAAGCCAAGTGGGAGTATTTCAGATCCAGACAATTCAGGAAACAAACCAAGACCAGCCGCTCTTCCTTAGATTACTTTTACTAAGAACTAATAAGACACAATAAGAAATACATGTACATGGAGAATGAGCGGGCAAAATCCAGCTCGAACAGTCTGCACAAGGAAGTAATGCATGATCTTTTATAGCATTAAACCGCAGACACATTAACACATTTCATTGGTTCTTTATATTGTCGTATACTTGATGCTCCATATAAGGGTTAGCATCATGGACAAGAAGCTTGCACAATGTCCTCTGAATCAAATGTCTTGTGATACATCTATATGTGTAGAAAGAGGAACCATAAGTGCATACATTAGTACTTTTAGCAGTGAGGATTTCGCAAGCTAGCATGCGGTGGTGTCTTGTGATGGCCATCAGTTTAGCAAGCCTTGCAACATAATGCGTTTCAAGCACAATAGACATTTCTTCAAGGCCTAGTTAATTCAACATTGTAATGTGTTCAAAAGAAAGAGGCCTGTATTTTCATTGTGTATCACAGGGTCTACTAGGTCCAAATGGATCCAGGAGAACGTGATTCCACATTCCGCCCTCTGATACCCAATGAAAACACTCATTGACAGTTTAATCATCCTGATGGACAGGTGTCATTTCAATAGCATCATCTTCCTTGGCTCATCCTCATGCCTTCTCTTACGATGGTGCTCAGTGTCCTTATGACACACTTTCTTCATTAACATGTTCAAACAGGAAGGACACACCCTTATCAACACACATAGGGGGTCATTCCAACCCTGGCGGTCGGTGTTAAAGTGGCGGCTAACCCACCAACAGGCTGGCGGTTAAAAAAATTGAATTCCGACCCTGGCGGAAACCACCAACAGAGACCGCCACTTCAACACTCCGACCGCCACGGCGGGACAAACAAACAGCGCGGCGGTCACCACCAACAGACAGGCGGGAGACAATGTACCGCCCACCCTATCACAACCCACCAATCCGCCACCTTTTCCGGGGCAGTAGCCCCGCCGATAAAAACACGGCGGAAACAGCCATTTTGAACGGGAAACACTCACCTCCATACACCCCACGAGGAATCTGGACAGCATGGAACCCGAACTCCACATCCTCCCAGCTATTGTCTTCCTGCTCCTCTACCAGGAGCACGAACGCCGGCGCAGAAGACAACGGTGAGTACTGCACCTACGACACAGGGGAGGGGGGAGGCAAAAAATTACGGGGACACACATACGCGACACACCCACCCCCACCCTCACCCACTACAACACAAACATCAAAGCATAGCAATACATCACAGTTACACCCCCCAAACCCCCCGGAAGAATGCAAAGACAAAAGGAAATGATCATAAACAGTCGAATATATTGTATCACTGGCTTATAAATATATCACACATCAAAAACTATTATATACGTAAATATTAAAAGTCCGATAATTTTAGCTGGAATTGTCCGTGGACCACAGGGCCCAAATTACATGGGCAAAGCCCACACAGGATACCTGACACCAACGGAGAGAACACTGCAGGGGCATCAGATAGCAAAACTACAGGCACCTCAGGGGGAAGGGAAGGAGGGGCACCTCAGCCAGATGAGTCCACGACGCCAGATCCACAAGGGGCCTCCATGGCCACTGTTCCATCCTGGGGAGTGCAAAGCCACAGTCTCTCAAGTCTCTACAGTGGGTGGTTTGCCCACTTTACCATCCTGGGGAGTGCAAAGCCACAGTCTCTCAAGTCTCTACAGTGGGTGGTTTGCCCACTTTACCATCCTGGGGAGTGCAAAGCCACAGTCTCTCAAGTCTCTACAGTGGGTGGTTTGCCCACTGTGCCATCCTGGGGAGTGCAAAGCCACAGTCTCTCAAGTCTCTACAGTGGGTGGTTTGCCCACTTTACCATCCTGGGGAGTGCAAAGCCACAGTCTCTCAAGTCTCTACAGTGGGTGGGTTGCCCACTTTACCATCCTGGGGAGTGCAAAGCCACAGTCTCTCAAGTCTCTACAGTGGGTGGCTTGCCCACTGTGCCATCCTGGGGAGTGCAAAGCCACAGTCTCACAAGTGGATGACAGTCTCCACTGGTTCTGGAGGGGGACTGGTGCCCAGAGTGCTTCGTGCAGCCCTGCCCGACACAGATGAGGGCCTGCCCCATCTGCCAATGGGCCAGCGGTGCTTGAGATGAAGGGCCCAGTTCAGCGGTGCTTGAGACGGCGGTGCCCTGTTCAGCGGTGCTTGAGATGAAGGACCCAGTTCAGTGGTGCTTGAGATGAAGGGCCCTGTTCAGCGGTGCTTGAGAAGGCGGTGCCCTGTTCAGCGGTGTTTGAGACGCGGTGCCCTGTTCAGCGGTGCTTGAGACGGCGGTGCCCTGTTCAGCGGTGCTTGAGATGAAGGGCCCAGTTCAGCGGTGCTTGAGATGAAGGGCCCAGTTCAGCGGTGCTTGAGATGGAGGTGCCCTGTTCAGCGGTGCTTGAGATGAAGGGCCCAATTCAGCGGTGCTTGAGATGAAGGGCCCTGTTCAGCGGTGCTTGAGACGGCGGTGCCCTGTTCAGCGGTGCTTGAGACGGCGGTGCCCTGTTCAGCGGTGCTTGAGATGAAGGGCCCAGTTTAGCGGTGCTTGAGATGAAGGGCCCAGTTCAGCGGTGCTTGTGATGGCGGTGCCCAGTTCAGCGGTGCTTGAGATGAGTGTCCAGGTCAGCGGATCCAGCCATGGCATGGATGTCACTCGCCACCTGACATGTGGCTGGCGGGGCCTTCCTGCCCATCTGTCTGGTGGCTTGTGGGGCCCTCCTGGGCTGCAGTACCGGGCCTGTGGGTGTCCTCCTGCCCACCTGGGACGTTGCTTACGGGGCCCTCCTGGGCTGCAGTACCGGGCCTGTGGGTGTCCTCCTGCACACCTATGATGGGGCTGGTGGGGCCCTCCTGGCCAGCTGGCCTGCTGCCAGATTTGTCGGGCGTGCTGCCATTCCCACCCTTCCCTGTTCGCTTGTGGCCCTTTCCCACCTTTGGCGGTGTGCCAGGTGGCACCCGACTTCCTGCCGGAGCCATGGTAGGAATTTTGGTCCCTGGTGTCTTTGGCCTCTCGCGCCGGGCACTGGCAATCTTCGGATGCTTTTCTGGGGGTGGGCTGGCCGTGCCTTAGCTCCTAGCTGAACTGGCTGCCCTTGAGGGTGGGGGACTCCACAGTCCATGGCAAACAGTCTTTACAGGTCCCGGTTTTGTGGTGGCTGAGGTGCTGATTGGAGTCTTATTAGATGGACGGGGTGGGGGAGTTGTTGGAAAGAGGTCAAGTTTGGAAAAGAAAAGCAATTTCGAAAGAGAGGGACGGGTAGGTGTAGTGGGTATGGGAGTGGAGGAAGAGGATGTGGTTGTAGGAGTGTGAAGTCTGGTGTCTTTGGGTGCAGGTGCTTGGGCTGGAGGCTGTCGTGAGGTGGATGGCTGTTGGGTGGGTGGCTGCCTGCGTTTGTGTAGTTTGGAAGAGGGGGTGACAGACACACCGGGAGAGGACACAGGGGACGTGTAAATGGTAGTGGGGGTGGTGACTGCACGTGTGCGGAGTGTTCTGGTGGGTGTGCTGGTGATGGACGTAGTGGCTGAAGATGTTGTGCATGCAAGTGTGAGTGGAGACGTCACAGGGAGGGAGGAGGGAGACGAGGAGGAGGGGGACACAGTGGAGGCAGTGGGTGTTGGTATGTCTGCATGTGGATGTTGCTTGTGTGAATGCTTGTGTGATGTGTGGTGCTTATGTCTGGATGAGCTTCCCTTGGGTGTTGAGGTGTGTGCAGGCTGGTCTGATGGTGTGTCAGGGATAGGCAGAGGTACAGGGGATTGGGTCTGGGTGGAGGAAGTTGGATGGGGGAGGCTAGAGACAGGGACAATGGCTGCCGTCAGTGCTGAGGCCAGAGCGTTGAACGATCGCTGATGGGCAGCCTGACCAGAATGAATGCCCTCCAGGTATGCATTACTCTGGTGCACCTCCCTTTCTATACCCTGGATGGCATTCAATAGGGTAGACTGCCCAACAATGATGGTCCTCAGGAGGTCAATGACCTTCTCACTGAGGGCAGCAGGGGTGACAGGGGCAGGGCCTGAGGTGCCTGGGGCGAAGGAGATGCCCACCTTCCTGGGTAAGCGGGCACGGGGCAAACGCTGAGGGGCTGCTGGGAGGGCGGTGCTGGTGCGCTGGATGGCGGCTGTACCTGTTGTTGTGGGGGGCACCGATGTTGCCGCCACCACAAGGGAGCTCCCTTCAGAGGACGAGTCTCTGTCACTGACATCCGCACGAGTCCCCGCTGTGGAGCTCCCCTCGCCCTCCGTCCCACTGGTGTATTCGGACTCCGTTGCATGGCCCTCCAGGGCCATGTGGGATGCAGCTCCCTCGTGCTCCGATGCCACTTCTCCTCCGCCTGATGATGCTAATGCACACATGAACAGGAAGACCACAAAAAAAAGTTGGGGGGAGAAATAAAGACATGTTGAGTGCATGCATTGGCGACACCGTTGGCGGAGAGGACAGACACAGAAGCCCCGTGCACTACGCCGCGCACTTGGGGTCCACTACGCAATCTGTGGGACATGGCCTACAAGCCTATGGACGACAACTGCACACATAGATGACACAGGGCCATGGATACCTGTACTTGGCACCCTACAGAGGTGGGGGGAGGGGGCACAGGGCCATGCCTTACGGAGGGGCCTAGCCTACAGAAATCGCCCTGGCCTAGGGATACCCACAGCCCTCCTCCCCCACCCAGACACCTCCACTGCACGCAAAGTCAGCAGAATGTGTTTGTACTCACCCCCTTGTGTCTGCTGTGATGTCCTCACACGCCCATCCAAATCGGGGTAGGCCACCGCCAGGATCCGGGACATCAGGGGGGTCAAAGTACGACTGGCACCCCTCCTACGTTGGGAGGCCATCCCCAGCTGAGCCTTCGACGTCTTCCTGCTCCAGCGTCGGATGTCCTCCCACCTCTTCCGGCAGTGGGTGCCCCGTCTGTTGTGGACCCCCAGGGTCCGGACGTCCTTGGCGATGGCACGCCAAATAGCGACTTTCTGGTGGGAGCTGACCTATGTGACATGTACAGGGAGAGAAAAATAGTCATCACCTTCTGCATGCTCAATGTGAGTGGCCCCCCATCCCCACCCTTGCCATGTGGCACATGCTCTCATCTGTCGTTTGATGCATGCCTCAATCGCTCCCCTCCCCACCATCTTTCATCCACCCCACTCAACCCAAGGCATTGCCCACTAGGCATGGTCCCAGTGTACTTACCTGTTGGTCTGGAGGACCGTAGAGAAGCGCATACTGGGGGAGGACCCCATCCACGAGTTTCTCCAACTCCTCCGCAGTGAAGGCAGGGGCCCTTTCCCCAGTTGCATGAGCCATTGTCTCTTCCAGACCGAGGTCACAGCAGCACTTGCAGTGTAGGTCCTCTCCTGTGGAAGATCAGGTATCGAGTGATTAAGCAGATAGAAAATGGCGGTCACGCCCGCGGCGGTGCGTACCGAGGCGGTGCGTACCGCGACCGCCGGCGCACATCGTCATTGGCTCCTGAAACCCATAGGGTTCAATGTTAACCAATGCGGCTTTGCGCCGCGGTCTTCGACCGCCTACCGCCACGGTGTGCCACGCCAGCGCATTGACCTCACATCCTACTGTCACACTTCACAGGTCAGGCAGCCGCCATTTCAAGGGCCCACATGGCTTAATTTCTACTGCGTCACACATACCTAGGCCTTGCATCAACACTCATACAAACCTTTCAATGCATTGGGAATCGTGTTATGTGCAAGCTGTGGTTACGTACCTGTGGGTTGATTGACTCTGTGCTCGCTGTTGTCCTTCATAGGCACCGTCCACTGGGACATGCGAGGAGATGGAGGAATCTTCCTGTGTACCGACCGCTGGTGGACCTGTCGACAATGGAGGAACGACATGTCATACTGACATACAGGCTTGACTGAGCCACTATACAGGAACTGTGTACCCAGCTGGAGCCAGACCTGATGTCACCCATCCGCCAACCCACAGGGATCCCCCCTCTAGTGCAGGTGCTGTCAGTACTCCATTTCTTAGCAAGTGGGTCTTTTCAAACAACAGTGGCCATATCATCAGGGATGTCCCAGCCCATGTTTTCCAAGGTGTTGTCCAGAGTGTTGTCTGCCCTGCTCAAACACATGCGGAGCTACATCATTTTCCCTGAGGTGGGGGATTTGGTTACAGTGAAGGGTGATTTCTATGCCCTTTGACATATTCCCAACATCATTTGTGCCATTGATGGGACACATGTGGCTTTGGTCCCCCCCAGCAGGAGTGAACAGGTGTACAGTAACAGGAAGAGTTATCATTCGATTAATGTACAGATGGTGTGTTTGGCTGACCAGTACATCTCCCATGTTAATGCCAAGTTCCCTGGGTCAGTGCATGACGCCTACATCCTGCGGAATAGCAGCATCCCGTATGTGATGGGTCAACTCCAGAGGCACCGGGTGTGGCTATTAGGGGACTCTGGTTACCCCAACCTGTCATGGCTACTGACCCCAGTGAGGAATCCCAGGACAAGGGCAGAGGAACGGTACAATGAGGCCCATGGGCGGACTAGGAGGGTGATCGAGCGAACCTTTGGCCTCCTGAAGACCAGGTTCAGGTGCCTCCATATGACAGGTGGATCCCTAATGTACTCACCAAAGAAGGTGTGCCAGATCATCGTGGCCTGCTGTATGCTTCACAACCTGGCTTTGCGACGCCAGGTGCCTTTTCTGCAGGAGGATGGTCCAGATGGTGGTGTTGTAGCAGCTGTGGAGCCTGTGGAGAGTGAAGAGGAGGAAGCCGAAGAGGACGACATAGAGAACAGGAACACAGTAATACAGCAGTATTTTCAATGACACACAGGTAAAAGTACACACCGGCATATTACATTTACTTAAAGACTCCTACCTCTCTATTGTCTGACTTTTTCCCCCAGTGTATGGTAACTGTGTTGTGACTTTCCCTTCCGTTTTCAGAGATGTGGGCCCCACTGCGTGACATTTGCTTTGTTTCCCCATGGACTACAGCTGTGTGACAGCGGTTTGTTGGCATCACAATGTGAATGAACATTTTGGCACGGTCATGTCTAATACATTTGTTCTAAATCACAGCCAGACTCCAGATTGTTTTGTGCAATAAGTGTGTTTATTCAAGTGCTCTAAATTTGATGGGTGGTTGCAAATCGGTGAGGGGTGATGGTGGAGGATTGTCCATGGCAGAGTCCAGACTATCAGTATCACAGGTGCATTGTCCAAATGCCTGTGGAAAGTGGAGCAGGGGCAGTTTAAGGTTGGACAGGGTGACAATGTGGGACAGTGGGATGACAATCAGGGCGGTATCCTTTGCTGGCGGTGGTCTTGACATCTTACTCTGTCTTCTTCCTGGATCTCAGGGCCCGCTTGCGGGGTGGTTCTCCTTCTGCAGGGGGTGGGGTTCTGGTGGCCTGTTGGTCTTGTGTCGGGGCCTCCTGTCCACTAGCGCCGGCAGAGGTGGTAGGCAGTTCTTGGTCCATGCTAGTGTCAGGGGCCCTTTGAGGTGCCACAGTGTCCCGCAATGTGATGACTACTTGATTCAGGGCCACTACGATGGTACCCATGGCGGAACTGATGTTTCTTAGTTCCTCCCTGAACCCCATATACTGTTGCTCCTGCAGAAGCTGGATCTCCTGAAACCTGGCCAGGACCGTCGCCATCGTCTCATTGTAGTGGTGGTATGCTCCCATGATGGAGGAGAGGGCCTCGTGGAGAGTGGGTTCCCTGGGCCTGTCCCCCCCCTGTCGCACTGCAGCTCTCCCAGTTCCCCTGTTTCCATGGGCCTCTGTCCCCTGGACCGTGTGCCCACTACCACTGCCCCCAGGTCAATGTTGTTGTTGGGGTGTTGGGTTAGCCTGGGTTCCCTGTAGTGGTGGACACACCGCTGCTTGACGTGTCCTGGGGACAGAGGTATGGGCCCGCTGGGTGGGTGCTGTGCTGGTGTTCCCAGAGGGGGGAAGGTCTGCTGTGGCCTGTGGCTGTCTGAGGGGAACCGACTGTCCCGAGGTCCCCGATGGACCGGGCTGGTCATCTAGATCCAGGGAGACAGAGCTGCTGTCCTCACTGTGGGCCTCTTCTGGGGGTGGAGTGGACATTTGTGGACCCTCCTGCGCGGTGACCTGGCGTTCGGGTCCTGCAGGC
Organism: Pleurodeles waltl; assembly: GCF_031143425.1. Lineage (NCBI taxonomy): Eukaryota > Metazoa > Chordata > Amphibia > Caudata > Salamandridae > Pleurodeles > Pleurodeles waltl. The sequence continues at coordinate 628,807,064 of NC_090439.1, forward strand.
GTATAAAAGTGTGGTTATTGCTTCTGTGTGTGCCATAGCGTGCAATGGGTGGGTGCCCGTGTACCCCAGTGCTGACATTCCTTTGTGGGGGCTGTTGTGATGGTGGTTTGGGGGGGGGGGTTGTATGTGTATGTGCAGTGGGCATGCTTTGGTGATGGGTGTCCATGCTTTGTGGACGCATGCAGGGCTAGGTGTTGGGATGGGTGGGTTGTGATGGTGAGACATTTGCAAGGAGTAGGTGTGATGGGGGTGGGGGTGAGGGTGGGGGTATGAGTTGGCATGCAGGTGGGGTGGGGGGATGAAGTAGTGAAGATGAGACTTACCAGAGTCCACTCCTCCAGCTACTCCTGCGAGGCCCTCAGGATGCAGGATGTTCAAGACCTGCTCCTCCCATGTTTTAAATTCTGGGGGAGGAGGTGGGGGTCCGCCGCCAGTCCGCTGCACTGCGATGTTGTGCCTGGATACCATGGAACGTACCTTCTCCCGTAGGTCGTTCCACCTCTTCCTGATGTCGTCCCTATTTCTTGGGTGCTGTCCCACAGCGTTGACCCTGTCCACTATTCTGCTCCATAGCTCCATCTTCCTGGCAATGGTGGTGTGCTGCACCTGTGTCCCGAACAGCTGTGGCTCTACTCGTACAATTTCCTCCACCATGACCCTGACTTCATCATCAGAGAACCTGGGGTGTCTTTGCGGTGCCATGGAGTGGTGTGGGTGATGTGTAGGGTGGATTGTGTGGTGCTAAGTGTGGTGATGTGTATTGTTGTGTTGTGTGAAGTGCGTGCAAATATTTCTGGGTGACAGTGAATTGGGCGTCTGGGTGCTCGGATGTCTTTTCTCGGTGCATGTTCACGAATCTCTAGGAGTGGAGGTTTGCGGGTGATGTGGGTGTGTATTTTATATTGTAATGGGTGTGTGGGAGTGGTGTGTGTATGTGTATCAGGTGTGTGTATTTTGAATTGTCCAATGTGGTAGTGTTTTGTACAAGTGTGTGTATTTCGAGCGCGGCGGTGTGTACCGCCAATGTAATACCGCGGTTGAAAGACCGCCGCGTGGTTTCGTGTGTCGTGATAGTGTGGGCGTATTTCTGTTGGCGTGACGGTGGAGGTTTGGTCATCGCCAGTTTCTCGCTGCCCTTTGGTGTGGCGGAGTTTTGTGGATGTCTGTATTTTGGCGGTTTGCCTGTTGTGGGTCAGAATGACCGTGGCGGTTTACCGCGGCTGCGGCGGTGTTATGGCGGTCTTCTGAACGGCGGTAAGCGCCTTTTACCGCCGAGGTTGGAATGACCACCATAATGTTTTAAATCCTACTATTCCCACCACCAGTACTTCTATCAGCCAGGATCCCCAACCACGGAACCATGCTGCAATGTCCTTTAGTATTCCTCCTATTTCCGTCACATCCGTCACATCCGCCACTTTCCTTGCTCCTTCTTCTACCACCTCTATTTTCCCTATTGCCATCCTCACATTCCCACTGTTGTCCGGTATAAAAACACAGCATTCCTGATGGATCACGTTACATACACCACCGGCTCTTGCTAAAATGATGTCTAATGCAAGTCTGTTCTGTATTACAACAGCTCTTAAGTCTGTAAGTTCTTCAGTAATGTTACCTAAGGCTGCTGCAGTAGAACTTGCTAATGTTTCTACCAATACTGCCAATCTGTGTATTTGATATTCTGAATGCGCTATCCCTAATGGCATCACAAATATTCCTTCCACTGCTATGAACCTATCCAACCAAGTAGGTGCCCTTCTTCTTCGTACCCTACCGGGTGCCCCTTGTGTTGCAGTGGTCAAATATGTTAAATGCAACATTCGGGGTAGTACGACCGCCAGGTAGCAGGAGCCCTGCCACCCTGCAGGCAGTCTAACATATGCAGATGTCCTGCATACTATGTATATTCCCCTTGGAGCTGAGAGACCTATAGACAAACCTTCTGGGCCCTTCCGTATGTTATCCAAATCAGAGTATTTGGAGCAGATGTTTCTCCTACCTTTATGCTGCTATTATTATGTTTGGGGAGGTGTATGTCAGGGCATTTCATTACTGGTGTAACCATTCGACACACCTTATCATAAAATGTATTTGGCCTTGGGATGCTGCCTTTGAGGTATCGAAAACACCATGATCCCTTTTTCTCCTTATGTATAGAAAGGGACATTTGTGATATATCTATGTTCTTCTCCCCCTGTACATGACCGTCATCTCTTCCTATGTTGAATGCTTCCAGCAGCTCTGTTTCACCTTTTTCTGGTACAAGTTGTCCACACACACCCATCCTACCTCCTCCTTTACTTTCTCTCCCCCCCCCACTGTTTCCCTGCTTTAATCTCCCTTTTCCAACCTTCCTCTTCCTTTTAGGTGGCCTTCTCTTTATAGTCCCATTTACTTCCTTTGCCAACATGCTGTTTAGTATGTGACATGAAGCATACTGGGAAGAGGAATCTGGGCGTAATCTGTCCTTCCCTGGGCAGAGGTGGGTAAATGTGTACAAATATAGCAATCAGACACATTTGCCAATTCCTTATAAAATTTCACCATTTGCACAAATGCATTATCCCTGTAATTTCACCATTTGCACAAATGCATTATCCCTGTAATTGTTCCCATCTTCCTCCCATTTGGTATATTTTATCCACTGTGTCCTGTTCCCCACCCTTTCTACCACACTAGTGTTCTCCCCTTGTTCTTGTTTAACCGCAATGGTAATCCCTATTTTATTAACACTGTTATTAATATACTCTTCTTGGTCCACATATGGGATTCGTATTTCTTCACGATATATAATAATCATTATGGTGATAGTTATTGCTGGAACAGGGGTACATATGGCAGTTAGTACCATAGGCCACTTTTTCTCCTTTCTTCTTCTTCTAGGCATTATTCTACTCCAGGTGTCACAAATTGCACTATTTAGTCCTTGTCTGTTACTCTCTTATTCTCTGTATCTTCTTGTTGGCACGTCGCAGAGTGGTGTCAGAGGTTACTAGCACTTGAAACCACTTGCATGATATACGTATATATTCAGGTAAGAACCGCGTGCACCCATCCCTCTCCTGAGGTGTGAATCACGAGCAGTATATGAAGAACTCTTTGATGGACCCGCTTGCGTCTCCTGACTCCTGTAGGAGCGCAGCACGAGCAGCCCTGTAGTCTCACCGCAGGACCCGCTTGCACCTCCTGACTCCTGTAGGAGTGCAGCACGAGCAGCCTTGTCAGTGTTGTCTGGTGTTGCTTGTTGTTCGAAGGTTGTACCCCTTCGGTGCAGGTGTTATCTTTATGGGTGCCGCAGGTGGTGGCTGGATGACCTCAGGTTCAATTGCTCTCTTGGTGTGTGAGCTGTGGATCCAATATTTGAGACCCTCACACTTGACCGCTGTGGCTGTTGTCAGTAGGACTTGGTAAGGCCCTTTCCACCCTGGTTAAAGGCAATGGCATCTAGTGTGGGCCTTGACCCAAACCCAGTTGCCAGGCAGTAGTCCGTGTTCTGGTGGCGTTCCTCCTGGTGGGGTATGCCTCAGTCCATTTGCTGAACATACAAACTATTACCAAAACTTATTTTAGCTTGTATACCGGGGGCATCTCATTGAAGTCCATTTGGAGGCTTTCAAAGGGTCCATGTGGCAGTGGGAAATGGCCTGAAGCAGTTGGTGTACCTTTTCCCGTGTTGTACTGTGCACAAACCGTGAATCTCTTACATAAATGTTCTGCATATTGCCGAAATTTGGTATTAAACCAACATTGTGAAAACAGTCGTATCATTCCATCCCTACCCACATGTGAGGGGCCATGGAAAAGGCGTGCCATAGAGGACAGTAACGTGGATGGTATACATATTTTACCGTTGGGTCCCACCCACACACCCTTCCCGTCTGTCTTGCAACCGCCCTTTTCCCAATCTGTTAGTTCTGACCCATCAGCCTGCTGTTGAACACATTTTGCATCAAAATATGTACTTTCCTCCTTAGCTATTGTGGTGGGTTTAACCTGGACCATTACATACTCACACCCACTGAGGGCTATTCTTCGTGCCTCTTTGTCAACAAAAGCATTTCCCACAGAAACATAGGTCCTCATTCTAACTCTGGCGGGCGGCAGCTGCCGCCCGCCAGGCGGGAAGCGCCACTTGGCCGCCACGCGGCCAAAATACCGCTTCCCGCATTCTGACATTCCCGCTGGGCCGGCGGGCGCTAAGCAAGTTAGCGCCCGCCGGCCCAGCGGGAATGAGGGCCGCAACACAGGAGCCGGCTCCGAATGGAGCCGGCGGTGTTGCGGCGGTGCCACGGGTGCAATTGCACCCGTCGCGCTTTTCACTGTCTGCTAAGCAGACAGTGAAAAGCCGCTCTGGGCCCTGTTAGGGGACCCCTGCACTGCCCATGCCCTGCCCTGGATTCGCCCAGCCGAGGGTAAACCGGCAGGAAACCGCCGGCCCTGGTTTTCTGACCGCGGCTATACCGCCGCGGTCAGAATGGGCTAGGAAGCACCGCCAGCCTGTTGGTGGTGCTTCCGTCATTCACGGCCCTGGCAGTCTTTGACCGCCAGGGTCGGAATGGCCCCCTAAGTCCTTAGCAGAAATGTGGGCTGCACATTTTACAATTGCAACTTTTCTGGGCAGTAGTAGAGCTTGCACCAACAGGTAACAATCATTGAAGCATGTTGTATTTGTTGGCCTGCTGAAATGAGAAATCCCCTCATTGCCCACAGTTGACCGAAATCATGAGTGACCCAAAAAGCATATTGGCTGTCTGTGTAAATATTCGTTGTCTTTCCTGCTGCCAATTTGCATGCTCTGATTAGTGCTACTAATTCTGCTGCCTGGGCACTTTTAATCTTTGGTAGCCTACCTCCTTCAAGTAGTCTTTTGGCCGTCCCCACAGCATAGGCTGCTTGTAGCATCCCTGTGTGGTCCCTAATGCATGAACCATCCACAAACAAATCACCCTCGGCCTCAGGGAATGGGGTGTCTCTGAGATCTGGCCTCACCTTGGTGTGTGTGTCGACTGCCATAATACAATCGTGGAAAGAATTATCTATGGTGGGATCATCGTGATCCAGTTCGGTAGGCAACAGGCAGGAGGGATTCCATGTTATGCATCTCTTTATCCTTATATGTGGTGCCAATAGTGTCAACTCATAGCGTGAGAGGCGAGCATTTGTCAGGTGCTGGGTCTTAGTGGTAGTTAGTAATGTGTCAATTGCGTGTGGGACATGTAACACTAAAGTGGGAATGTTTGATATGATGGTGGCTGGGTTGGGAACCACAGGGAATGATGGTATAACTGCCTTGTTCAGTTCCCTAAAATCTTGAGTAAATCAGTATACCGGAGACCCATCTGGTCCTTTCGCTGCCTTTTTCACTAGGAAAGGATAGGAGTGTTGCATGGGCTGTGTCGTACCTCCCGCAATATCCCCTTCTTTAGAAGCTCTTCTATTACTGGAGCTATGCCCTCCTCTCCCTCTTTGGCTATTTTGTATTGTGGCACCTGTGGTAGACGGGCTCCAGGGCGCACTGTCACTCGCACTGGGGGGCAATCTAATATTCTTCCCACATCATTTGGCCCCTTTGCCCACACTTCACTGGGGACCGAGTCTTGTAACTCTTGTGGGAGACTTTGTTCTTGTCCCTTGCCTCCGGAGTCACATCCCATGAAAGCCTGTAATGCTATCCCATTCTCCTTGCTTTCCAGGAAGATCCCTTCAGGTGAGCAGCTGATGGTGCACTGTAATTTACATAGGAGATCCCTTCCTAGCAAATTTACTGGACAGTGTCTCCCAAAAATAAATTGGTGATTTACAGTAATAGGGCCTACTTTGAATTTCAATGGTTGTGTTAAGTATTCACTCATAGGTTGTCCTGTCAAACCTACGGCTGTTATTTGAGTTGCTGATAATGGTGCATTGGGTACATCAGAGGCCTTTAGCATTGAAATAGTGGCCCCAGTGTCAACTAAAAAGGGCACAGTTCTGCTTAGCACTGTTCCATCTACATATGGACCTTCTTGATCAACCAACAGTACTGGGCCTGTGAAATGTGTCTCCACAGGAGGTGGGTATGGAAACCCATGTCCCCCCTGAGGTGCCTGTGGTATGTCTTGATATATACCCCACCCCGCACAAGCCGGGTCATTTACAGTGGCAGCATCATATGCATTGTTAGTATAAGCTGGGGGTAGTAACTGTTGTGTCCCGTGTTGTATACTGCCCTGTTGTCTCTGTTACAGTGGAAACAGATGATACCTGGCGGGGGCATGAAAGGTACCCGTTCACCCTGTCCTCTGCCCCTGCCCCTTCCCTAACCCCTGCTTTGATTATTTTTGTAAAATCTTTCTTGTGCCACCATTAGTTTTACCTTATCCTTTTTCAATTTCTCATCATCTGCCCTTTGGATATTTGTTTGATAGTCTGCGCAATACCTGGCTGCTGCTAACACTTTTTCAATGGGTTCTTGTTGCCAACACACAAAAGACGTTTGTAAATGAGTTTGTATAGGCTGCTGTAATCCATATACAAAGTTGGTCACAAACGCAGGCATCGCCTCACCCAGTGGGTTCCTCATTCCACTACTCTGCTGGTAGACCTGTAGAAGGCGGTCATGGTAACTTGTCACACTTTCATTCTTCTCCTGTTTTGTATGTATTATTTTAGAGCAATCAACCTTTTCCTCTGGTACTTTTTCTCGTATGTATTTCATCACCTTGTCTCTTGCTGTCTCTACCTCTTGTCCCGGTGCCCCCCTTTTCCCCTCACCGGTTCCTCTGCCGGCCATCCTACCACTTTCTTACAATCCTCCCATAAATCTTGTGGTATTATTATACTGAATAACATGTTTAAATCCTTCCACAGCATTTCTCCCATTGCCACTATTCTATTCAATTCTGTGTACCATTTGTGTGGCTCATCGCGTAATTTTGGGAAGTCTTTGGTGAAGGAAAACAGGTCAGCTCTGTGCCAAGGTACATAGACATATGTTGGGGTATGGCCATCCTCCCCTAAGGAGGACGAAGGTACTTCTCTCAGAGGCATCATCTTTGTCTGTACCTGTTTTGTCCCTTCCTTATTTTTCTCTAGGCTCTGCAGGACCTGAGCTGCTTTTAACCCTTCTTTCAATTCTTTCCATTTCTGTAATTTTAATATAGCATATTCCAGTTTTTCAGACAATTTATCGTTACTCCAGGATGGCACGTCTGCATCTGTGAAACCCATTTGAGAAGTGTCCCAACTGTATTCTGTAGGCAGGGGACTTGTGCTGTTAGTGTAAGCAAGCATATATCTGGTGTATCTCAGGGCCTAGGGCCATCAGTTCTGATCGCGCCATGGCCAGAAGTTCCTCTCTGTATTCCCTATTGTTATCTCTTTCTACCTCCGCAAATGTCTGTCTTCTATCAATGAGATCTGTGAGTATGGCACGACAATTTTTTCTGTCTGATTTCAGGAACTTAGTCTTTCTTAGTGTGCTGGGAGAAGCACTCGGTGTACCGTTTGGTGAATTTCCTTTCGTCTGTGTTCCTGTGAGGCTGTTCCTCCTTTCAAATACACTTCCGTCTAAAAACCTTGTCAAAATATCAATGTTATGCTTCGTGTGGTGTGTGAAAACACATATCTCCCATATTATCTCATGCAATCCCTTTGTCCCTTCACTACTGTCCCTGGACGTGTCTTGGAACTGCTGTTTCCAATGTGTATTCAACAATTTTGGTCCATTTTCTTTCTTTGTAGCCTGCGCCAACAAACTGTCACTTTCCTTGTTCATTTTCTGAGCAATGTGGGCCACTTCCTCTCTGACTTCCTGCAGCATTTGAAAGTCTTTCAATCATTCAAGGTTCATTTTTGTTAGTTCCTCTTTTATTAAACCATGTGCGAGCTCACGGGCTGCAGTTTTCTGAGCCAGAGATAGCTCAGGAGGCTCTGTGCCTGTCACTAAGTGCTCAACGTGCACTTTTTCCCTCCGAACTCACTATTTTGTTCTCATTACCTAACTTCCCCATCAGTATGTCTTCTATGAGTGCGTCCTCGGTCTCTTCCTTTGTCGTTCCCTGCATACTGTGTTCCTGTGATGGTGCACCTACCACAGGAAGACATGGGAATGTTCCTACCATATCGAGCATTGTATCCCTCCACTCCTCCCTCTTCTCATTCCTCTGTCTTTCACAATAAAATCCCTCTTTCAACACCACCAATTCCTTGCACACTTTAGCTTTTATGTCGTTCGTATGTCTGAGGTCTCGTAGGCAATAGTCCCATGAGTAGAAAGAGTCCCATTCAAGGTTACGAATCTTACCTCCCTTTAGAATCAGCATTTGTCTCAAGTATGACAACTTGTTCATGTCATATGTGCCATTACTTGGAAACTGTAAGTCGGGTCGCCTTGCGGTCAGCCTGTGCCATTTGTCAAGAAACATTAATGCATGTAGTCCTTGATTAACGGCTACTTGGTAGGCAGGACTATCCCTAGGGGGTGTGATTTGGTGTGTGTTCAAATGTTCCTTGCTAAAGGGGTTCCCCATAGCTAAATAAAAGGTCACCGCTTTCCCTTACCACTTCACGTAAACAGTTCGGTCACACCAGGAAACACCAGGGAGTCGGCTATCTCTGCCGCTCATATCAAATGACACATGAGGAAAACCCGCACTCAAATCAGCACTGCCAACTGCATTTGTTATTAGTGAAGCGGAGAGTTTGTCTGCAATCACACAACAGTACACGCAGCCTTGTTCACCGCAAGCATGCACAAGTTTGGAATGAAAAAAAAGAGTGCCAAGGTGCTGGTGACGGCGTACACTGGTGTCCTTTTAGCGAATAAAAGATGACAGGAAGGTCAAGAGAGAAAGGCAAAGATTCCACACCCTTGCTTTCCTGCCCTGAGGCAGGGTGCGGCCGTATGGGATTAGAACCCGGACCAGATCCGTGGCGGGTGACACACAGGTAATGCAACAATGGTGAACAGTGCACTCAATCACATATAGGACAATACGATAACAAGATAACAAAAACAGGTACTTGCCCTACGTGATGGTCATGCCTCCCACCCTTTGTGCTGGTGCGTGGTGACAGTAGAGTGTGGTGCACAGGCCGACCCTGTCAGTTGTAGTAATCAGTCACTGTAACGGTATTGGCGGGCGTAATGCTCCTGAGTTCTGGTACAATCGCAGCTTGAGTCAGTCAGTTAATACACATGTCCTTCCTCACTATATTCTCACTACTATCCTAACACATAATTCATCCACCCCGTCTATCTCTCCAACACCCTTTTCCTACACCTCATCCATTCATCTCACTCAACTCTCCATTTAACCAGCAGGAGAGAGAGAGAGAAAGAGAAGAAAGAAGAAAGAAAAAAAATCAATACGACACCCCCACAGAGCACAACACTGCAACGCTATCAGTGCAGAGAGAGAGAGAGAAAATAAATAAATAAATATGCGAGAACACGGCACTGCCTGCCTGCTCCACTAGAGTGGACAACTACCACTCGATAAATCACCGGGCATAACCTGCCCTTCCTGCTGGGGTGGACAATCACCACCCCCTCTGGCCAGAGTATTCCTCCCCAGCCCCTCCGGCTGGGAAATGCTGCACCAACCCTTTCCGGCTGTGTACCGAGACCATACCATTAACAGTCTCACACATGTAGCGTCGCTGGATAAACAGAAACCCTTGGCTAATATTTACAATAACTACTGAACGATTAATTCGTTTGGCACTGAAAACAAAAGAGGGAAGGAAATGGCGCAATAAGGCAGAAACGATAATATCAACACAAAACTCCAGCATGCGGCCATCATCTGAATGTCTGAACGAGGTACTCTAGAAGAGCCTGGAATAATGGGGACAGGAACATCCGCATGCCACCGTAAACAAAGAACAAACATAACAAGAAAGAACAGCAGGCTAACAGGAATAGCATATAGTACAATTATCCACAACTCCATTTAGAAATGCAAACGTAAACCACCCCGCCACCTCCCCCCTATACAACACCCTCTGCTAACAGAGGGAGAGAGAGAGAGGAGAAGAGAAAAAAAAAACGTAAAACATAAACAGACGGGACCAAGGAAATGACAGATACTCACGACAGCAGCAGCACCGTGCCCCGGAGGGGGCCCGACCAGCCCAAAATGCCGTTGCCCCCATCCGCAGAGAGACAGGAGCTGTGCTGGCGAAATCGTAAATCCAACCGCAATCCTCCACCAGATGTCGAAGCCAAGTAGGAGTATTTCAGATCCAGACAATTCAGGAAACAAACCGAGACAAGCCGCTCTTCCTTAGATTACTTTTAATAAGAACTAATAAGACACAATAAGAAATACATGTACATGGAGACTGAGCGGGCAAAATCCAGCTCGAACAGTCTGCACAAGGAAGTAATGCATGATCTTTTATAGCATTAAACCGCAGACACATTAACACATTTCATTGGTTCTTTATATTGTCGTATACGTGATGCTCCATATAAGGGTTAGAATCATGGACAAGAAGCTTGCACAATGTCCTCTGAATCAAATGTCTTGTGATACATCTATATGTGGAGAAAGAGGAACCATAAGTGCATACGTTAGTACTTTTAGCAGTGAGGATTTCGCAAGCTTGCATGCGGTGGTGTCTTGTGATGGCCGTCAGTTTAGCAAGCCTTGCAACATAATGCGTTTCAAGCACAATAGACATTTCTTCAAGGCCTAGTTAATTCAACATTGTAATGTGTTCAACTGAAACAGGCCTGTATTTTCATTGTGTATCACAGGGTCTACTAGGTCCAAATGGATCCAGGAGAACGTGATTCCACATTACATGTAAGGCACCCCTAAAGTGGGCCCTAGGTAGCCCCAAGGGCAGGGTGCAGTGTATGGTTAAGGTAGGACACATAGGCCCTCATTACAACCCCAGCGGTCGGTGATAAAGCGGCGGTAATACTGCAACAGGCCGGCGGTAAAAAAAATGGGATCACGACCACGGCGGAAACTGCCAACATAGACAGCCACTTTAACACACCAACCGCCAAGGTGGTAGCAACAAACACTGCAGTGGTCACCATCAACAGACAGGCGGAAGAAAATGTAACGCCCACCCTATCACAATCCGGCAATCCGCCAGCTTTTCCAGGGCAGTACCAACGCCATCAAAAGCACAGTGGAAACAGGACTTGGAAAGGAAACCACTCACCTCTTGACACTCAACGAAGAACCAGGACGCCATGGAGCCTGAGCTGCAGGTCCTGCCGATGCTGGTCTACCTCCTCATACACAACGGATATCAAAGGCAGTGGCAACGACCACAGTGAGTACTGTACCTAGCACACAAGGGAGGGGGGAGGAAAAAGAGAGTGACACACACACGTAACACCCCCACCCTCACCCACAACACCATACACACAAAAACATGCATCAACATTACATTTGAACCTCGTTACCCCCTGGAAGAATGCAAGGACAAAAGGAATTGAGTTCAATCTGTGATATTTTGAAAAATGCAGATATAGTCAACGATTAGAAAAACAGTATATACAAATATTTACAATGTGTACAGAAGGCCATACACTGTCCTTTGTAAAAGTCCATAGCCCACTGGGCCAAAAATCATGGGCAAAGCCCACACTTGACTCCGGCCTCAAAATGGAGAGAACACTGCAGGGGCATCAGGTCATAAACACACAGGCACCTCAGGGGGAAAGGGGGCACCTCAGCCGGAAGATGGTACCACACCACTGCTCCTCCAGGGGGCTACATGCCCACTACTCGGTCCTGGGGAGTGCAAAGCCACAGTCTCTCAAGTCTCTCAAGTAGGTGGTTTGCCTACTGCTTGGTCCTGGGTAGTGCAAAGCCACAGTCTCTCTAGTGGGTGGTTTGCCCACTGCTTGGTCCTGGGGAGTGCAAAGCCACAGTCTCTCTAGGGGGTGGTTTGCCCACTGCTTGCTCCTGGGGAGTGCAAAGTCACAGTCTCTCTAGTGGATGGTTTGCCCACTGCTTGGTCCTGGGGAGTGCAAAGCCACCGTCTCTCAAGTGGATGGCTTCTCCACTGGTTCTGGAGGGGGCATGGTGCCCAGTGTGCTTCATTCTGGGAAGGATGGGGTAAGTGGATGGCTTCTTCCACTGGTTCTGGAGGAGGCCTTGTTCCCAGTCTGCTGCATCCTGCCACGGATAGGGATAGTGGATGCATTTCTTAACTGGTTCTGGAGGGGGCCTTGTGTCCAGTGATGCTGCACTTGGGGTGTGGCAGTTCACACTCCCTCACCTGGGTGTCTGAGGCACAGGATTTGCAGGGAACAGGTAGCATGATACTCCATGGAGGCAGGGCCAAATTCCATCCTCCGGCGACTAACACTGCAAACTGGTGGTAGTGCCGGTGCTGTTGGGGGTGCTTCAAGTGGTAGTGGGAGGCTCCAGGCTGTCACCTGCAGGCTCGGATGGCTGCCCACTGGGGATGCTGCTGCTGACAGTTCTTGTGGCAGCGGCTAGGCATGTGGCGGTGCAAATGGCGGTGGAGGTGGCAGTGCTTGCGGCGCTGCCTGCGGCGGGGATGCTGCCAGTGCTGCCCGTGGTGCAGGTGCTCATAGTAGTGGAGGGAGACACCAGGCTATCTCCTGCAGCCTTGGACCGCTGCCCACTGGGGATGCTGCTGCTGACAGTTGTTGTGGCAATGGCAGTGCAGGTGGCGGTGGCGGTGGAGATGGCGGTGCAGGTGGCGGTGCCTGCTTCATCCTGCTTGCCGTGCTACAGGTTGCCGGGCTGTAGGTACTGATGGTGGCCACCAGTCCCTCACCTGGAGCCTCCGAGACCTGAAGTGCCTTGTCTTGGGTTTTCTTCCCCTTCCTCACCTTGGCAGGTGCGGCTGGGACCTTGGCACTGGCAGCTTGAGTTTTGGATGAGGCCTTGCTGGGTGGGTCGTGTTCCTTGGCTGTGCTGCATGCTGGCCCCTTCTTTACCTTGGCAGGTGGTGGAATGGGTTGGTCCTTTGCAGGTATGGGTGGCACACTGGCTGCCCTGACAGGTGCCCCTTTGATCCTCTGGGACTTGCAAGTAACACAGCATCCGCCAAGTTGGTGGCTGAGGTGCTGGCCTTGGATCTGGACACCCTGGCCCGAGGGGAAGGACGGGGTGGGGGGGAGGGTTAGGGAACAGGTCAATATTTGCCAGGAAAAGTTTTTTAGACACACTGGGACGGGAAGATGGAGAGGGTTTGGGAGTGGAGGAAGAGGGAGTGGTTATAGGAGGTGTACATCTGCTGAGTTTGGGTGAAGGTGCATGGGCTGTATGCTGTTGTGAGGTGGATGGCTGTTGGGTGGGTGGGTGCTTGCGTTTGTGTACTTTGGGAGGAGGGGTCACAGACACACTGGGAGAGGACACAGAATGTGTGCATGGTTGTGGGGGTGGTGACTGCTTGTGAGGGCTCTGTTGTGATGGGCGTGCTGGTGATGGAGGTAGTGGATGAAGATGTGGTGCATGCAGGTGTGAGTGTAGACGCCACTGGGAGGGAGGTGGACTAGGAGGAGGCGGGGGACACAGTGGAGGCAGTGGATTTTGGTGTGTTTGCATGGGCATGGTGCTTATGTGAGTGCCTGTGAGATGAAGTGTGGTGCTTATGTGTGCCTGAGCCACTTTTGTGTGGTGATATGGGTGCATGCTGCTCTGAAGGTGTGATAAACTGATAAAGAGAAGGTAAGGTCGCACCATCCCTACACTATATCTCTTACCCAAAATTCAAAAAAAGCCAGTCACCAAAGGGCGGACCAATAATATCAGGCATTAACTCAACGTGTTCCAATCTGGGCACTTTAATTGATAAGGAGCTACAGACTTTTATGATGAACTTACCCTCCTTCGTCAGAGATACCAAAGACATCTTACAAAAGTTACAAAATATCGATTGGCAACCTGATTACTTTCTTGTTACCATTGATATAGTCAGCCTCTACACATCTATAAAACACAGCGATGGTTTAGAAGCTGTCCGAAAATGTCTTTCAACCAAATCCATGAAATACATGGCACGCAACTCCATGATATTGGAGATGTTGAAATTTTGTCTAGAAAACAATCATTTTCTCTTTGACGGTCAATACTATCTACAACTTCAAGGGACAGCGATGGGGGTGAAATTTGCACCACCGTATGCCTGCATCTTGATGGGAGCAGTGGAAAACTCCTGCCTTTGGAATGACCAAACTGAGCATCTTTCACAGCATATAATCTTTTGGGGACATTATGTCGATGACATTTTGCTAATTTGGCGAGGCCAGGAAGATCTTCTTAACCAATTCTTACAGACACTAACACCCAATAGATGGGGCATTGAGATCACATATCAAATCTCCAACTCCTCAGTGAAATACCTTGATCTATTGATTTTCATTCAAGATATCAAACTACAGACCAGGTTTTCCTGGAAAAAAACTGCGGCCAATTCAATTCTTCACGCTACCAGTTGTCATCCTCCCAGCACCATCCGTAATATCCCTCAAGGTGAATACAGGAGAGCGAGACTGAACTGTACCAACACATCCGATTATGAAATCATTTCCACCCAAATGACTGAGAGACTGACAGCCAGGGGTTACATCCGCATTTCACTTAATATCTCTAAGGACAAACTGAGAGACATGGACCGTAATAAGTTGCTAAATAAACCCCAACAGACCATTAAGAATTCTGTCATTCGGTTCATTACAGAGTTTCACAATGGCCATCACCTCATTCGAAAACATTTGAGAAAACACTGGTACTTACTACAGAATAATCCTTCCATTAACCAACATGTAACCAATTATCCACAAATAGGTTTTAGACGGGCTCCCAACCTAAGAGACAAACTATGCTCCTCTTTCTTCCACGTGAAGACACCTACTACATTTCTACCCCCAAAACCAAAAGGTTTCTACACCTGCAGCAAATGTTCTATTTGTAAACTGGGTCTCTCCAAATCTAGAACAGTCGTCATAAATAATCATAGGCACCATATTAATGACTTTATAAATTGTGAAAGTTCTAATGGTGTCTACGCATTCTGGTGCTCCTGTAATCAAGCATATATCAGCAGCACTACCCGTTCACTCAAAACTAGGATCCAAGAACATTACCATAACATACAGAAACTGGATATGAAGGCCCCACTAGTAGAACATTTTTCTGAATTTCATCCTCATCAACTTATCTTTACTTTCAGTGGTCTTCGACGAATTACAGCATCCCCAAGAGGTGGCAACTTACTTTTATGACTGGGCCAGGAGGAAAGCCGTCTGATAATTCAATATGATACAGTAAATAATTGACTTAACAAAGATCATGAGTGGCATTGTTGGCTAATGTAAAATGTTGGTTATGCATTGTTATCTTTTGGTGATTTTTCTTGCCAGACAGGACTACTTTTTCATTTCCTCACTCTAATAATATACTTTTGTTGCTGTCGTTTTTCTTTATGTTTACATCAATTAGTCATATGGCATCAACAACTCTGATGCAATTTGCCCATTCTATTACATTAGTGTTTCATTAAATTACCAGGTTGTTTTCAGACCTGGTTTCAACCTAAGAGGTAGTATAATTATTATTATTGACTTTTATTATATATATCTCTTTTACATCTTTTCTTAATACTCTTACTTTTCACTCTCCCTTCAATTCCTTTCATCAATTTTTTCATTTCCTTTTTCCTTTTTTCTCCGTCCGCTCCTCGGACGAAGGTAAACACCAGAAACAAGATGGCGCTGCCCATTACCTAAAGTCAAGATGGCGCCGCTTATTATTGCTGTAGACAGTCCTTTTTCTTTGTCCACACCTCATCGTCAACACTGAGGTAGGACTTTCAGTAAATTGAAACACATTTAAGACGCGGAACCAAGTAGGCGCGTCAGCCTCCGGTTTAAAAATTAAGGCGACGGACGTGATTGCCTCAATATTTAACTGCACCGACTTCACACAGGTGAGACTGGGGTTCTGATCCAGTGCTCCCTTTTGTCTAACTATATGTAGCCATTATTAGTCTCATGTCGGGTTAGTCTCGACATTCCAATTCTTACTATATTGTTATTACTTACCGACTTCGCATAGTTATTAACTTCCCAAACAGGAGCAACTCATGCTTTCCCTCGAGTGACGTCGTGTTAGTTTTGCGTTTTGTTAAGACTCTCGCATCTCCCATAGCAATATACTACATCATTTTAATTAAGGCAGCTAATATGATGTATCACTTCCTTGCCTGCTTTTCAATAATTATATTTTTCGTTGACCTTTCACGATATTGTTCAACTTTACTGTAAATATTACATGTTGACTTTATTTATTTATCTTGCTGATAAGCAGAATGGAATAATGCTTATACAATTGTTTGTTTTGCAAGCTGCATATTGTATATATGGTATGTTTATAGTTACATGTTGAGTTATAAACTTTTTTGACAAAGTCATTCTTCTCTAGTGTAACACCAATTAGTATACTTATCTCCACTCTCCCTTCCCCAATTTATACTCGGTGATAGGCACTACTAACCTTGCTTTCAAGATAATTATTTGTTGTTTTCTCTGTCCATATTCCCTTTAATAACTATCAGGTGACTTTTTCATGCCTCCTCTCTTATCACATTCTTTTAATTCACATCTCTCTTAGCTTGTAAGGATACAAGCATAAGCACTTGTAACTACTGTTGGACCTGGCTTTTTGACAGGGTCATCCCCAAACTTTTTGCCTCCTTCCTCCTATTTGTTCTGACCTGTTGTTGTTGGCTTTTGACCTCTGGGCACCTTGCCACTGCTAACCAGTGCTAAAGTGCAAATGCTGTCTGTGTAAATTGTACTATTGATTGGTTTATCCATGATTGGCTATTTAATTTACTTGTAAGTCCCTTGTAGAGTGCACTATATGTGCCTAGGGCCTGTGGATTAAATGCTACTAGTGGGACTGCAGCACTGGTTGTGCCACCCACTTCAGTAGCCCCTTAACCTTGTCTCAGGCCTGCCATTGCAAGGCCTGTGTGTGCAGTTTCACTGCCACTTCGACTTGGCATTTAAAAGTACTTGCCAAGCCTAGAACTCCCCTTTTTCTACATATAAGTCACCCCTAATGTGTGCCCTAGGTAACCCCTAGAGAAGGGTGCTGTGTTGGTAAAAGGCAGGACATGTACCTGTGTAGTTATATGTCGTGGTAGTGTAAAACTCCTAAATTCGATTTTACACTACTGTGAGGCCTGCTCCCTTCATAGGCTAACATTGGGGCTGCCCTCATACATTGTTGACGTGGCAGCTGCTGAAATGAAAGGAGCAGGAAGGTCATATTTAGTATGGCCAGAATGGTAAGACAAAATCCTGCTGACTGGTGAAGTTGGATTTAATATTACTATTCTAGAAATGCCACTTTTAGAACGTGAGCATTTCTTTGCACTTAAATCTTTCTGTGCCCTTTAATCCACGTCTGGCTAGGTTTAGTTGACAGCTCCTTGTGCATTCACTCAGACACACCCCAAACACAGGGTACTCAGCCTCACTTGCATACATCTGCATTTTGAATGGGTCTTCCTGGGCTGGGAGGGTGGAGGGCCTGCCCTCACACAAAGGACTGCCACACCCCCTACTGGGACCCTGGCAGACAGGATTGAACTGAAAGGGGACCTGGTGCATTTCTTAGACACATTTTGAAGTCACCCCCACTTCAAAGGCACAATTTTGTATAAAACAGGGCCTCTGCCCTACCTCAGCAGACACTTGCTGGAGAAGAAACCTGAACCAGAAACTACATCCTGCCAAGAAGAACTAACTGGTTGCTCAAAGGACTCACCTGTCTGCTTTCTCCAAAGGACTGCTGCCTTGATGTTGGCCTGCTGCCTTGCTGAACTCTTGTCTGGCTGTAAAAGTGCTCTCCAAGGGCTTGGATAGAGCTTGCCTCCTGTTCCCTGAAGTCTCAGGACCAAAAAGACTTCTCTTTTTCAGTTGGACTCTTGGTGCTCCGAAAATTTCGACGCACAGCTTGTTGCGCGGCAAGAAAAATACCGCACACCGATGCTGATCAACGCAATGCCTTTGGGGCGACCGGAACTTCGACGCACAGCCTCGCAAGGACAACGACGCCCGACTTCTAGAGGGGAAATCAACGTGACGCCTGCTGTGAGAGCGAAACTTCGACCATAGCCCGCGGAACGACGCGCAGCCGGAAAACAAGCAGGAGAATCCACGCACAGACCCCGGGACATCTGGTAATCCCCGCGACCCACAGAAAGAGACTGTCCGTGCGCCGGAAAACGATGCATGACTTCCCCGCGTGAAAAATAACGACGCAAGTCCGTGTGTGCTGGGGAGAAATTGACGCACACACCATTTTTCCACGTATCTCTTCTTCTGCGCCCTTTGCGGAGATTTTCCACTCCAAACCAGGTACTTTGTGCTTGAAAGAGACTGTGGGGGTCATTCCGACTTCCGCCCGCCAAAGTAACCCTGTCGGAAGACCGATCCGCGGTCAACAGACGCGACGGTCATTCCGACTTTCCCGCTGGGCCAGTGGGCGACCGCCAGAAGGCCGCCCGCCGGCCCAGCGGGGAAGGCCCTTCAACAATGAAGCCGGCTCCGAATGGAGCCGGCGGAGTTGAAGGGGTGCGAGGGGTGCAGTGGCACCCGTCGCGATTTTCAGTGTCTGCAAGGCAGACACCGAAAATCTTAATGGGGCCCTGTTAGGGGGCCCCTGCACTGCCCATGCCAGTGGCATGGGCAGTGCAGGGGCCCCCAGGGGCCCCACGACACCCGTTCCCGCCATCCTGTTCTTGGCGGTAACAACCGCCAGGAACAGGATGGCGGGAAGGGGGTCGGAATCCCCATGGCGGCGCTGCTGGATTCCCTTGGGCAGGGGTAAACCGGTGGGAAACCACCGGTTGCCCTTTTCTGACCGCAGCTTTACCGCCGCGGTCAGAATTGCCCATGTAGCACCGCCAGCCTGTTGGCGGTGCTACCTCCGGCCTCCAACCTGGCGGTCTACAACCGCCAGGGTCGGAATGAGGCCCTTTGTTTGCTTTTTAAAGACTTAAGACATTTTATATCACTTTTTTGTGATATTTTTACAAATTCATCTTGCATCTTCGATCGTTTTGACCTGCAAATACCCAGATAAATATTATATATTTTTCTAAACACAGTGTGGTGTATTTTTGTGGTGCTATATTATGGTATTGTATGATTTATTGCACAAATGCTTTACACATTGCCTTCTAAGTTAAGCCTGACTGCTCGTGCCAAGCTACCAGAGGGTGGGCACAGGCTAATTTTGGATTGTGTGTGACTTACCCTGACTAGAGTGAGGGTTTTTGCTTGGACAGAGGGTAACCTGACTGCCAACCAAAAACCCAATTTCTAACAACTACCATCCTGCTTTAATTGTTCACTCTCCAATTCTCTTGCATTCTTTACCCTTTTCGGACCACCACTTATTTGGTTAAAGTGTTTTTGAGAACTAAATTTTGCTGCATGATCTCGGGCTTCTAAATCCTGGTGTTGCTTTCTCTTATCATCTTCTCCTTTTTTTTAAAACAACCGTATTATATCTTCTCTAGTCGCATATTGTTTTTCCTCTTTTCCAGCCTTGAGAAAGCCCTGGCGTATGCGCCTGTGGGGCGAAACAAGTGTTGGCAGACCCTCTGTTTCTTCTAAAGAACACATCCTGTTTTATCTCAACTGGGTGTCACATGTCTCCTGAAATAAAATTTCTCATTGGAGCAACAAAGATTTTTGTTGTAATCTCGTACATCAAATTTACTGAACTTATGGCATATTGACTTTAAAAAGACTGTTTAAGTGGGACCTTACCTTCTCTTTATCAGTGTATATCGTTTGGAGGATTTGGGTCCCATGTCCTCTGGTTAAGCTCCCACGTTATTAATAAGGAATTCTACACAGGAAGTTTGAGTCTTTGGACCCTCTCTTTTTTGGAGTACCTCTTTGCTCTGAAGGTGTGCTTGGGATAGGCTGAGGTTGAGGGGATTGGGTCTGGGTAGTGGAAGTTGGAGTGGGGATGCTGGACACAGGGACAATGGCTGCCATCAGTGCTGAGGCCAGAGCCTGAAATGCTCTCTGTTGGGCTGCCTGCCCAGAATGGATGCCCTCCAGTATGCATTTGTTTGTTGCAAATGCCTCTCGACACCCTGGATGGCATTCAGAATGGTTGACTGCCCAACAGTGAAGAATCTCAGGAGGTCAATAGCCTCCACACTGAGGGCAGCAGGGCTGACTGGGGCAGGGCCTGAGGTGCCTGTTGCTAAGAAGATGCCCACCCTCCTGGGTGAGTGAAAACACGCTGAGGGGCTGCTGGGTGGGTGGTGCTGGTAGGCTGTACCTGTTGTTGGTTGTGGGCACAGAGGTGTCTGCCACCGCCAGGGAGCTTATATCAGAGGAGGAGTCACTGTCAGTGGTCTCCCCTCCTGTCCCTGTCATGGAGCTCCCCTCGCCGTCCATCCCACTGGTGCCTTCACCCTCGGTGGATTCGGCCTCCAGGCCCATGTGGGATGCAGCTCCCTCCGTCGCCGGTGCCTCTGCTCCTCCGCCAGATGATGCTAATGCCTACAACGACAGGGTGACAAAACAAAAAGGGGGGGAGAGAGAGACAGAGGATATAATTGGTCAATGCAGGCAACACCACTACAGTTGGTGTACACAACACACAGGGAGCTGCCCTATGCACTAGGCCATGCCCAACCATTTACTGAGACAGTCACCAGCCCATGGGGCACAATGCCTAACACCAGCATCTGCACACCTGAAACCCACAGGAGTAGATGGCCACTTACACCATTGGGGTAGGAGTGCGCCAAAGCCTGCACACCAAGGAACCTACCCTGCCATGATCGCCCTGGCCTAGGGGCACCCACAGCCCACATCCCCCACCCAGCTACCTACTAAAGTGTGCAAAGTCAGCTTTCATAATCTGTACTCACCCCCTTGTGCTTGCTGTTATGCCCCCAAGCACCCATCCAACTCTGGATAGGCCACCGCCAGGGTGCGGAACATCAGGGGGGTCATGGTGCGACGGGCACCCCTTCCACGTTGGGAGGCCAGCCCCCCCTTTCCCCAGACACATGAGCCATTGTCGTTCCAGACACAGGTCACAGCAGCACTTGCAGTATAGGTCCTCTCCTGTTGACGGTCAGGTAGCAAGTGAGAGAATAGTTAGAAAATGGCAGTGACGTCCACGGCGGTGCGTACCGTCACCACCGGCGTACATCGCCATTGGCTCCTGGAACCCATAGGGCCCAATAATAACCAATGCGAATCTGCTCAACGGTCATCGACCGCCTAACGCGAAAGCGCACACGCCAGCACACTTACCTCATTTCAACTTGTCCCTCCTCACAGGTCAGGCAGCCGCCATTTCAGAGGGGTACAGGGCATGGCACCTAACTGCATCACAGGATACACTGGCACATCAACTGACTCTCGACTTCACATACTGCTTCTGTAAAGTAAATTCAGCAACATTAGTACAATATATGTGGAAATATGACCCTCTGCTCACCTTTCTCTTCCATAGGCTACAACCTCTGAGGCAGATTACGAGATGGCAGCATCCTCCAGTGTACAGATCCCTGGTGGACCTTGCGACAATGGAGGACAGACACATTATCATCACATACAGACTTGATCGTGCCACAATCCAAGAACTGTGTGCCCAATTGGAGCCAGACCTGATGTCAGCTATCCGCCAGCCCCAGGTATCCCCCTCTATTGCAGGTCCTGTCTCTGCTCCATTTCCTGGCAAGTGGTTCCTTTCAAACTACAATGGCCATGGCATCAGGGATGTCTCAGCCCATGATCTCCAACGTGTTGACCAGAGTGTTGTCTGACATGCTGAAACACATGTGCAGCTGCATCGTGTTCCCCCAGGTGGATGATTTGGCCACAGTGAAGGCTGACTTTTATGCCCTGGGACATATCCCCAAAATCATTGGTGCAACTGATGGTACACATGTAGCATTTGTCCCCCCTTCGGAGAAATGAACAGGTTTACAGGAATAGGAAAAGCTATCACTTGATGAATGTGCAGATGGTGTGGTTGGCGGACGAGTACATCTCCTGTGTGAATGCCAAATATCCTGGCTCTGTGCATGACGCATTCATATTGAGGAATAGCAGCATTCCATATGTGATGCGCCAATTCCAGAGGCACCAGGTGTGGCTAATGGGTGAGCCAAAGGTCTACACCGAGTATGAGTTGGTGTCTGGGTATGGGATTGCCCCTAAGGGTTAGTGTGTATCTAACAGTTGTCACCCTATATATGCAGGTGACTCTGGATACCCCAAACTCTCATGGCTACTGACCCCAGTGAGGAATGCCAGGACAAGGGCAGAGGAACGTTACAATGAGGCACATGGGCGTACAAGGAGGATAATTGAGAGAACCTTCGGCCTCCTGAAGGCCAGGTTCCGGTGCCTCCATCTGACAGGTTGCTCCCTGTACTACTCACCCAAGAAGGTGCGCCAGATCATTGTAGCATGTTGCATGTTGCACAACCTGGCCTTGAGACACCAGGTTCCTTTTCTGCAGGAGGATGTGCCTGGAGATGGTCTTGTAGCAGCAGTGGAGCCTGTGCACAGTGTTGAAGAGGAGGCAGAGGAAGAAGATAATGAGAACAGAACAAATATTATACAGCAGTACTTTCAATGACACACAGGTAAGACACAGTAACTTCACTTAACATTTCAGTAATCTGTTGGACATTGTAAATGGCAGCCTCTTACCCTATGTCTATGGCCACTGACTGTTCCCTTTGGATTCTCTATTTTCAGATCTCTGTGCCCCATTCTGGCTCCTGCTATATGTACTGCTGCCCACCAAAGGTCATCCTATAGTATATTTCACTGTACATATACGTTGCAATGCTTTGAGAATGTTGTACTGATACATTTTAGATTCATTACACTGACTCCAGTATGGCATTTGTTTCAAGGGTGTTCATTTATGTGCCAGTCAGTATATGGGGTATGTGCAAGTGGCTGGGGTGATGGTGGAGGAAGGTCTAGTTAGAGTCCATCCTCTTGGTATCATATGTGCAGTTTCCAAGGGGGCATAGGAAGCGGAGCAATGGCAGTTCAAGGTGGACAGGGTGACAGAGTGGGACAGAAGGGTGACAATCAGGAGAGCCCAATTTCCTGGCGGGGGTCTTGGCAATGTTCTCTGGCTTCTGACTAGATCGCAGGGACCATTAGAGGGGTAGTTCTCCTTCTGCAGGGGGTGGGGTGCTGGTGGCCTGTTGGTCCTGTGGTGGGGCCTCCTGCCCACTAGCGCCGGCGGAGGTGGAAGGCTGTTCCTCAGTTTGGCTAGTGTCAGGCGCCCTTTGTTGTGCCACTGCCTCCCTCATGGTTTTGCACATGTCGGCCAGCACCCCTGCAGTGGTGACCAGGATGGTGTAGATTTTTATTAGGTCCTCCCTGATCCCCAGGTACTGTCCCTCCTGCTGCCGCTGGGTCTCCTGCAACTTGGCTAGTACCTGGCCCCTGGTCTCCTGGGAATGGTGGTATGCTCCCAGGATGTTGGAGAGTGCCTCCTGGAGAGTGGGTTCCCTGGGCCTGTCCTCCCCCTTTTGCACAGCAGTCCTCCCAGCTTCCCTGTTGTCCTATGCCTATATCCCCTGAACCATGTGCCTACTGCCACTGACCCCAGGTCCCTGATCGTCCTGTGTTTGTGGGGTTGCCTGGGGTCCCTGTAGTGGTGGACGTACTGCTGATTGATGTGTTCTGAGGACAGTGGCATGGGCCCACTGGGTGGATGCTGTGCTGGTGTTTCCTGAGGAGGGCGGCTCTGTGGTGACTGTGGCAGGTGAACCGACTGTCCAGAGGCCCCTGATGGGCCAGGTTGGTCATCTTGATCCAGGCGTGCAGAGCTGCTGTCATCACTGTGGGCTTCTTCTGTGGGGGTATTGGATGTAACTGGCACCTCCTCTCCGGTGACGTTGAGTAGGGGTCCTGTTGGGATGCAAATGCATTATTAATGTATCTGCGTGTGCCATCTTGTACATGGTTGTATTTCCCCATATGATTGTGCTTTCCCTGTTGGCTTGGCCTTGTGTGGATGGTGAAATTGTGGGCTGGGTGAGTCTCCCTACTGGGCATGCTTTGATGATGGGTGTCCATGCAGGTTTGTGAGTGGTGTCCATGCATTGGTGTTGCATACAGGGCTTGGTATTGGGATGGGTGGGTTGTGATAGTGGGGTACATGTGAGGTGATGGAGTGATGGGAGTGAGGGTAAGGGTGGGGGTACGTGATGGCATGCAGGTAGGGTGGGGGATATAGTAGTAAAGATTTGACTTACCAGAGTCCAGTCCTCCTGCTACTCCTGTGAGTCCCTCAGGATGCATTATTGCCAAGACTTGCTCCTCCCACGGTGTTAGTTGTGGGGGAGGGGGTGGGGGTCCACCACCTGTCCTCTGTACAGCAATCTGGTGTCTTGCAACCACGGAACGCACCTTCCCCTGTAGGTCGTTCCACCTCTTCCTGATGTCATACCTAGTTCTGGGGTGCTGTCCCACGGCGTTGACCCTGTCCACAATTCTCCGCCATAGCTCCATCTTCCTTGCAATGGAGGTCTGCTGCACCTGTGATCCGAATAGCTGTGGCTCTACACAGATGATTTCCTCCACCATGACCCTTAGCTCCTCCTCTGGAAACCTGGGGTGTCTTTGGGGTGCCATGGATGTGGTGTGAGTGATATGTATGAGGAGGTGTAGGGTGATGTGTGGGGTGATGTGTTGTGTTGTATGCTGTGATGTGCGTGAATGGTGTATGGGTGAGGGGGTTCTGTGTCTCTGATTGAGTGAGTGCTCTCTCCTTGCTTGTCTCTCTCTGCTTGCTATATTTTGTTTTCTCTGTAAGGGGTTGTGGGTATTGTGGGTGTGTGTTTTATACTGGATTGGGTGTGTTGGTGTGGTGTGTGTATGCATGTCAAGGGTGTGTATTTTGAATTGTCCAATGTGGTGTAGTTTTGTAAGTGTGTGTGTATTTTGAAAGACCACCGCCGTGATTCATGGGTCGTGATACTGTAGGCGTATTCCTGTTGGCATAACGGTGTGGGTTTTGCTATCGCCAGTTTATCACTGACCTTTGGTCTGGCGGACTTGTGTGGGTGTCTGTATTATGCCGGAATTCTATGTGTGGGTCATAATACCCGTGGCGGATTACCGACGCAGTCACGGTATGTTGGTGGCCGTCAGCATGGCAGTAGGCGGCATTTACCGCCAGGGTTGTAATGAGGGCCATAGTAATGTTTTTTATATGTCCTGACAGTGAAATATTGCTAAATCCGTTTTTCACTGTTGCAAGGCCTGTCCCTCTCATAGGTTAACATGGGGGCTACCTTTAAATCTGATTAAAGTGCAGATTCCCTTTGGGAGCGGATAGACATGTGGAGTTTGGGTTTCTAAGCTCACAATTTAAAAATACATCTTTTAGTAAAGTTGATTTTAAGATTGTGTGTTTGAAAATGCCACTTTTAGAAAGTGAGCATTTTCTTGGTTAAACCATTTCTGTCACTCTGCCTGTTTGTGGATTCCCTGTCTGGGTCAGTTTGACAGTTGGGCTGGTTGCACCTCTCACTAGACAGTGACACAAAGGGAACTGGGGTGTAGTCTGCATTTCCTGATAAACCATATGTGCTAGGAGGGACGGGACGAGTGGTCACTCACACCTGAAAGGGCTGTGCTTGCCCTCACACAATGCAGTCTCCAACCCCCTGGTGTGTGTCTGGGGCCTGGCCTGGGCAAGGCAGGATTTCACAAGCAAGAGAGAATTTCCTTTGAAGTAGGCCTACTTCAAAGGGCAAAGTGGGTATAAGAAGGACACCCAAAACCACAGGCTTGATTTAGAGCTTACCTACTGTTGTTTAAAGTCTCAGGGACAGCAAAGCCTTCTCTCTGCTAGCACCTGGAGTCTCTGGAGAGACTCCTACTCTGCCAAGTGGTGGCCATCCAGTTCCTGGGACCCTGAAAGGAGAAGCTGGCAGCCTAAGAGGAAAGAATCCACGCACTGACCGTCGTGCAGGGAAAAGATTGACGCTACTCCAATCTGCGGCTGAAAAATTGATGCGCCGCTGGCTTAGTGGCTGAAAATAGACGCTCGTCTGCAATGCGACCCGAAGATCGATGCCCGGGGCTGGAGAAACGACACACAGAATCGCTGACGGGCTGGTGAGATCACAACACAAGATGTGTGGTATTCGGATCATCGTGCTGCTGGATTTCCGACGCAAGTATCACTGGGCATGGAAGAACAACGCAAGGCCTGCCTGGAAACGAAAGTGCTGAACGGATCGACGCCTCGCTCTCCTGCGGAGAGAAGAAACAACGCACCCGACCTGACAAAAGGAGAAACAATGCAAGGTCTCACTCATGAGTGAAATTGACGCATCGTAAGCCCTTTTTGGCGCACACTCGCCCGTGCGGGGTTATTTTTGACGCACCCAAGGTACATTTTCACGCTAAGGGCCAGATGTATGAAAGGGTTTTACCCATTCTGTGTCAATGGCAAAATGTGTTCGTACATATGGCCCTAACAGTGTTGGTGTGTGTTTAAAATTACATGAAGGATCTTTATGCATTTTTAGTGATAACTTTACTTGTGTAATGTGGATATTTGTAGTTTTGGTCTTGTTTCGTTTAGATAAATATTGTCTATTTTTCTAAACCTGTGTGGTGTAATTTTGTAGTGTTTTCATTAAGTTACTGTGGTGGTCATTACGACTCTGGCGGTCTCTGTGGTGTCCGTACCGCCAACAGGCTGGCGTTACGGAGGCCCTTATTACGACCGCGACGTTAGAGCTGCAGTCGCACTGCCGGGGCCGGCGGTTTCCCGCCGTTTTAGCCCCGGCGGTGATAATCCGCAGGGCAAGCAGCGCTGCCCTGGGGATTCTGACCCCCCTACCACCAGCCTGTTTCTGGCGGTTTGCACCGCCAGGAAGAGGCTGGCGGTAAGGGGTGTCCTGGGGCCCCTGGGGGCCCCTGCACTGCCCATGCCACTGGCATGGGCAGTGCAGGGGCCCCCTAACAGGGCCCCGGCCAGCTTTTCACTGTCTGCATAGCAGACAGTGAAAAGCGCAAATGCACCCGTCGCATGGCCGCAACACCGCCGGCTCCATTACCCTGACTAGAGTGAGGGTCCTTGCTTGGACAGGGGGTAACCTGACTGCCAACCAATGACCCCATTTCTAACATGTAAACTATCCCACAGTGTCCTTCTCTAACTAAGTCCACCATGGTAGAACCTTACTTCCCCTGGTCAGAGTTCTCTGTGCTTACCCATGATAATGGGCAAACCCTCCCTTGTGGTCACTCTCAACCACTTCTTCCTCCTCTCCCCCCACTGGGAATGGAGTGAAGCTGACTAGGAAATCAAAGGGGACAAACCTAGGTGTGAGCTGCATCTGCCGGTGACAAGGTAGTCAATCTTTCATGCTCAGGAAGGGGCTGGCACACACCCCCAGACAATCCCTGCTCAAGGAAAAAAAACATCTCCCCATACCAAAGACTTTTCCTCCCTGTCTGTGATCAATTCATATTAGAGAGCTATTAACTATCAGGTGACAGTGAACAGTGACAGAAAGACACATTTGGCTTAGGCAGAGAAATTACAACTTTCTCAAAGTGTAGTTTGTAGGTTAAGCCTGCGAAAACATGCACTGGCACTGGCGCTCTCACTTTTGAGACTCTTGCATGGAATAATGGGCTTGAAACCTGCTCACAGCTTACATTTTGTTGGTACCATTCCTTCCCATTGGGCAACTCCTGCCATGTGTCACTTCCTTTTCATTTCATGGTGCAGGGACCAAGTACAGATTCATTAGCTTTAATAAGTGACCCTCCACTGGCTGACTGATGCTTGCACTGTGATTCAGGTCCTATTTTCACTATGATGCGGTCAAAACGCTTCTTTTTACCATGAACCCTGCCCTATGAACATTTAGTGCCTACCTTAGGAATGACTTATAGAACATAAAAAATACATTTTAGGCCAGGCAAAAGGTCTATTATGGTAGGTGGAAATGTCAATTTAAATCTGCACACACTAGAGAGTTATTTTACAATGCTACAGTAGTGGGTGGCTCAATGACTGCTGCAGTCCACTTGTAGTATTTTGTTTATAAGCTCTCATACTACCATATGCTAGAGATGTGTATGTAAATTTAGGGCCAGATGTAGCAAACATTTTGCATAGTGCAAACTGCGAAAATCACAGTTTGCGCCATGCAAAATGCCGTTTGCGATGCTCATTCACAATTTGAGAGTCGGTACCGACTCGCAAATTGTGAATGCGACTCGCAAATAGGAAGGGGTGTCCCCTTCCTATTTGCGACTCGCATCGCTATGCTAAATTGCTTTGTGACCGCGAATGCAGTCGCAAAGCAATTCACAGTTACCACCAGTGTCACACTGGTGGTAACCCATTCGCAATGTTGCCAAAAAGGGTTTTTCAGAGCAGGACCACTTCCTACTCTGAAAAACCGAAACCAAATGGTTTCGTTATTTTTTTTGTTTTGCAACTCGTTTTCCTTTAAGGAAAACGGGCTGCAAAATAAATAAAAAAACTGATTTATTTAAAAAGCAGTCACAGACATGGAGGTCTGCTGACTTCAGCAGGCCACCATCCCTGTGAGTGCAGGGACTCGATCTGGGGTCGCAAAATGCGACCCACCTCATTAATATTAATGAGGTGAGTCTTTGAGACCCCATAGCGACACGCAGCCGGTGTCTGAGAAACCGTACTGCAACCAATTTTGCGAATCGGAAATTGCGAGTCGCACCGACTCACAATTTCCGATTCGCAAAATCGGAAAATGCTACATCTGGCCCTTAGCGTGCTAATAAAGTGTATGTCAATTTTTCTATCTTTGGGCCATCTTCCATAAAAACAACTTGTTTTTTTGGGGGGAAAAATGCACAATTTGTTTTGGAAACAAACACACCACAGTGGCTTGGCAGGCATTTTGTGAGGTTGGTCTCTTCTGCTCAGGGACCACTGGAGAATATGTTATTCAAGTGAAAGTCAACACAAATCCTATTGTGTTTGGAAACAATTGCATTACAAGGCTAGGGTGGCCATCTTTAGAGAATAGGCAAACTCTGGTTCAAGTCTATAGTGTACACCTTGTTTGCAGTAACGTTTGACACTAGGTTATGTGAACACCCCAAATGGTGCTCCTGGTTAGTTTATGTATGGTGTATGGATCACTAGCAGTATTAATGATTAAGAACAGAAGATATTTCATTATTTTCTTTATACATATATCATAGATATGTTAGAAATTGGGTCTCTAGTTGGCAGAGGTATACACCTTAGTCCGAGTAGGGACCACAATCCCAGTCTGGGTAAGTAACACCACAGTGCAAATTATCCTGTGCCTATCCTCTGGTAGCTTGGCACTGAGCAGTCAGGCTTTCTCATAAAGCAATCTGTAAAGTATCTGTGCAATAAATCATACAGTAAAACAGTGAAAACACCACAAAAATACACAACACAGATTTAGAAATCTAAGTAAATAAGGTCAAAACAATGAAATCTCAATGTACACAAGCAAATTTATGAATTTTTAAAGATTAAGTCCCACTAAAGCACTTAGAAACTCGATAGCTCCAACTGGGGCCATCACGGCGTCATTGACAGAGATGTTCTCAATAATCCAACACCACAGGTGCTGGTCACGGAGTTGCATGGACTCCCAGGTACAGTACCTTTGAAAAAGAAGAAATAAAGACGTTGCACGAATTCATGGAGGTGAAGTGTCGCTGGAGTCGGTGAGGTGTCAATCCATTACTGCATCTGGTGAGGTGAGGTGAGGCATTGGTTCCGTACTGTGAGGCAGGAGAGGCGAGGTGTCGATTCAGTCCGGCTGCAGGGGGAGATGGTGTGTGACAGGGCGACGGGTTGGTTCCTTGGGAACTGGTGGGGTTGATACATCTGGTTGGTCAAGACGTGATGAGTCGACTTTGCAGTTTTGCGATCACATTGTGTGGCACCAGCGGCATTGTGGCAACATTGGACTTGCATTGCAAGCCATGGTTGTTGCATGCAGCGAGATCCATGGGGCAGGAGCAGCTCTGGTGTAGGATGCTGGCGTGGCTTACAGTGGGTGCCTTGTGGTACTTACACCTTGTGCCAGGTCCAGTTATACCTTATTAGTAGAATAAAGGTGTTCTAGCAGCTTAAGCTGACAGAGGTAGCTATAGCAGAGCAGCTTAGGCTGAACTAGGAGACATGCAAAGCTCCTACTATACCACTTATATCATATAGCACAACATCATAAGAAAACACAATACTCAGTGTTACTAAAAATAAAGGTACTTTATTTTAGTGACAATGGGCCAGATGTAGCAACCAGTTTGCGACTCGCAAACGGCAAAAATCGCTGTTTGCGAGTCGCAAACCGGAGTTTGCTATGCAGAAATACATTTTGCGAGTCGGGAGCGACTCGCAAAATGCATTTCAGAGTCGCAAATAGGAAGGGGTGTTCCCTTCCTATTTGCGACTCGCAGTGGTATGCAATTCCATTTGCGACCGCGTACGTGGTCGCAAATGGAGTCGCAGTTACCATCCACTTCAAGTGGATGGTAACCCACTCGCAAATTGGAAGGGGTCCCCATGGGACCCCTTCCCCTTTGTGAGTGGACCCACCAATATTTTTTCAGAGTAGGCAGTGGTCCAAGGGACCACTACCTGCCCTGAAAAAATCCGAAACTAAAGGTTTGGTTTTTTTTTTTTTAAGTGCAGCTCGTTTTCTTTAAGGAAAACGGGCTACACTTGAAAAAAAAAAACTGCTTTATTTCAAAGCAGTCACGGACATGGAGGTCTGCTGGTCCCAGCAGGCCTCCATACCCGTGAGTGCCCATAGTCGCTATGGGGCCGCAATTTGCGACCCACCTCATTAATATTAATGAGGTGGGTCTTTGCGACCCCATAGCGACTCGCAGACGGTGTCTGAGACACCGTTCTGCATAGAAAATTGCGACTTGCAATTTGCGAGTCGCTCGGACTCACAAATTGCAAGTCGCAATTTGCTACGTTGCTACATCTGGCCCAATATGCCAAAAGTATGTCAGAGGATACCCTCACTTAGTAGGTAAGTAATATACACAAATTATATGTACACAAACCAAAGTCAGGTAAGTAACAGTAAGAAAAGTAGTGCAAACAATGTAAAATCACAGTAGGATGCAATAGGTAGGAATAGGCCTAAGGGTAATACAAACCATATACTCCAAAAGTGGAATGCGAATCACAAATGGACCCCAGGCCTATGGTAGGTTGTAGAGGGTCGCTGGGACTGTTAGAAAACACTAAGGGTGTCCAAGATACCCAACCCCAAGACCCTGAAAAGTAGGAGTAAAGTTACACTACAGAAAGACAGTATAGGGGATTCTGCAAGAACAACAATTGCCAGCAAAACACTGAAGACGAATTCCTGGACCTGAGGACCTGTAAAGGATGGGCACCAAGTCCAAGAGTCACGCAAGTGTCCGGGCGGGGGCAGGAGCCCACTAAACCCCGTATGAAGGTGCAAAAGGGCTGCCTCTGGGTGGAAGAAACCAAAGATTCTGTGACAACGGAAGGTGCCAGGAACTTCTCCTTTAGTCAGAAGATGTCCCACGGTGTGCTGGAGGATGCAGAGTTGTTTCCACGTAGAAAGACCACAAACAAGCCTTGCTAGATGCAAGAGTCACGGTTGAGGATTTTGGTGCTGCTGTGGCCCAGGAAAGACCAGGATGTCGCCCCTTGGAAGAGGAGACAGAGGGGGCGCACAGCAACTCAGAGAGCCCCCACAGAAGCAGGCAGCACCCACAGAAGTACCGGAACAGACACTTAGAATATCTGAGGACAGCGGTCAACTCAGAGTCACAAAGGAGGGTCCCACGATGTCACAGTCCAACTCAGCAACTATGCAACTCAGCGATTGCGCGCTGACGTCATCAGACGCCACGGGAAGGGGTGGGGATGGAAGGGGAAACGATTCCCCTTCCACCCCTGCCCTTGGTGCGCCGAGGGGAGGCTAGCGCTCCCCCCATGAGCGGTCCAAGGACGTAATGGTTACGTCCTTGGTGCCTCAGCGCTGCAGCCAAGGACGTAACAGTTACGTCCATTGGCTGCGAAGTGGTTAAGAATGCCCAATTTTAATCCATGTTGTGATTTGTCAGATGGAGTGTGGACCAATTTGCCTCAAATTAATATCATAAGGTAATAGACAGTTGAAAACCCACATTAAATCCAAGTGTAAGATTCCAAGCTTGCAATTTGTTATAATTTGTGGTGTAGAATTAGTACTCGGAGTCAAGGTGCTGAATCCAAACATATTTATTGGTACCCATTTGGCCAGAAGGTCAAAAGTGTTTATTGGTGCCCTTTTGGACGGAGAATTGAAGACTTTGAATGGACAGTCAACATGTGCTCCACCCCCTATGGTAGGTGCACCTGGGGGGTTTTCAAGGCGGTAAAATATGTGTAATAGTGAAATCAGTAATGAACAAGAGTAATCTCAGAGCAGGCAGATTTAATTGTGCAAGCGATGCAGTGTAGTGTAAATAGAGAAAGTATCTATATGTACCCCGTGAGTCTAGTGGAGTTGTAAGATAGGAGAAATTATGAGTTGCACCACCTGTGGAAGAGATTATCAAAGAGATCCTTGAGTATCACCTCATCAAAGCAGCCTGGCTAATCCTGTTAGGACTGACCATACAGGAGATACCACTAATAGGCGGGAATTTATTTTACTGTAAAGTAAGTCTCATAACTTATTTTCTGTATAAGTTATGATAAATTCAACAAATTGTTGCATTCATCAGTACAATTCATGTGAGTCCTTTTGTGGAATTTTTATCTTTTTCCTAGCAATGTTTAGATTTATGAAAAATATTTCCATTATAGCATATGAAGCCAAATTTTTACAATGGAGGAAATTGAAAGGCCCAGGGCTTCCCTAACCAGGGCGTATAAAACATATTTTATAATGTCCCTGCTTATAGTTACATGGCACCCTACCCATGAGGCATCTAGGGGAGATCTTGTGGGGGTAACTTATATGTAAAAATAAGGTTTATAGTCACTTTGGAACTACCTTCAATTCCAAAGCTGAATGTGCATATATTTTACATTTTAAAGGCAGTCTGCAGGGCAGGGCTGCCTTTACAGATAACAGCTGGCAGACAGCAGTGCACACTCCAGTGTAGGAAATCTACTAGCCCTCTAAACTTCTCTCCGGTATTATATACCAGGGACTAAATAGGTAGTTTGAATCCCCCATGCCCTATTATCGACTAGGGACCTACAGGGTTTGTCATTGCCAATTGGAATTATAACATTGCGCCATTTTACCATATACCTTTTATTCAGAGCACTGGCTCTGGGCCTGTTAAGAAGAGCCCAGGCAAAGACAGGGTCAGTTACCATCAGTATAAGTCAGAACAATTTGAGTGAACATGCTAAAAGGGTGGCTTTCTTACAGACTCTCTTTGTCCGAGGATCCGATGTCAGTTTGAACAAACATTGGTAAAGCCAGTAGCTGTCACTTATGAGAGCTATTGGCTTTGTAATTGTTTTTTAGCGATGTTGAACAGCAGCATGGCTGTTCTGTATTATGGCTGAAAGTTTGGAAAAAGCATTATAATGCAGCCAGCAGCAGGCGTGTCATAGAGCTTCTTTTTAGGCTGGAGGGGATAGGTAGAAGGGGCATGCATGACGAAGGGGACATGGGTGAGTGGTAACAATACGCAAGCAGCAACACAGGAGTGATAAGGGTGAGACAGGCCAGTAACAATGCAGGAGGGTGGAATGGTGAAGCAACAGTGGTGAGGGAACAAGGAGCAATGATGATGTGTAGGACAACAAAGATAAAAGAACATACTTTAATGCCAGCGCAATGGTTGGAAGAACACTAATAAAACAGTTATTGAGTACTTGATCCATACGCAATCAAAGTGAAGAAGTAGAAAGCGAAACCAACATGCTGACCAATTAGAAGCAATGAAACAAGAGTGACTATGGAGCCAACCAATGGTAAGTAATGGAAAGGCTAAAAGCCCTTTTTTGTTCACAACAGATCATCGCAAGTGACAGTGCATGCTCTGTAACAGGTGAAACATAAAAAAGAACAATTATTAACAGACATTGGTTCCAAATCACAGACATCTGATACTCCACCTTGTACTACAACTTAGTAAGTTAAACCTTCTTTTAGTCTTGAACTGCATCTCCTCACAGAGCCTATGCCTCAATGAATGCCAGAGATCCTGAGTACAGGACATTTGATAGATCACGAGTGAAACCACTCCATTAGACAGAGGAGGCTGACACTGCTATCTTTTTTGTATCTCCATTCTGCATTTGAGATACCATCATTCTGGTTAGGCCAGCCTTTAGTTTTTCCATACAGTCTCGGAAGTTACTTGAAACTTCTCCAGTGAGTCCATATTCTCCTTGCCAATGAAAGTAAGTGACATGACAAAGAAAGGAACGCTAATGTAATACGTTTCATAAATGAATGACCTTCTGTATTGTCCCTTCAAACTCAGTGCAATATGCAGAGTGATTTGAATTTCTGTCTCTTCTCAGAATCAGAGTGATGATTCATAGTATTTACCGTCCACTGATCCCTCACCATAAAGAACCCTGGTGTCTTTGTTTATTCATGTTTATGAATGGTTTCGTGTATCCCATTTAATAGCTCAAATAGACTGTTGAAAATAAATAATGCTCTTTCACAAAAGCATTACTTAGCACACGGAACATAAATAGTACCCATCAGAGAACAAGCATTGGCAAAGCAATTGACTTTAGCAATGCTTGTTTTTGTGTCGGAAGAAGGGTCAGAGTAAGATTATTCTTCACACATGCACACCTGAGTCTGAGCTTGCACCTGGGAACCAACTTCCGAACTTTCGAGGGGGGAAGAGGAAGATAAGAGTGGAAGTAAAGTTGCACTTCACACATGTGTACTTCAAGTTGAGCCTCTGCCCTGAAGATGACTTCAACAAGTGGTGTGTGGAGTGAGGGACAGGGTGTGTGAAGGTTTTCTTCACAGACGCAGTAGAGTCTGAGGTAAATACATGCAAATACAAGGGGCCATTGTACAAGCTACATTGCAGGAGCTCAGAATTCGAACTTTCTGCTGGATCCCCAGCATTGCACCCTCAACTCACAGGGCTCACCCTGCTTCCTACTAGTAAGCTTAATCACACTGGGGCAGCCCATGCTACCTCCCAGCTACTGAGAGGCATTCTAGTTTTTTTCAAGCAAATTTAAATTTTAAAATTTGGTCACTGAAATATCATTTTCAGATACTCCTCTTCAACAACCATCCGTGGATTACTTACATCTACAGTAAAAACTGAAGTTAGTCTGAATCACGACTTGCAATTTAGTGAGAAGCAGAATAATGCTGGAGAGGCTCTAATGAGAAATCCACAGACTACATTGAGTTGAATGTGTTTCCCCTCTGAATTGGATAGTCTAGAAGGAACGCTTGGTATTTTAAATGAGGTATTTTGGTATGTAACAGCAACAGGAGAAAGAAGGAAGAGAACAAAATGAAGAATCTGCCCAGGTGGAAGATTACTGGAAAATCTGCTTTTCCATTCCGTATTTTTAAATCTTTATTTCAGCTACTACTCCTTCTCCAGCTCTGGATCACTCTCACTATCTGTCTGTTTGAGACACAAATGCACAGCTTTTTCTACTGGGAGAGAAAATTATCATTCACTGGACAACTTGATGACTATATAAATTGCCTCTAGCTGACCACTTGTACGGTCCACCAAAGTCCTCATTTGCAGGTCCGCTCTTTTGAATCCCCCTTTCCTCTCAGATCTTTCCTCAATACTTCCATTAAACAGTAGTGATCAAGCTAATGAAGACGCCCACGGTTGACCCCTCTCCTCCCTCCATTTACAGCCCTCTTTTACAACTCAGTTTTTTCCCTAAATACTCAAATGACTGCAACACACTTGGCTCAGCTGGTATCAAACATCTCATAAACTAGTGAACGTCAATCTGGAGTTTGTGCACCTCACTCAAAAGAGATGACACATACTGAACGTCACCACCTCTGCCCAGCATATTAATTTCTCCTCTACTCATGCTCGGCACCAATTGTGCAATGGTTGTCACTGAGATTACTACAATACTTATTACCATTAGCTCTCTAAATATCAAATGCACCATCCAAAACTAGCATCCGCCCTATCTTTCTGATTGATTCTTTAGATCTGTCCGATTCCTTATTCTGCTACCCCATTTGTTAGAAATGGGGTCTCTAGCTGGCAGTCAGTTTGCACCCTGTCCAAATAGGGACCCTCACCCTAGTCGGGGTAAGGGAAATACACACCTAGGATAACCCCTGCTCACCCAGTTGGTAGCTTGGCACATGTAGTCAGGCTTCTCTCAGAGGCAATGTGTAAAGTATTTGTACTAAGACACACAGTAACACAGTGAAAACACCACTACACCAGTTTAGAAAACTACCCAATATTAATCTAAATCAAACAAAACCAAAGCATGAAAAATACAAAATACACAAGCAAAGGTCTTAGGGCCATATTTATACATTTTGACGCAAAACTGCGCTAACGCAGTTTTGCGTCAAAAAAATTAGTGCCGGCTAACGCCATTCTGAAGCGCCATGCGGGCGCCGTATTTAATCAATGACGTTAGCCAGCATTAGCCGCCGGCGCTGCCTGGTGTGCGTGGAAAAAAACGACGTACACCAGGCAGCGCCGGCGTAGGGGGATATGGGGCTTGGGCGTCAAGAAATGGGGCAAGTCAGGTTGAGGCAATTTTTTCGCCTCAACCCGATTTGCGCCATTTTTTTCGACTCCCAATGCCCATAGAAATTACTCCTGTCTTAGCAAAGACAGGAGTCATGCCCCCTTGCCCAATGGCAATGCCCAGGGGACTTCTGTCCCCTGGGCATGGTCATTGGGCATAGTGATATGTAGGGGGGCACAAATCAGGCCCCCCTATGCCACAAAAAAAAAAAAAAAATACACTTACCTGAACTTACCTTAATGTCCCTGGGATGGGTCCCTCCAGCCTTGGGTGTCCTCCTGGGGTGGGCAAGGGTGACAGGGGGTGTCCCTGGGGGCATGGGAGTGCACCTCTGGGCTCCTTCAGAGCCCACAGGTCCCTTAACGCCTGCCTTTTGCAGGCGCCAAAAAACGGCGCTAAAGCGGCCGGATGTAATTTTTTTTGACCCGCCCACTCCCGGGCGTGAATTTTGCCCGAGAGTATAAATCCGACGCACATGCCTCGGAGTCGATTTTTTAGACGTGAACGCCTACCTTGCATCTCATTAACGCAAAGTAGGTGTCCACGCTAAAAAATGACGCAAACTCCATGGACTTTGGTGCTAGACGCCTCTAACGCCAAAGTATAAATATGGAGTTAGTTTTGCGTCGGAATTCCGGCGCAAACGGAGTATAAATACGCCCCTTAATTTTTAAAGCAAAAAGTCTTAATACATCGAAATCAATGGATGTGTTGTTTTAGCACAAAGTATCTGGTATGCATCAAAAATGAAGCCGCAGGAGCGAGCGTGCATCAGAAAAGCAAGCAATGTGTTGATTCGCAAGTGAGGATGTGCATCGGTTCTTTCTTTACCGGGCAAGCGATGCTTTGGTTCTTTCCTCACATGAAAGAGATGCATTGATTTCCAGACAAGCAGCTTCAGGACAGTGCGGTGATGTTGCAGGTTTTGACACCCAGGGACGATGCGTGGAAATTCCAGACCACAGCAGTGATGAATCCAGTCTGAGCTGGTGATGCGCCTATTTCACCGGCACTGCACCGTCGGCTCCGGTGTGTGGATTTTCATCTTGGGTTCACCAGACTCTCCCTTCAAGGGCCCAGGGACTGGAGGTGGAACCACTTGGCAGTGTAGGGGTCTTAGCAAGAGAGCCCAGTTGCTGGCAGATGAAGTCTTTGATGACCCTTAGACTTCAGAATTGGGGGCAAGCTCAGTCCAAGCCCTTGGAAAATCTTCACAAGCAGGATACACAGCAAAGTCCAGTCTTTGTCTTCTTTAAGACAGAAGCAGCAACTGCAGGCCAACCCACCAAAGCACACATAGCAAAGGGGCAGTACTCTTCCTCTAGCTCTTGAGCTCTTCTCCTTGGCAGAGGTTCCTCTTGATCCAAAAGTATTCTAAATATCTGGGGTTTTGGGTCCACTACTTATACTCATTTCTGCCCTTGAAGTAGGCAAACTTCAAAGGAAAGTCTTCGTTATTCACAAGATCCCGTCTTATCCAGGCCTGGCTCCAGACACATGCCAGGGGGTTGGAGTCTGCATTGTGTGAAGACAGGCACAGCCCTTACAGGTGCAAGTGTCACTCTTCCCTTCCCACTCTAGCCCATAAGATCCATCAGGATGTGCAGGACACACGTCGGTACGCAACCTCAGTGTCATCCTGGACTCTTCACTCACCATGACCTGCCAAGTCAACTCAGACACATCCTCCTGCTTTCACACGCTCCGACTTCTTCGGAAGATCTACAATGGATCTCAAAGGACTGCCGCAAAACTGTAACCCATGCCCTAGTTACCAGCAGACTCGACTATGGCAACTCCCTCTATGTCAGTACCACCCAGAAGAACAACAAGAAATGACAGCATATCCAAAACGCCTCCGCCAGACTCATCCTGGACATTCCCAACAGCGAACATATCTCCAGTCACCTTAGAGACCTCCACTGGCTCCCTATTGAGAATAGAATTAACTTCAAGCTCCTTGTCCACCCTTACAAGGCCATCCACGACCTAGGACCCACCTACCTCAACTACCGAATCACCTTCTACTCCCCCACCAGACCCCGCCGCTCCACTCAACAAGCACTATCCACTGTACCCCACATACGGAAGTCCTCGGCTGGTGGGAGATCGTTTGTCTACCTAGCGGCAAATAGCTGGAACACCCCGCCCCTGCACCTCAGGCAGGCACAATCACTACCCCAATTAAGGAAGGACCTTAAAACTTGGCTTGCCGACTGAAACTTCCAGGACAAATCCCCTTTAGCACCTTGAGACCCTTACGTTTGAGTAGTTTTGCTTTTAAAACCCTGATTTGATTTGAGCTCCCTTTGTGTCACTGTCTAGAGAGAATTCACAAACAGCCCAACTGTCAGTCTGACCTGACCTGGATTCCATAGGCAGGCACCAAATGGTTAAGCAAGAATATGCCCACTTTCTAAAAGTGGTATTTTGAAACAGACAATCTAAAAACCAACTCCACCAAAAGATGGATTTTTAAATTGTGAGTTTAGAGACCCCAAACTCCCAATCTCCATCTGCTCCCAATGGGGAACTGCACTTAAAAGATATTTCAAGGCAGTCCCCATGTTAACCTATGGAAGAGATAGACCTTGCAACAGTGAAAAAACAGATTTGGCAGTATTTCACTATCAGGACATGTAAACCACACCAGTACAAGGGAAAGTTTGTGTACCCACTTGCCAGATCTAAACTGCAGACACAGACACTGCAGTGTCAGGGCTGAGACATGTTTACAGGGCTATTCATGTGGGTTGCACACTCGGTGCTACAGGCAGACTAGTAGCATTTGAGTTACAGGCCCTGGGCACCCCTAGTGTACTTTACTAATGGCTTTCCATAAAATGAGATATTCCAATCAGGAATAACCCAATTGCCAAAACAATTGTAGACAGAGAGCATATGCACTTGAGCACTGGTTAGCAGTGGTAAAGTGCCCAGAGCCCTAAAGCCAACAAAGCTGGAAAGCTGGTCAGAAAAAATAGGAGGAATGAGGCAAAACATTTGGAGATGACCCTGCAAAAAGGGCCAGGTTCAGCACCACTAGTCAACCCTGGGTGTCCCTCAAAACTCTGGCTGTGACAACCTTAACTTCCTTCTTTACATTAGCTTAGATGGCAATGTCATCTTCTCTTTTGGTTTGTCATGTCAATGTATAGAAATGACTTATGAATCTTCTCCTTCCACATTCTCTCCCACATCTTCTGCCAGGCTTATATTTCAAAATATCTGTCAAACATTCTCAACACCATTTTAAGATATGGGTAAAGTTGGCTATTGCTCAAGGGATCCACCTTTCAAGGGCTCAACCAGTAAATAGATAAGGGCAATCAAATGTCCTACTGTTTTAGGAACATTCTTTTCTAATGCCTACTCACTGGAATGTATACTTCGCAGGAGACTGATGGCCATGTGCGGCCTGCCCAACCTTAAATCTTGTACACTAAGGTAGCTTGTGAGAATTATATTAAAAAATAATGTATACCAAGTATCTTTCCTACATTCAACTCATCCCTTCTACCTCATGCCTTTCTCTTTACCTCTCTCTACTCATTTCTATATATCTACCCTCCGTCCAACTCGTCTCTTTACCTTACATTAGTCCATCTCATCCTGCTCTCAATATAATTCTCTTTACCAACTATTTACCTCTATCTTATGACCTTACCACTATCCACTACATTCTAGGCCTAACTCTATAGTGCCACCTCTGTACGACCTCTCTCTACCTTAACTCTATTTAGTTCACTCATCTTTCTTGATTATACTAGTGAATATCGAACATAGAAATAGCATTATATAAGAACATTGTTACCAAAATATCTAGAAGTAAAATACAAAGTATAGATTTATGTTCCTAAAAACCACAGAAATTCACCAGTTATAGTTATAGTTATCTCAAGTAACTATTAATCATACACTAAGGTAACTATAACTACCATCCACTCCATGCACATTTTTCTCATCAATAATTTCATTGCAAATGTTGCAGTGATATTATAATTTATGTCATAGAAGATGTCATGAGAAATGAAATATGCGGGGTAATTAGCAGTGTGTGGCGAGGGCACGATCTATAGTTACTTGACCTAACAATAGCTGATCAACTTCTGTGGTTTGTTGAGTTAAAAGATGTTAAATATGTTGTTACTGAACATTGCATTTAACTAGAACGTTACTTTAACCTTTGTGTTTCTTAACAGACTTTCTAGTTTTTTTTTTTTGACGTAAAGTAATATTTTGCTGCCATACATAAAGCCAACCACACCACAGATGGCCTTTGGCTGTGTGTGATGGGAGGTCAACCACAGGGCCAGGATGTGGCCATCTCCTCCACAACTTTCGGCCTTGCGCAGCAACGGGTTGGCTATAGGCAGACCCTTTGGACAACCCACCTTCAGTCATGCACAATGGAGGTGGCCACATGGCCTGGCCTGCAGCAAAGGCCTTCTGGAAAATCCACCCGAAGGCAGTCACCTCCGTAGCCTTGCAACCCAATGCTGTGCACAGTCTTTGATGTGCATGGTGTAGGGTTTCCCTTTGGACCCCGGTGACACTTTCCTCAGGGCCCAAAACATATATGTTAAGGGAGGGAGCATGCAGCCCCCACCCCCAAGCTTTAAAATGCTCTGGGGACCCCATCCCTGGGGTATAATTCCATTGAAAAGGGTAGGGGGCCATGTGCCTCCCTCCATGAGCCTATTGTGGACCCTAGGACCTCATCACCCAGGGCCTCTCTAAATTATATTTGAGTGCCCAGAGTGGGTAAAAACATTTACATTAAGGGGAGTGTGGTGCGCAGCCCCGCAAGCCTCATTAGGCCCTTGGTATCCTATCGTATCCTATGGTATCCAATGCGTTATAGTATTTAAAGGGGAAGAAGGCATGCAGTTGACTCCTCAAGCCTTCTCAGTCCCTGGTTACCCCATCCCCGGGGCCTCTCTTTATTATTGACAGGTGCCATGGTGTTCACCCGGGGCACCCACCAAACAGCACATTGGGTCTTTGAAGGGAGACCCGGGGCACCCATGGCCCAACTCATTCCCTGCATAATGCGGGAGCCAGCATTGCTCCTGCCAGGATGAAGCAGCTATTTATGCTTGATTCCTATGAGCAGGAGCAATGCGTGTTCTAATCCCTGCTCACAGGAGTGTGGGCAGGGACACAGAACAGAAGTCTGCTACCTGCAGGTGGGAACATGTTTAAATCTCACTCCCGATGAGAGAAGACGTGAATGTTTGCTCTATCTGGCAGGAGATTTAAAAATGCTCCCACCAGGCGGGAGCAAACCTATTATGATCAAAATCCCTTAGTGTTGACACCTACACAGGATGCTGTTAGTACCTTTTCAATTTATATTATAAATGTGCTGGTGCGGACAGGGAAGCTATTGTGTCCCAGGGATGGGGTACCTGGGACACAGCTACTGGGTCGGCCTCATAGGTACCCCAGAGCCTTTAAAGGCTCAGGGAGAGGGGCCGTGTGGCCCCTACCCTTTTAATTAGTATCATGGCCCGAGGGGTGGAGTACCTGCGGTCAAATTAGGCTCCAGTAGGGGGCAGTGCATGCCTCTCCTTGCATTTCATTACTCGGCTTTAGGGAATGGGATTACTGGGGTCTATTTACATGAGGCCCCCCCCTCTTTTTCTCATAGCTCACCTCCCCTATTTAACGCATTTTGATCCTGAGGAATGGAGTCTCTGGGGGCCTAATTAGGCTCTTGGATCAGGAAGCGTGCCCCCTTCCCAAAACAAAAACAATCATTGTTCCTCCCGGGCCCTAGACCACCGCAGGGGATTTTATTGAAAGAAGCATGGAGCTGCACTGTTTTTTAAAAAAATATTCTCGCAGATTCACCGTCTCCTCCACAGGCAGCCAACCTCAAGCTGTGCATGCCTTTCAACTGTGCTCAGTCGGGGTGCCACAGGACCTAGCCTGAGGCCAGGCTCTGTGACCAACACACCAAGAGGCAGCCTAACTAACACTGTGCATGACTTTTGTCAAAAAAAGAACTGTGAAAGAAGACAAATGGCCTGCACGTAAACAGGTTGCTGATAGATTCCCATTAATAACAGAAGCAGTCGAAGAGTCAAATCAGAGTGAAGATGAAGATGGTGCTTTAGAGAGAACGAAAAAGAAAAGAGTGCCAAGTCGCAGAC
Organism: Pleurodeles waltl; assembly: GCF_031143425.1. Lineage (NCBI taxonomy): Eukaryota > Metazoa > Chordata > Amphibia > Caudata > Salamandridae > Pleurodeles > Pleurodeles waltl. The sequence continues at coordinate 628,849,977 of NC_090439.1, forward strand.
ACTCTTCACCTGAATGTATCTACTTTGTCACAAATGAATGGGAGAACGAGTTTATGGCCTTTTGTTTTCACCATGAGAATTCAGCTGAATATTCTGGAACTGGAAATCACATTTGAACTGAACTTTGAAATAACCTTGACAATTGATCAACACAGACATTGCAATCGGGAAATAATAATAATTGATCAACAGACGGTGTACTGTGTTCTATTACAACCAACATTTCACGCATTCACATTTCCATATATACACGCACTCACACACACTGCCAGGCCGTATAATTTTTCACAATACGGCTGGCGGCGGTCTACTGGTGTGGCGCGCTGCTGACCGTGCAACAGAAAACTCAACGCATCAACATTTCAGATCGATGTAACACCTGTGACTTCTTACAGCGCACCAAGGATTTCCCCGCATCATCCCTGGGTCTCAAAAAGATCCCCGCATCGCAGTGAGGAACTAAGACTGCGCACCGAAAAACGACGCAAAGCCCCTTGCGGCGTGGAAGGAAACAATGCATCATTTGTGCCACGTCGGAAAATCCGATGCACACCCTATTTTTCCATTCATCTCCTCCTTTGTGGTCTCTGGGTGTCAATCAATCAATCAAGCGATAATTTGTTAAGCGCGCTACTCAACCGGTAGGGTCTCTGGGGGTGGGGGCGGGGTGGTTGCTACTGCTCGAAGAGCCATGTTCTGAGACGCTTTCTGAAGGCTAGTAGGTCCTGGGTCTTGCGTAGGTTGGTGGGGAGGGAGTTCCAGGTTTTGCCGGCAAGGTGGGAGAAGGATCTGCCGCCAGAGGTGGTGCGTTGGATGAAGGGGACTGTTGCGACGGCAAGGTCGGCGGAGCAAAGCTGGTTGGTCGGGATGTGGAAGTTAAGTCGTTTGTTGAGGTAGGCCGGTCCAGTGTCACGGAGGGCTTTGTGAGCGTGGATTAGGATTTTGAAGACGATCCTTTTGTTGATGGGCAGCCAGTGTAGAGATCTGAGGTGGGCGGAGATGTGCTTGAGTCGAGGGAGGTTGAGGATGAGACGTGCGCCGGCGTTCTGGATGCACTGGAGTTTTCTCTGAAGTTTGGCTGTGGTCCCCGCGTAGAGGGCGTTGCTGTAGTCCAGTCTGCTGCTGACAAGGGCATGGGTGGCTGTTCTTCTGGTTTCTATTGGAATCCACTTGAAGGTCTTGCGTAGCATACGGAGGGTGTTGAAGCAAGAGGATGATATGGCGTTGACTTGCTGACTCATGGAAAGAGACGAGTCTAGTATGAAGCCGAGATTGCGTGCATGGGTGGTGGGTGTCAGGGGTGGTCCTAGGGTGGCAGGTCACCATGAGTCGTTCCATGCTGTCTTGTTGTGTCCGAAGATGATGAGCTCGGTTTTTCCTGAGTTCAGCTTGAGGTGGCTTGAGGTGGCTTGCTGTCATCCAATTAGCGATGGCGAGGAGTCCGGCGTGGAGGTTGTTTTTTGGTGGTAGAGGGGTTCCTCGTGAGGGAGAGCTTGAGCTGGGTGTCATCGGCGTAGGAAATTATGTTGAGGCAGTGGAGGCAGACGATGCTGGTGAGCGGAGCCATGCAGATATTGAAGAGGATGAGGCTGAGTGAGGATCCATGAGGGACTCCGCATATGGTCTTGGTGGCTTTAGACCAGAATGGAGGGAGGCAAACTCTTTGGGTTCTTTCGGAGAGGAAGGAGGTGAGCCAGTCAAGGGCTTTGTGGCGAATTCCGGCGTCGAAGAGGCGTGTGCAAAGGGTTTTGTGGCATACGGCGTCGAAGGCTGCGGAGAGGTCGAGCAGGATGAGGGCAACGGTTTCACCCTTGTCAAGTCTGGTCCTGATGTCGTCAGTGTGGGCGATGAGGGCGGTCTCGGTGCTGTGGTTTTTGCGGAATCCAGACTGGGAGACGTCGAGTATGTTGTTGTCCTCCAGGAAGTGGGACAGTTGTTTGTTGACTATCTTCTCTATGACCTTCGCAGGGAAGGGGAGTAGAGAGATAGGTCGGTAGTTTGTGAGGTATTTGGGGTCTGCTTTGGGTTTTTTGAGCAAGGCGTTGACTTCGGCGTGTTTCTAAATATCTGGTAAGGTGGCAGTCTCGAAGGAGCTGTTGATGACGGACCGGAGCTGGGGAGCGATGATTTGGCTGGCCTTGTTGAAGACGTGGTGGGGGCAGGGGTCTGTTGGAGAGCCTAAGTGGATGGAGATTATGGTTTTGCTGGTTTCTTCATCATTGGCAGGGGTCCAGGTGCTCGGCACGTTGGTGCGGCAGGGTGCTGTGGGGTTGGCTGTGTCGGTGGTGGTGATGGTGGGTGGCGGTGTTATGAAGCTTTCGTGTATGTCTGCAATCTTGCAGTGGAAGTAGCTGGAGAGGGAGTTGCAGAGGTCTTGCGAGTGCGGAGGGTCGATGGCGCAGGATTTGGGTTGGGTGAGTTCTTTGATGATGGTGAAAAGTTCCTTGCTGTTGTGTGCGTTGTTGTCTATGCGCTCTTTGTAGAAGGATCTTATGGTGGTCTGGATGAGCTGGTGGTGTTTGCGCATTGCTGATTTATGGGTGGAGAAGTTGCTCACTGATGGTTCTTGGCACCAGGCTTTTTCAGTTTTCCATCATTCTCGTTTGGAGGTCTGAAGTTCGGCGGTGAACCATTAAGCTGTCTTGATGATGCGGGTTTTGTTGGTTTTTTTGAGTGGAGCGAGGGAGTTTGCGCACTCATCGAGCCATTGTTTGAGGTTGAGGGGGGTGGCGTTGGGGTCGTTGGTAGTGGGTGGTGTAGATTGGGCGAGGTTGGAGATCAGTTGTTCCTTAGAGATCTTGTTCCAATTGTGGTGAGGGATAGGATGTTGTTGGTGGTGGGTGGTGGGCTTCAGGAAGGAGAAGTGGACGCAGTTGTGGTCAGTCCAATGGAGTTCGGTGGTGTGAGTGAAGATGATGTGGCTGCTGGAGGAGAATATGGCGTCAAGCGTGTGTCCGGCTGAGTGGGTGGGCGAGGTGACCAGTTGCTTGAGGGCGAGGTTGTCCAGCAGGGCATTGGAGTTGCAGTCGCTGGCTCTCTCCAGGTGAAAATGTAGGTCGCCGAGGAGCAAGTAGTTTGTGGAGGCGAGGGCGTGGGAGCTGATAGCGTCGGCAATGGCGTCACAGAATAGGGGACGGGGGCCTGGCGGTCTGTAGATGAGTGTTCCTCTCAAGGTGGTGTTGGCTTTGATGTGTATCTGAAAATGTAGGTGCTCTGTGGCATACAGGGTGTCGTTGGTGTTGGTGGGAATCTCCATAGAACTTCTGTGTATTATGGCGATTCCCCCACCTGGTTTGTTGATACGGTCTCTTCGGGTGATTTTGTATCCCTCCAGGATGGCTGTGGCAATGTTGGGTTCCAATGAGGGGTTCATCCATGTTTCAGTGAGGAAGGCGATGTCGGGAAAGGCTGTCGTGAGTGGGTCCCAAAGCTCAATGGCGTGCTTGTGGACAGAGCGGGTGTTGAGGAGGGTGCAGCTGAGGTGGTTGGGGTGTTTGGTGTTGTTGTGGTGTTTGTTGGCTTGATTGCAGGAGAAGTAGCATGAGTGACATGCAAAAGGTCCCTTGATGTGTCTGGGGTTGGCCTGGGCGCAGGCGGTGTGCCAGCTGGGGTTGAGAGCGTGGAGCTCTGCGGTGGAGTAGAGGCGTATGGGGACGTGGGAGATGCGTGGACCAGGGGGACGGGTGCTGGGCACGGTACAGGCGCGGACAGGCGCAGACAGGCTTGCCTCTGTGTTATGTGTTGTGTTATTTTTGACTCAAACCAAGTACTGCTGTGTTAGTTTTGACTCAAACCAAGTACTTTGTGTAAACAAGAGACAACTGTTGATTTTTAAGATTTAAGACACTTTTTCAACTTGCAAAAGTGATATTTCAACTTGTGTTTATTGAATCTTTATCTTTTTTTACCTTAGTTTAACCAGCTAAACAACATATATTTTTCTAAACCTCTGTGGTTCATTTTTGTGGTGTTTTCACTGTGTTACTGTATGATTTATTGCACAAATACGCTACTCATTGCCTTCTAAGATAAGCCTGACTTTTCAGTGTTAAGCTACCAGAGGGTTTGCACAGGCTAATTTAGATTGTGTGTGACTTACCCTGACTAGGATTGTGGTCCCTATTTGGCAAGGGTGTTTACCTCTGCCAACTAGAGACCTTATTTCTAACAGTAAACACAACAAATGTAAATATGTGTGAGTTGGTTTGATAATAGTGTGTATGATAGCATACATTTTGTTGAATGCAGGAATGAGTGTTTCAATAAAAAGAGACGTACGAAGCACATCATCTCTAGTGCTGAAAATGACATTTAAGCAGGATACATTTTATAAAGATGAGGGACTGCTTCATTCAGATGACACAAAGGGAGATTTATTTTCCAATGTGTTATCGTTTGCTGAATGCGTATATGGACACAATGAATGTGCGTGATTGTTATGTGTGTACACAAATTCCTTCATCACTGCAGGAAGGAATCACTTATCACAGCTTACCACTAATTTATGGGATTAGTTGCAGTCTATTATTTACACATTTATTCAACAAGGTGTACATTCAGTATTTTAAATCAAATTTGTATTTAGTTTTTTTCTTTTGTTCCCATTAATCAGCATTTGAGCAGCATTGCAAAAGCTAGAAACAAAGACATAGTAGGAGGTTTCTTTGAACCTACACTGAATTTTGGTACAGCTTATGCACACCAGATTAACCTGACATATATTCTCACACAGGTAGAAAAGGAATTCTTAAAACAGGTAGATGATAGAAGAAAAGCAGCAAAACAAAGTATGGAAAGTTAGCAAGAAGAAATCATTTAACAACACACCTGATGCACAAGGATGCTTAGTTTTAGACTGTCAACATGTAGGTAAGCTTTGTATATACAGACCGCAATCAAAAGCTGATAATAAGGCCCATATTTATACTTGTTTAGTGCCACATTTGTGTTATTTTTTTATGCAAAAACAGCGCAAGCTTACAAAATACAAATATATTTTGTATGTTTGTGCCGCTTTTGCATCACAAAATGACTTAAATGCGGCGCTAAAAAGTATAAATATGGTCCTGAGTTTGTAGGTACGAATGAATGTAGACATGTATTTTTGTTTAAGAGTGCATTAGATTTTATTCTAAATGGACAAGGCCCCACTGTACCTGGTTTTTTATTACAACTGTGGTAAGCACGCTTGTTACAAATTGTCAAAAAGCTGGTATGGTACATGCTATTTGGGAGTGGTTTTCCTTAGAATTTACCAGGTGGACAACATAGACAATCCAGAGACACATAAAATGAGATTTAAAGAGGAGAAAATGGTTGGGCAAATACAGGAGATATTTTTTGAGCTATTATTCCATCAGTTGAGGTGATCTTGAACGACATAAAGATGTCAACAGATTTTTCAGGTGCAGTGCTCCTAATGGACACATAAATGATTATGGTAAGGTCTATGAGTTTTCAGAATCAACTTGTGTTTGACATTGTTTTAGCAAAAGAGAGTGGAGTCTGCAGAGTTAGTTTTGAAATCACAGCACCATTGTACATACAATCCTAATAACAGCAAGGAGATAAGGAGATACTTATCTAATCTGATGAGTCTGAAAAATGACTTAAGTGACCTAAAAGAGACAAATGTTTGGAAAAACAACAGGGACATCATTTCCTAAGGTAGGATCTTGGCTTGGCAACTTGGGAAATGTTTTTGTGAAAATGATCCTGGAACCTTTAGTGATTGTGACACTGTGCATAATTTGTGCACTTAAATTTTTACAAAGCTAACAGCTTTCGGAGAAGACATAGAGCAAAGAATAAACAGAGGAAGGAAGAAATTAAATTGAAAAAATGAGAAACAGGTATTATCAGTCAATAAATATATTTGACAATTATTGCAAACCTCGATCAAAGCAATATCAAACTACAAGGTTTTGATTTGTCTGAGAGAGCAACATTTATTAATTAAATAGTGGCATAGACTAAGCATATGGCAGCTAATTAATCTGCAGTTTTAAGGCCTAACAGAGAAATTAACATAGAAATGTAAACATGCACAGATTAAATTGTGTTGGACATTTCTGCCTACTAATCAGATTTTGACCTCATGTTTGATATGCATTTTGCATTCATAAGTGTGTGAATTAATAATGAATACTAACATGCGAGTATTATTTTTTTAGAAGAAATAATAGAAATGAAATGTATTTTGAGTATTAAGTGAATCTGAATTAAACGCACTTATGTTGCATCAAATATTGCTCTGACATAACATGCATGTTTGAAATAAAAGAATTTGCTTTGCATATTTGATTTGATTATTAAGGCGTGCAAAAGGTTTTACTCATGTATTAATTGTATTTACAAGCATTAGGATTTTTTAACACGACTAGCCTGGAAGTTTCATTTTCCGAGTAGTCATGGAAAATGTTACTTGTGTGTTATGTCCCCTCTGAACTGAATTCTTTCTCCAGGCAGCAAATCTATTGTTGAATGTCCTATTGTATTCCAGGAGAAGAGCATGTTTCAAGTTGAGTAAATGTAACAATATTTGTTCTAGCTGTCGAATGGAGCAGAAAAACGACAGCACTCAAGTGAAAGAATATTGGCTTAGTTTATTGTGTGCCATAGAAAAGGAACTGTAAGTTTCAAATTATTAGAGAATGTAATATTTTGGCAGAACCATGTAAAATCATAGTGGTGAGCAATGGCTATTTGCTAAGAAGATGTCCAAATGTAACAGACCTTGGTGGTGCCATCTGCAATGATTGGATGCTGAAACTGACACCCAGAGTGTGCCCACCTGAAGGACCAATTAAATATATTTTTGTTATTTTAATTAGGGAAGAACTCTGAAACTGAGGTTAGTTCATCTGAAGACCCCTTAGAGTTAGTTCACTCTTGTCTTGAATCTGTCTAGAACTCTGTCCACTTCTGTCTTACATTTGCTATCCAATTCTCCTCTCTAGGGGCCAGATGTAGCAAAGAGATTGCGAGTCGCGAGGCGCAAATGCCTCTTTGCTATGTAGAAATGCATTTTGCGAGTCGGATCCGACTTGCAAAATGCATTTCCGACTCGCAAATAGGAAGGGGTGTTCCCTTCCTATTTGCGACTCACAATGCTATTTCTCGATCGCAAATGGAATCGCAGTTACCATCCACTTGAAGTGGATGGTAACCCAGTCGCAAACGGGAAGGGGTCCCCTGGGACCCCTTCCCCTTTGTGACTGGACAAAAAAATATTTTTTCAGAGCAGGCAGTGTTCCAAGGGACCACTACCTGCCCTGAAAACATCAGAAACAAAAGGTTTCGTTTTTTTTTTCTAAGTGAGGCTCGTTTTCCTTTAAGGAAAACGGGCTACACTTTGAAAAAAAAAACTGCTTTATTTAGAAGCAGTCACGGACATGGTGGTCTGCTGTCTCCAGCAGGCCACCATCCCCGTGAGTGCCCAGACTCGCTATGGGGTCGCAAAATGCGACCCACCTCATTAATATTAATGAGGTGGGTCTTTGCGACCCCATATCGAGTCGCAGAAGGTGACTGAGACACCTTTCTGCATTTGGTTTTGCGAGTTGCAATTTGCGAGTTGCTATGACTCGCAAATTGCAAGTCGCAAAACCATACTTACCTACATCTGGCCCTAGGTCCCCTGATGAGTTTTCTCATCATAGCCTCAACTGTCCTATTCTGTTATGTGGTTCATTACTAGTAAGGACAACTAATTCTGAACTGATGACCTGTCTTATATGCAGCTCACGTTCTGCACTGTCCTGATGATGCTGTCAACTGACCCAGAAGATGGTGACCGCTCTGAATCGAGGAATCATTACTGTCTGCTGTCCCATGAGGAGAGTTATAACTCAATGTGGTTTCTTGTTTCCTTTGTAGCTTAGTCAATTACACCACCATATTTTTATAGTTAGTTGTCCTAATTAGATGATTTTTCCAAATTATTTTTGTCTTTCTTTTAATTTTGCTTTGTCCGCATGTGTTAGCCCATCCACACACTTGCTAGTCCCAATTTTGGTTCGTATTAGGAATGTCTCAGCCCTGTAGGTTGAAATCTAAAATACATTTCTAAAACTGTATTTTGATGATTTACAGATGTCACCATCATGTGCTTTAAATTCTAATAACAATGTGCATATTGTGTTGTTGCTAATTTACATAATTATTTTGGAGTGTCTAACAGTTTTTGATGTTTAGCAGGTTGAATCTTTTCAGACGTTTCAGTCAGCCTATGGTTTTCATGTATGTTTATAACTTGGTTTTGCTCAATATTTATGTGACACTGATATTGGGATTGTAATAAAGCTGTGAAACTTTATTTGGTTTGAAGTTTGATTTAGTTTTTGATTTTTCATGATGTTTATTTCATAGTATAATGTCATTAATTTGTGATTAAATATGTATGACTACTACCTCCTTAGCCAAATCCAAATATCTGGTCGACCTCAAAGAGTGAGCTTGGTGATGGTGTCTCACCCACTCACCTGTGGTTTCTGAACCTGAGGCGGGAAGAAGACTTCCGTGGGTGCACCAGCACTGGTATTCCAATTGGCCTGATTCTCCCTCTGCCCGTAAGGCCTTCTCCTACTCAGTACCAGACTTCATAGACAGGTATTTCACACTTTTCTGACCTTCCAGCTTCTCTGTTGTTTAGCTGCTAGGAGTTTCACTGGGACAAAATGAAGACACCAGCGGATTCATGTAATTCCTTATTCAAGGAACAAGAAGCATAGCAGAGACCAGTGCATGCATTGCGTGACTTTGTAAATATGGCACAGGGAAAATGTCACTTCAGCACCGGCTTAGGGTAAAAAAATTATGCTATTGAGGCACTAAGATGGCACTAAGGGCTCTTAAATAGGCCACTATGTGTTTAAGAAACCTCAGCCATTAAGCTAGCAACGTGAACATAGCTCTGAAAGAAGACCAACAAGAAATGTCAGTGATGAAAAAGGAATCACACCCTCTGTAACCTTCATAAACAAGAAAATACATTGAATGATGAATAAAAAAGTTGTCTTAAAAGAATATTGTGTGAAATGAGACTTACAACTTTTGCAATTTACAGAGCATTTAAAAACGTTTGAGAAAGGCATTGAATATTCAGAATCAAAGCATTGGTGGAGCAAGAAACCCTACATTTATATTTAATTAACACAATAGCAAATAATAGAATTGTTTGAGAATTACATGCTGATAAGAATTGATCTTCTCATAGTCTGTACAGCAGTGAATTGATAAAAATGCAGTCTTGGTCTGGATGTATGGGTTACACCTCTGAAGATCACAAAGAGCCATGAAAAACATCTTCTGATCAAAACATGTGAAAGGAACTAATTCCTGCCTCAGACCGTTATGTGAATAGCCAACCGGGCCACAAACATAACAAACGCTGCCCAGATGTAGCCAAACACAGTGTCTGCAAAGTAGTCGTCTGTTCCTCAAGCAAGGACTAGATAGAGGAGCAGTCAGCCTCATGCTGCACCATGTCATTCACCACAGCAAGACCTTTGTGAGAGCCATGAACACAAAAGCAGCATACATTCCACTCACCACCTGGGGTCTACCCACCATCCATTCTTTGGATACCTAGTATTCAAATCTTCCTACAGTGACAACCTGACAGCTCAATTAGACAACAGAGCATCCCTGGGTAACATATTGCACAGCATCATCCCCTCATCATCAATGGTGTGCACCTTTTTATGAATTTAGGAAGAGAACAAATGACCATGGTCCTTTCACTCCCTCTGCATGTGAGGGTTCATGGGCAATGCACAGGTAACGAGAATCTGAGGCTAATTCAACACCAGGGCAGTGCGTGCTCTATTGGCGACTAGAATGCAAAAACCCAGCACTTTCAAAACAACATAATTTATGCATTGTGCTGATATGTTGTTGTTTAACCTTTTGCATTGCAGAGTTTAATCCTGAAGACTTATTTTTAATGTGTTTACAAATACTGTTCATTTGCAATGTATTGCTGCAGGCTTTCGGAGTGTGTTAGGGTGTGGTCCCTTTCCAGAGCCTTCCAGAGACTTTCCCTGCAGCATGCCTGGGTGTGGTTGTGGGCTGGGCCAAGACTCTATAAAAAGGGAGCCAGCTCAGCTCCAAGTGCTCACTCTTCAGAGGTCCTGGTGCAGAGCTGCAGCTTCTTCCTGAGCTCCTGTCCTGTCGGCTTATTTGGATCTTCCACTCTTCTGCCCTTCATCCTTCATTGGTGATTATTGTTCCAGGCGGTAAGACGATGGTTGGACTGTCCCGACACCGTTATCGAGAATTTTTATATTCTTGGTTTAATTCTTTAATGAGTAACAAACAGATTACTTGCACGCTACCATTTCTTGACATTTATATGGTAGTTTACAATAGGCAAGACGCGCGATTTGTTTCATAAAGGTTTGACGTTGTTATTCATTGCGTGCTACCATTTCTTGACATTTGCATGGTGGCTTAAGAATCGGCAAGACGCGCAATTCATTTTATGGTGTTTAAACATTGTTGTCCATTGCGCGCTACTATTTCTTGGTACTTACATGATGTCTTACGAATTGGCAAGACGCGCAATTCGTTTCATGAGGATTTAACTTTGTTGTTCATTGCGCGCTACCATTTCTTGACATTTACATGGTGACTTAAGAATCGGCAAAAGAAGCGCGATTCGTTTCATTGTACTTTGATCTTCTTATTCATTGTGAGCTGTTATTTCTTGACATTTACATCGTGTTTTACGAATTTTTCGTTTAATGATGATTTGACTTTGATATTCATGGTGTGCTACCATTTCTTGGTATTTTACATGGTGACACTCGAATTGGCAAGACGCACAATTCTCTCCTTGAGTTTAATTAATGTTGTTTATTGTATGCCACTATTCTAAGATATTTGTTATGTAATATTCGAGTTGACAAGTTATGTGATTTGTTTCCTGAATCCATATTGTGTTATTCATGGTGCACAATCCTTTTATGGTGTTTACTATATATATATATATATATATATATATATATATCCAATATGACCAATTTGTGTTGAAACATTTTAAGAGTACACAGAAGGCCAGAGTTTCTAGATGCAATATTGTATGGTCCTAGTAGATTTATATGACTGGTTTAAAATTTAGTCAGAATGTTTTTCTGATTCTCATGTAAATGAAAGTACTTGAATAAGAAAGTATTCATTTAATTCATCTTGATTCCCTTACAGGTATCTGGCCATCTTGAAACGTAGTTATTTTAAACTTAATTCTTAGATTGTTCATGTTTTCAGAATGACTAGGCTTAGAATAATAGTCTAGTATTGATTTCAGGAGATATCATTTTCATATTGTGTGTTCTAACCTTTTTCTTACTACAGGCCTCCTTCCCAACTGTTCCCTTCCTAATCCCCTCTTCCCCTCTTGAACTCTCTCAGCCTCTGCCTCTTATCTATCAGAGTCTTGGAGCTGTTCAGTGGTGGACGTGTTGGGAACGTGCACAGACCCCGAGGATCTGGTGACTCTGACAGGCTACCTCACACTTCCCAAATATTGATCTAGATTATGCCTCAACCTCTTTGCAATCCCCTGCTTCTGAGACACAGCTTAACCCCTTCGCTGCCAGGCCTTTTCCCCTTAGGTGCCAGGCCTTTTTTGTTGGCTATTTGGGGCAGTTCGTGCTTAGGCCCTCATAACTTTTTGCTCACATAAGCTAGACCAAGAAATTAGCCAAAATACCCTGCAAATTTTGTTTTGTTTTTCAAAAAAATTGGAAAAAAGGGCTGCAGAAGAAGGCTTGTGGTTTTTCCCCTGAAAATGACATGAACAAAGGGTTTACAGTGCTAAAATCACCAGCTTCCCAGCATTCAGAAACAGGCAGACTTGAATCAGAAAATCGAATTTTTCAACACAATTTTGGCCGTTTACTGGGACATACCCCATTTTTACATTTTTTTGTGCTTTCAGCCTCTTTCCAGTTAGTGACGGAAATGGGTGTGAAACCAATGCTGGATCCAAGAAAGCTAAACATTTCTGAGAAGAAGACAAAATTCTGAATTCAGCAAGGGGTAATTTGTGTAGATCCTACAAGGTTTTCCTGCAGACAATGACAGCTGAAATAAAAAAATATTGAAATTGAGGTAAAAAACAGCCATTTTTCTCAGCGTTTTACACTGGAACTTTTTCCTGCAATGTCATATTTTTTAAAGCAATATACCGTTACATCTGCTGGACTGTTCTGGTTGCGGGATATCGGGTTTGTAGGTTCATCAAGAACCCTAGGTACCCAGAGCCAATACATGAGCTACACCTTGCAATGGGTTTTCATTCTATGCCAGGTATACAGCAATTCATTTGCTGAAATATAAAGAGTGAAAACTAGGAATCAAGAAAACCTTTGTATTTCCAAAATGGGCACAAGATAAAGTGTTGGGAAGCAGTGGTTCCTTGCACATTTCTAAATTCGTGGGTGCCCATACTAGCATGTAAATTACACAACATTTCTCAAATAGATGTCTTTTTTACACACTTTCTTACATTTGGAAGGAAAAAATGTAGAGAAACACAAGGGGCAATAACACGTGTGTTGCTATTCTGTGTTCCCCCAAGTCTCCCGATAAACGTGGTACCTCACTTGCATGGGTAGGCCTAATGCTTGCGACAGGAAACACAACATGGACACATCACATTTTTACATTGAAATCTGACATATTTTTTGCAAAGTGCCTAGGTGTAGATTTTGGCCACTAGCTCAGCCGGGACCTAGGGAAACCTGTCAAACCTGTGCATTTTTTAAAACTAGATACCTTGGGTAATCCAATCGGGGTGTCTTGTGGGGCTCTCACCAGGTTCTTTTACCCAGGAACCTTTGCAAACCTCAAAATGTGCCCAAAAAACAATTTTTCCTCACATTTTGGTGGCAGAAAGTTCTGGAATTTGAGAGAAGCCACAAATGTCCTTCCACCCAGCGTTCCCCCAAGTCTTATGATAACAGTGGTACCTCACTTGTGTGGGTAGGCCCAGCGCTTGCGACAGGAAATGCCCCAAAACACAATGTAGACACATCACATTCTCCCAAAGAAAACAGACCTGTTTTTTTCCAAAATGCCCAGCTGTGGATTTTGGCCTCTAGCTCAGCCGGGACCTAGGGAAACCTACCAAACCTGTGCATTTGTTAAACTAGATACCTAGGGGAATCCAAGATGGGGTGACTTGTGGGGCTCCCACCAAGTTTTGTTACCCAGAATCCTTTGCAAACCGCAACATTTGGAAAAAAAAACACTTTTTCCTCACATTTCGGTGACAGAAAGTTATGGAATCTGAGAGGAGCCACAAATTTTCTTCCACCCAGCATTTACCCAAGCCTCCCGATAAAAATGATAACTCACTTGTGTGGGTGGCCCAGGTGCCTGCAACAGAAAAAGACCAAAAACCTGTGGAGAGTGAGGGGATCGCACAACGAGTTGATAAGCACATATTTTTCTTTTATACATATTTAGGCTGACTCTGCTTTGGGGACTCACACAAGTAAGGTATCATTTTACTTGGTAGACTGAGGGGAACATTGGGTGGTATGAAATTTGTGCCAGAGCGGTGATCCTACAAAGAAAAGTGAGCAAAATCTGCTTTTTTAAGCAACTTTTGACGTTTGCAGAGGAGTCTGGGTAAGAAAATGTTGGGGGATCCACGCAAGCCACAGCTCCCTGGATTCCTTGGGGTGTGTAGTTTTAAAAAATGTCTGGGTTTGGTAGGTTTCCCTAGATTAAGGCCGCACCTGGGACCAATAATGTGGGTGCCCGCCTCAAACACTCATAGTTTTGAAATAGATCATTCTGATGTGTCCACGTATTTCTGTGATGTTCCAAACACTAAAATTGTGAAAATAAACACACTTAGGTTATGTTAAAAAGAGCCCTCACCCACCAACCAAGTTGGTGGTATGCATCATCATCGGAGTCCCACCTGAAACACCTAGCATGTCACGGGGTGTGCTGCGACACCTGATTACAGCAGAGCAGATTTTGTCATTTTTACCACACATACAGGTTAGATTTGGCACAAAGGTGAGTGATGGTTCAGTAGATCAAATTTTATTAACAAGAGATTTCACAAAAATGAAATGCACTGTTAATAACAGAAAGGCCAAAAAAACTGAACCAATGACTCACAGCTCGTGAGCTATAAAGCCGCGACAAAGCACCAACCGCTTTACAGTCCTTTCACACACCTTTCATACATGACATGCACAAGACCATTCATGCCACCAGCCGTGGGCCCAGTACATTACAACACTCGCATCGACAGACAGCGCCACTCAAGGGCCCATCACTTTCATATGCCCACATGCCTGATACAGCAATCACACCAGCTGATATAAGTGTGTGGACTGGCGTTTGGCTGGCACTGCCAGCCAAGTGCCACTCCACGCACACTGCCAGCCAAGTGCCAATCCACACACACCACCAGCCAAGTGCCACTCCACACACACTGCCAGTCAAGAGCCACTCCACACACACCGCCAGCCAAGCGCCACTCCACACACACCGCCAGTCAAGTGCCACTCCACACACACCACCAGCCAAGCGCCACTCCACACACATCGCCAGCCAAGTGTCACTCCACACACATCGCCAGCCAAGCGCCACTCCACACACATCGCCAGCCAAGTGTCACTCCACACACATCGCCAGCCAAGCACCACTCCACACACACCGCCAGCCAAGCGCCACTCCATGCACACCACTAGCCAAGCGCCACTCCACGCACCCCCCCAGCCAAGCGCCACTCCATGCACATCACCATCACTTTTTTAAACAACAAAGAAACCACTAACTAATTACAATAACAAAACTACAAACACAAAAGCTCTAACTGAATACATGACAGTAATGCCAACAGTGAAACTGAACATATGAAAATATAAAATGGCAGTTTATGCTCACAGTAGTTCCCAGTAATTCTTCTGTGTGTGGTAACTCCTGAAACAGGCTGCCATACACAGCCCAGGCTTTGAAGGACAGTCCTGGCAGTACATCCAGCTTTCCCTCCAGATACCTCTTCAGGCTCAAACTCTACATTTCTTAACGGGAAAGTATTTTTTGGGAGTGGGAGGAATCTGATCAGGAAATTGGCGATCTTTCAATCTAGTCACATCCTCCACAACTGCTACTCTAGGTACTCTTGCATGATCCACCATAACAAGGCTCTCTATCACTGACTCCTGAAATTTAACAAATTTAATCCTTGACTCAAGGGAACAATCCTTAAACACAATAAAAGTATGAAAAGCTGCCAGATTGAACACATGAATGGTCAGACTTACAAACAGCAGTGTAGGGTTCCAACCTCTGATCTACTCTATCAACACCACCCATGTGCTTACTGGAATCTAAAATGCACACAGGTTTGCGCACTTCAGCAACTTCACCCCAAACAGCCACAGGTGAAGTACTCTCATCATAGATGGTAGTTAGCATGAACACATCCCTCCTGTCTACGAATTTCAGAGCTAGCAACTCATCGTTCCACAAGGCACTGCACTGTCCCCTCTCAAGTTCTTTACAGACAAGCTCCCTTGGATAGCCTTTCCGGTAAGAGCGGATTGTGCCACAAGCAAAAGTGTCCACTCTGAACAACTCCTTGAACAACTGAACTCCAAATACAAAGGTCATACAAATGGTAACCTTTGTTAAACAGTCGTCTACCAAGTTCACACAGAATTTTCTTGCTAACTCCAAAAATGGGTAGACATTGAGGGTGTCAATACTGGTATCCTTACCAGTGTAGACCCAGAAATTATAAACATATCCTGTACTACTTTCAGACAGGATATACAATTTAAATCCATACTGTACCCTCTTGCTGTGAATGTACTGCCTATAAACCAAACGACCCTTGAACAGGACCAAATACTCGTCCACAATGAGCCGATCCACCGGGGGGGGGGGCAGAAATGGCGTAAAATATTATGCCTCCTTGGGGTAGCGGCCCTTACCCATGGTGCATCCCCCCGCACAGAAAACATACATAAACACACACACACAAAGAAAATCCTTGGTGCCTAGAGGATTCTGCCCTCCTTGGAGGCAGATGAGCCAAAACAACAGGGGGGGGGCAGAACTGCCTAAAAGTGTTTCAACCCCTTTGGGGGGCGACCCTTGCCCATGGGGCCGTACCCCACACAAAAAAAAACAAATAGCAACACATCACTGGTGCCATAATGGCTTCTACCCCCCTGGGGGCAGATCAGCTGAAGGGGGGGCAGAAAACATGTAGAAGATTATGCCCCCTTGGGGGAGTGTCCCTTGCCCATAGGGCTACCCCCACACAAAAAACTCACACACACACAAACATAATCCTTGGTGCCTAGTGGATTCTGCCCCCCTTGGGGGCAGGTGGGCCAAAAACACAAGGCTGATCTGCCCCTAAAGAGGGCAGAACTGCCTAAAAGAGTTTCTCCCCCTTTGGGGGGTGACCTTTGCCCAAGGGGCCACCCCAAACAAAAAAACAAATAGCAACACATCCCTGGTGCCATTGAGGCTTTTAACCCCCTGGGGGCAGATCGGGTGAAAAATAATTTGCTGATCTGCCCCCGGGGGGGCAGAAACAGCATAGAAGATTATGCCCCCGCACAAAACTCACGCACACAAACATAATCCCTGGTGCCTAGTGGATTCTGCCCCCAGGGCAGATGGACCAAACAAACAAGGCCTACCTGCCCCCAAGGGGGGCAGAACTTCCTAAAAGTGTTTTTACCCACACACAAAAAAAAACAAATAGTAACACATCCCTGGTGCCATCGTGACTTTTACCCCCCTGGGGGCAGATGGGCTGAACAATAACGAGCCAATCTGCCCCCAGGGGGGCCAGAAAACACATAGAAGATTAAGCCCCCTTGGGGGATTGTCCCTTGCCCAAAGGGGTTCCCCCGCACAAAAAACTCACACACACACAAACATAATCCCTGGTGCCTAGTGGATTCTGCCCCCCTTTGGGGAAGATGGGCCAAAAAAACAAGGCCGATCTGCCCCCAAAGGGGGCAGAACTTCTTAAAAGTGTTTCTCCCCCTTTGGGGGGGGGGGGCGACCCTTGCCCAAGGGGCCACCCCGCACAAAAAAAACCAAATAGGAACACATCCCTGGTGCCATCGTGGCTTCTACCCCTCTCGGGGCAGATCATCTAAAAAATAATTCACTGATCTGCCCCCATGGGGGGCAGAAATGGTGTAGAAGATTATGCCCCCTTGGGGGAGAGGCCCTTGCCAAGGGGCCACCCCGCACAAAAAACTCACACACACACACAAACAAAATCCCTGGTGCTTAGTGGGCATTCCTGCTGCCAGATCGCATTTTGATCTGGCAGCAGGAATGCTAAAAGAGGCATTGAGGGAAAGGAAAACCCTTTCCCCTGATGCCTCGTTTGAAACAATTCCCGGGGGGGGGGGGGGGGCGGAGTGGAAGGGAAACTATTCCCCTTCCCGCTCTGCCTGGGGGGTTGAGAGGGAGGCCCTCGGGACCACTAGCAGGACAAAATGGTTACGTCCTAGGCACCCGAATGGTGCTGCCCAGGACATAACCGTTACATCCCAGGCATCCAAGGGGTTAAAGAGAAGGACTGCCAACAACGTTCATGGGGCAGAATCAAGGTTGGTGCTTCATCAATTAGGATTTGCAGCACCCACATAGAACAAAGCAGCCCAGGGGACCCTGGAGTATGTCAGCTGGGCCAATGGGAGTAATCAAGGGACTGTGGTCAGCTCACAAGGCCCTTTCTTCAATCCTCAGCCACAAACATGGCCCAGCGACTACACTATTATGGAAATCTAAAACAAGCTGTCTCTCTTGAAACACTGTTGACATATTTCTTGCCAGATGGTATCAGGAAAACTCATTGTAGCACAGATATTCAGGAGTGACTTCCAAGGCACTCCCCACCCATTATGTGTCCCGGGTCAGTGGGGAGAAAATGTGTCACCAATAGCCGATTCCAACAGGTCCGCTTTCCAACACTGCCAGTTGTGTCAGTCGCTCACAGAAGAGATTTGCAATGGCATACCCATGCATCCTATCTTGGCCATGTCACCTTTGTTCCCTGAAGTTAATTTCTTCAAAAAAAAGACTCCACTGACCACCAGCAGGACAAAAACAGGATGTGCTCTGAAGGTCCTAACTACCTCCATGTGCACAGTAAAGGAAGGGCATGAGATGGAGGTGAACTATTCAAGGGAGACAACTTTGGTAAACCAAAGGCAGTGACGTCACTAAAGTTTGACAGAACACAGAATGGCTGAATTGTTAAAGACTGGAATTTGAAATGGAGATGGGTGATAATGGATGTTTTCAGGTTTTTTATGTTGTAAGATGCAGGCCAATTGGGGTTAGCTAAGGTTAGCAGATGCTAGCAATACATACCCATAGGTGGCCATGGACTTGGTATTGGCCTGAATTAAAAGATCCCTTTTTACTTTCTATCTGAAGCCCCTCGGCAGTGAAAAGGAGGCTTTTTAACAACGTGTGGAGGGACAAGTAATCCAACAATGGGATATCAAATTGGAATGTTGTTCCGAACAAGGGTACCCATCAAGCGTCTTACCCGGGGCCTCCTAAATCCTCAGGACAACACTGGGTATATATGAACAATAGATAGCAAGCAATATCGCAGTTTGATTTTCAGCAACAGTCAATATTTATTCTGGTGCTATAGAACCTGGTGCACACTGCGCAAGATTATTAAATATCATGCTGATGTTAAACCGCAAGGGTCTGTTTAACCGTGCCCTATCATGCAGGGAAGCAGGCAGGGCGCTGGGCAGCGTTTGCAGTAATTCCGCTTGGAACTTGTTCTCAGCGCACAGCTCATATCTTTTAAATTCCCCAAAGCTGAGATCAAGAGATTCCGACGGGAGAAAAATGCGTGAGAGGAAAACAAAATCCCTGAAGCACAACTAAGGTAAAGAAAGAGCTCCTGGTAAGCAAGTGTCATGTTATATTGGCGCATAGCTTTCTATGGGTGCTAACGTCATGAAATGCAATTTTATCGATCCCCAATATTGTGGGGAATTAGACAATTATTGGTCTGTATATATCGTTTATGTTGCGGGTACGCTTTGTCTGTCATATGTATCTTCTATTTTTAGATCCACGTTGAAATTTATAGCCCGTATGTAGCTCCCGGTAGGATAGCTCTGCTCAAAAACATATCTAAACAATTGGAACCAGTTATTACCATTTGGTACAGTTCAGTATCATTCATGGTATCTATTGATTTTGGAATCAATCAGGTGAATCAAAATCAAATTTGCTGGACAATATACGATTAGTACATCACACAGTGATATGAAATGCATCCTAACACAAGAAATAATAATATTTAATGTTTGAAATATTGTGGCAAGAGTAAATGTAAATGTTACTTTGTTTATTTTGATGTTCATTTTTTCTCGGAAAATCAACCATTTGATACTGATATTTTCAAATATGTTTACTACTGGAATTAAAAGTAGGACCTACATATGTTATTTTTGCATAAAAAGGAACGGTAATAATAGTTTGAATTCAGCATTAAATAGTAAGTAAACTCTGAAAGAAAAGATGGCAATCCTCACAATGTAGTTATAAAAATAAAATGAGGTAACAAACGTGATTGATTGTTCTTTAAGATGGTTAACGCCTCTTTCCACACTGCCCACAACTCATCGTGGGTTAACGAGTTTCTCGACAGTGGGCCTAAGGAGTCCAGCCCACAGAAAATGCCTCAATATGCCATAGTTTCATGTCAAATACACACATGTAACTAAGGGCCAGATGTAGGTAGGTTCAGATTTGCAACTTGCAAATTGCCAGTCAGAACGACTCGCATTTTGCGAGTCGCAAATCGGAATGTAGGATGGTGTCCCTGACACCATCTGCGACTCGCAAGGGGGTCGCAAAGGCCCACCTCACATATATTCAATTTGCGACCCAGTTGAGAGTCGCAGCACTCACAGGGATGGTGGCCTCCTGGAGACAGCAGACCACCATGTCTGTGACTGCTTTTAAATAAAGAAGTTTTTTTTTGTAATGCAACCCGTTTTCCTTAAAGGAAAACGAGATGCATTACAAAACTAAATGGACCACTGCCTGCTATGGAAAAATGTTTTTAATGCCATTCACAAACAGGAAGGGGTCCCCTGGGGACCCCTTCCCTTTTGCAAATGGGTTAGCACCCATTTGAAATGGGTGCTAACTGCGATTGTTTTGCGACCGCGGTCAAAAACAATACAACATCGCGCTGTGACTCGCAATTAGGAAGGGAACACCCCTTTCTAATTGCGACTCGCAATCCCGTTTTGCCATTCGGTAACCAGGTTACTGAATCGCAAAATGGGGTTTGGCCATCGCGATGTGCTGTTTGCACGTTGCAAACAGCAAAATTAGCTGTTTGCGACGTGCAAAAAGTTTAGTACATCTGGCCCTAAATGCTTTACTTAATGCAAATCAAAATTCAGGAAGAAAATCATCTTGACAATATCAAGACTGTAAAATTATACCCTAAATTTCTGTAAGTCTCCTACTCTTGCTGGCCTGGGCTCATACGAATCCCAATTGCCCATGTTTAAGTTGGTTATAATACTGTAGAAGAAAGAAGTAAAATTAAGGATTTTCAACTATATGTAAGTCTTTTAACACTACACTAAGGCCCTTATTATAAGTTACACAGTACTGGTGTAAATGTAAAATTGTGTGTGATTTTACTGTATCCATGGTGTAATTTCGCACAAGTACTGTGCAAAGATCAGTAAAACCTTTATAGAATAGGGAATTATAGAGTGGGACTTTTCTAGTCGTAAAATCACATGGAGTAGGTTTTACCACATACATTTAACAAATGTTCTTGGCAAGTGGTAAATGAATGAACAGGCTTGTGGGTGGAGTGGGGGTTGAGTGGGGAGCTGGGGAGAGTAGGGGAAGAAACGTTAGGGCCCATATTTATACTTTTTTAGCACCGCATTTGCGCCGATTTTTTACTCAAAAGCAGCGCAAACTTACAAAATACAATTGCATTTTGTAAGTTTGCGCTGCTTTTGCGTAAAAAAATGACGCAAATGCGGCGCTAAAAAGTATAAATATGGGTTTAAGTATTTCTGGCAGTGGGAGCATTATATCTTCTATGCTCTCAGAAAAAAATGGATATATGAATTGACTTCTGCAGCCAAAGACTCGTGCTTTTTTTCCAAATGGTTTTACCAGCTGGAAAAATTGAGTCTTCTTTTCATACACCTGAAAAAAAACAGGTGTGGAAAAGCTTAGCTATTTGGAATCAGGCAGTGGAATTCCATGCTCTTCCTGGCTCCTAATTAGGTTCCTTAACATTCAGCATTATAGTTATACTGTAGCTGTTTTCCACTTGATAGAGGGTGTGAGAAATTGGGTGGTTAGTTCTCTGAGTTGTAAGCCCTGGTCAAGCAACAGCCAAAATCCCTTGCAGGGTGTACCACAAAAAGTCACTAAATTAACATGTGGTTAATCCTCTGTAGCTTCGCGCCAAAAGTAGTCAGGTCTAACTTACAGGCAATGTGTAAAGTATTTATGCAGCACACAAAAAGTCACAAAGTGAAAACAAATACAAGAAAAATCTCCCATCAATTTAGAAAATCAAGCACACAAACAATGCTGGTGCTCCGAGTCCTATAATGGTGGTCCAGGCACGGTTTCAACCACCCACACAAATAAATCACAATATCATGTAAGTATAGATTTGCCTGGACACCGCAGAGTTCTGCAAAGGGAGAAACCAGCAATAAATGATTGTTGCACCCTCTGCGGTTCTCCATGCATATCTATACTTGCAAGACACTGTGGCTCATCAATTTAGAAACATTGAGTACATTTAAATAAAGTATTTGACACCAAAACAACCAATATCCAAACAATACAACCAAAGTTTTAGTTTAGTAAAAATAATGGCAAAAAGTGTAAAATGCCAACTATGGAGATCTTGTCATGCTGGCCCAGGTCAAAGTCAGACTTTCAGGCTGACCATTATGGAGCACTGGTCGGCTGCAGTCGTTAGATTTATCTTCTCAAAACAGAGCCAAGAGTATCTTCAACATGGATGGGAGGTGGGAAGGGCAAGGAGAATATCGCAGGAGGCTACTGGAGTAGCACAAAGAGCAGGTCAGGTGCAGTGGGTGCACATTGCTTGACCTTTGCATTGGTGGTCCCCACGGGCAAGCAATTCTGTACTCTGAAGAGGAGGTTGCTTGATCTTGATGTTGACTATCTGCACGGGCGGCAAGATCTTGGCACAAATGGACCCATTTGTGGTCCTGAAGAGCCTAAAACCTCAATACAGTTCTCCGAGGCACCCCAGGGGCCCAGGACCTGAAGGGCACCGCTTGGGGGTCTGAAACTTTCTTCAGCCTGGTCCAAATGCTGGTGCAGGATGATGAGGAACCTTTTATGTCCCTGGGGGTCAGATCAGGAGGACAGCAGAGTAGCCCAAGGATTCACTCTGATAGCTTTGGGTTCAAAATGAAGTTGTAGTTCCAGTTTTTCTCTCCCAGGCAAGAGGACAACAGGTCAGCAGTTCAGCAAAGCAGCAGTCTAGCAGACCAGCAGTCCAACAGAGTAGCAGTCCTATCAGCAGTACAGCAGTCCTTCTTGCATGCAAAGTCCACAAGTCCAGAAGTATGCTAAAACAGTGAAACAAGTATCTGGCCCTTTTACAAACATAGTGAACGCAGGAATTCATGGCTGCTCTGTTGTGGCAAACCTGCGACTCCGCCCAGACAAGACCCAAGCTTGCACGCAGTTGCTTCTCTCGAATGGAATCGAGGCCCCCCATCCCAAGTGCTACCAACAACTGTTAGGGTGGTCAACTCAGAATGCTCTTCTTCCTTCCCCTCACGCCCGCGCATCGCAATATATCAGGGATAGTACACACACACAATGCATTGCAACGGCAACCACTAACATCAAAGGGTGAGGGATATCCCCTAAAGCTGCGGCTTCAACCTCACTACACCTTTCAGGGAAACCACAACATTCTGGATAGAGGGAATATCCTGAGACCATTCAAAGCTGTTCCAGAGCTTACCACCTTGTCCTCCCAAGAACTAACTTCTGTAGAATTTCAGCCTGCCAAGAACAACAACCGACCAGAAGCCAGACTAACAACCTGGGAATCAGAAGAAATAGTCTATCACATTCTGGTGTTTGCACCATGCTTTGAGTCCTTTGGGATCACAAAAACAAGCCAGAGCTGAACAAATAGCAATTTCCACTTTGCTTCCACGGTAGCGGACGAACAACCTACATTGGTCCTGGGGGCGCCCTAGGTGCTCCCCCCACACTTCTTGGCAACCAAAGAAACCAACTAACTGAAAATCAAAATCACTCGCTGAAGCTGGATGGGAGTGGCCCCCGCCTACCATGAGAACCCCAACCACTACATGCATGTTCTCAGAAACACCTAAGGCTCCTATCCCGGAATATAGCAGATGCCCAGTCCTTGCTGGAAACAGGTTCTCCACCTGAAGCCTGGCACAACATGGACATAATTGCACTGCAGGAAATCTGGTCACAACAGGGATTTCCGCTGTCGGGTTTCACATGCTTTCAAATAAATGCAATCAAGCACAAGCAGCACGGAAAGCCAAGTAGGGGTTTAGCAGTCTACTTTTCAATAACCCTTAAAATGGGCATAGAAGACCTGCCACAAGACAGCCAAGACTGCCAAGTGTTCAGCAACTCAATTACCAACAACAGGCTACTGATACTGCTGGTCAACACCTACATACATCCCGGCCTTTCCTACAAACGGGCCACGATAAAAAGCTTAACAGTAAAGTCCCCTCCTGACTGGGACATTATTCTGACATCAACTCAAATGTAATCAAGGCACAAGGGGAAGAATAAATACTAAGTGCTGACAACTCCTACTGGAACATCCCAAAACAGGTGTCATCGAACTTTCCTCATTGTGACCAGCTGGGAGCCCAGTTGGTGACATCATTTGAATACTTCACAGCTACAGGTCCTAAACGAAAGGTTCCCACGTGACTCCCCACCAAACCACACCTTCCACGGCCCTAATTCACAGTCTTTCTTAGATTACACTCTAGTCACACTACCTCTGATGCCCTTTGTACAGCAATTCAAAATAAACTACACCAAATTTAGTGACCATTCCTACCAATTCATCACCCTAAAGTCATCCTTGCCTGTTCATGAACCTGCCCTGGTACAAGTTGGCTCAATAGAGTCCACGGGCCTGAAGAGACTACATTGGTCATCTGATACATTAGGAGCTTTAACTTTATCTTCAAAGCTGCAGATGCTGGAGAGCCTCAAAAACCACGGACATATAATGGATGCCTGGGAAAACTTCAGAGTGAAAATGCTAGACCAGCACTCTCTTCGTAACCTACCACGCCCAACCCAGCAAAACATCCCGGTACTCCTTTTAAAAGAAGCATAATTCCTTAAAAGATCACAGAGGAAACTGGTGAGGTGTCAGCTTCTCCGGGAACAAGTGAAGAATTCAAAAAAAGAGTATAAAAGACAAATACGCAAAGAAAAGGCCGAAGGCAAAAGCTCTCTTTGGCCAAATTTAATACATGCAGCAAATGGAAAAAAAACAGGGAATTTTGGGGCATCATCAACAATCTAAACACTAGAGGGAACTCAATCAATAACTCAAACATCTTTGAAAAGAACTGGGTAAGACACTCTTTACAGAGCAGAGTCACCATCATAGACACCCGTAAGAGGAAATATCGTCCCGCCGGATGATGGGGAGACGATCACGGTAAATCTGTCCACCGATAGGACATACCGAGTACTCCTTAAGGCCCACAGGGAAGGGGTCCCTGGTTCAAATGGCCTCCCTTAAGCAATCTTTGGGAAGTGGTTGTCTTCTGGTCAGAAGTCCTAGCCTCCTTATACCAGGAAGCAAGTCTAGGAGGAGGCATCCCTGGGAGCTGGAAAGGCTCTATAATCAACCCAATCTTCAAGGAAGGTAACAGGGACAACCTAGGAGACTACAGGTTAAGCGGCCTCATCGATGTTGAGGCTAAAAACTATGCCTCCCTGCTCGTTGCTGAATTAGCAACATGGTCGGAAAAACATAAAATCGTTCCAATTAACCAAACAGGCTCCAGGAAACGGGTGGGCACCACGACAAACATCTTAATAACTTCCTTTCTGGTAGAGCAGAGCAGACAGCGGTACAGGAAACTGCATCTTGGATTTATTGACTTCAAGGCCGCCTTTGACCGAGTGAATAGACATCTGCTCTGGAGCAAGCTGAAGCTATGGGGTCTTCCCGCCCCCCTTCCCACTGCAATAATTGCTCCATATTCAGATATGTGAGTGCGCATCAAGATCTGAGATGGTACGAGGCTCTCTCGGAAAATCCCCACAACCCTTGGCTTGAAACAAGGCTGTGTGCTAGCCCTGCATATGTTTAACTTATTTATGGCAGACCTGACCACAGCTGTGGATGCCGCAAACGCACACTCCCACCCCCTATCTGGGAGTGATCTCACTGACGCATCTACTATATGTGGACAATCTGGTACTGCTCAGCTGCACTAAGGTCGGGCTACAAAGATCTCTAAACATCTTAGCCAATTTCGTTCATTCAGGAAATTAACGTGTATAAATCAAAAATAATGTGTGTAGGCTGCAGGTCAACCGTGAGATCAAGGATGGCCCTAAGCAATGTTTCACTAGAGGCTGTTCCATACTATAAATATCTTGGAGTATTCCTAGATGCTCACGGTTCCTTCCAGCAACAGAAGAGATACATCGCGCAAAGAGTCCCAACTCTAATTTATGCCTTCTCTCTCCTGGTCAAGCGGCTACACGGTCCATCACTTCGCCCCCTGCTAACATTTATCGCATCTAAACTGCTTCCCACACTAACTGACACAAGAGTGGCTATGCACGGTCTGGATGAGATCCTGACAGACAAAACACAGCTTAAAGTATTCAGATGAGTTTTTAAATTACCAAAATCTGCATCACCGGTGCAGATACGCCTTGAATTCAGACTTGTACGGCAAGACTTGGCAGCAAGAGCATAGCCAGCTAAAACCTGGTACAAAAGTAGCCACTCAGCAGGCAAACTGAATGAGGCATTCTGGCGGGCCCTAGAATACAACCAGCATTCAGCCTACAACAAGTACCTTCAATCATCAATTACCCAACTACGACTCAAGGACTTGTGGGAGGCAGCACTGACATATAACTCATTTTAAAGATGGTTTAATAAGTTCAGTAAATTTTTCTTGCTTATAGAAGATAAAGCTAAATTTGGTGCCTGGGCACATGTGTGGATGACCATAAGGTATGTGCCAAACTGAAACAGGCTGCCTATATCTCCACCACCTATGCACCACACATGAAACATGAATTCATGACATTGTGATTTGGCAATTAACCAACCTTGGCCAATGCCCCAAGAAACATCACTTCAAAGCAATGTAGGCATTGTTCATGCCACAAGGAAGATCTACAACACATTATCTGCATCTGCCTGGGTCTATTAGACCTTTGCAGACAACTTCTTAAAAGGATGTTCAATGACAGAGCCATAAGGATCTGCAGGGAAGCCATAGTAGCCTGCTTCAATCCGCATGATCCCCAGCTAAACTGTAAGCTTGTCAAATTCTTGAAATATGCTATGCAAGCAAAGGGATGTTCAGGTTTGTAGTGCCAGCAAGGGCACGCCCAAAATAGTATGGGCAATCAACACCCCCACTCTTACAGAGTTCACTCTAACTGCGTATAGACCAATCTAGCTCCTGGTACTGGCTCCCTATATATGACACTACCTGCCATTTCTTCCTGTTTTCCTTAAGCCCAAAAAAAAGTTTTTAAGAGGAACTGAGTCAGCTCCAGTGGGTCGGATGGTCGCATATTTTGGAAGACTCAGACGGACTTTTCTCTTCATAACCAAGACACTAACAAACTGATGTGCTTCCACCAAAAACATTCTTTACCCCCACCTTGCATCACTTTTATTATAAGCAATACATTTTATACATTTTTATTTATTCTAAGAAAATCAATATGCAAAATTGCTTTCGTTCTTCCCTTAACTTTTTAACCCACATTTAATTACTTTGTGGGCAGAAAATGCCAAATTTCCAAAAATGGCATTTTCGAAATTGTAACCAAAAACCCAACTTTACCATTAAAAAGGCTTTTACGTTACAAGATACCAAACATTGAATAGCTGCTTGCTGTCAACACCAGTGCAGTGCGAGCTCTATTGGCGACTAGAATGCAAAAACCCGGCACTCTCAAAACAACGTAATTTATGCATTGTGCTGATATGTTGTTGTTCAACCTTTTGCATTGCAGAATTCAATCCTGAAGACTTATTTTTAATGTGCTTTCAAATGCTGTTCATTTGCAATGTATTGCTGCAGGCTTTCAGAGTGTGTTAGGGTGTGGTCCCTTTCCAGGGCCTTCTAGAGACTTTCCCTGCAACATGCCTGGGTGTGGTTGTGGGCTGGGCCAAGACTCTATAAAAAGGAGCCAGCCCAGCTTCACGTGCTCACTATTCTGAGGTCCCGGTGCAGAGCAGCAGCTACTTCCTGAGCTCCTCTCCCGGTGGCCTATTTGATCTTCCAGACATCTGCCTTTCATTCTTCATTTGGAGATGCTTGTTCTGGGTGGTAAGACGGTGGTTGGGCTGGCCTCCCGACGTCGTTATCGAGAACTCTCATGTTCTTGGGCCTAATTCTTTTATGATTTGACAGAGTACTTTGCACGTGTGAAATATGCGCTTGAGTGTTTGTGACATTTGCATGGTGACTTGCGAATCGGCAAGACGCACGATTTGTTTCATTATAATTTAATCTTGTTATTCATTGCACGCTACCATTTCTTGACATTTACATGGTGGCTTATGAATCGGCAAGGCGCGCAAGTCGCGCGATTCATTTAATGGTGATTTAACCTTGATATTTATTGCGTGCTACCATTTCTTGACATTTTACATGGTGGCATTCGAATCGGCAAGACGCATGATTCTCTCCTCAAGCTTAATTCATGTTGTTCATTGTATGCCACTATTCTAAGACATTTATTTGGTAGTATTCGAGTTGACAAGTTGTGTGATTTGTTTCCTGAATCCATATTGTGTTATTCATGGTGCACAATCCTTTCATGGTGTTTACCATATGTATATGTATATTCTGCAATGTGCACAATTTGTGTTGAAACCTTTCAAGAGAACACAAAAGGTCAGAATTTTTAGATGCAATATTGTATGGTCCTAATATACATTCTCAAAAAAGGATTCATATGACTGCTTTAGAACTTATTCAGAATGTTTTTCCTGATTCTCATGTAGAGGAAAGAATTTGACTTTGAAAGTTTCATTTAAACCATCTTGATTCCCTTACAGGTATCCGGTCATCTTGAAACTTAGTCATTTTAAGCCTAATTCTTAGGTTGTTCATGTTTTCAGAATAACAATGCTTAGAGTCATAGTTTAGTATTGATTTAATGAGATGAAATTTTGATATTGTGTGTTTTAACCTTTTTTCTTACTACAGCTATTCCCTTCCTAATCCACTCTTCCCCCCTTGAACTCTCTTAGCCTCTGTGATTTATCTATCAGAGTCTTAGAGTTGTTCAGTGGTGGACGTGTTGGGAACGTGCACAGACCCTGAGGATCTGGTGACTCTGACACTCGGAAATTACAGCTTGTTAAATGTAATAAGGAATCTCCCATGTTATCCTATATGAGAGGTAGGTCTCAAAATAGTGAAAAACTAATTTAGGACATTTCACTACCAGGACATGTAAAACTTAAAAGTACACATCCAAACATAATTACACAGCACCCTGCCCTATGGGCTACCTAGTGCTTACCTCTTAGGTGTGACATATACATAAAAAGTGGACTTTAAGACTTGGAAAGGGGTTTTTGCTGCCAAGTTGACATGTCAGTATAAAGCTGCATTCAGCTTGCAGTGGCAAGCCAGGGAAACGTTTTAAAGTGCTACTTAAGAGGGCCACAGCCCTACTAGTAGCATTTAATTTACATGCCTTGGGTAAGTAGTATACCACTCCACAAGGGACTTATAAGTAAATTAAAAATGCCAATCACGTGTAAGCCTATCAAATCATGTTTAAGGTAGTGAGCACACAACCTTTATCACACCTTTAACACTGGTTTGCACTGATAAAGAGCACAGAGTCCTAAGGCCAACAAAAACGAATTCAGCAAAAAAATGGAGGGTAAAGGCAAAATGTTTAGGGATGACCTGCAGAGAGGACTCGGTCCACCAGAGGGTAATTGCAATGACCATTTCATTGATTGCCCTTTATCATGTTTAGACTTGTTTGTGATCAGTCAAAAAAAAAGGACTGGCACACATCTTTCTTCGAGGACAATAAATGAACACAAATCCATGCCATATAATATGTCATTTGTTACTTTATACATATTTTGTTTTCCCAGAAATCTTTCTTAAACAAAAAATCAGCCTTTTCTACCAGATGAAGAGGTACATCCTGCTTATTGGGGACAAATATGTGCAGTGGAAATTCCACTGATCAGAAATTGTAACAAGCATCCCAACTGTCTCACTCAGCCAAAGGCAACGACCTAAAGAGCATTTGGTGTCAGCCTTCAGTGTGTGTCTTCTTCAAAGTCATTTTGTTGTGTTTGCACACCATCATCAGCTAAAACCCTATATGATTCCTCTGCAACCAATATTAGGCAATCCCCCCCCAGCCATTACTAGTCAGTACCCCAAACTCTATATTACCAATAGGATAATGGAACCACCCACAAATATCATAATTGTTTCCATTATTATAACAATCTTTTGCAGCCCTACAGGAGCTGGTATCAGGAGGGAGTTTTCTTCACCTGCATTAGTTTGTGAGCCTTCACACCAGCCATGAATATAATACAAGATCCATTAGATGGTTTTGTACCTCATCCCTTAGCAGTGCTACTCGCATCAGGAAGTGATCTGAATTTTCATGCTCAACCACTATTGTGCTTAATCCACATTTGCCTGCATTTTGCAGTCCCTCATCATTCAGTATTTTGCAATGTACTCCTAAGTTAAAGTGCCTTTGTTCTTCACCTCAAAGGCTCTATGGCATGTCAGCTTCCATGGAAATCACCTGTCAAGAATGTTACCCCCTCCAAAATACAAAATACCACTAAAACTAACATCTCACACCCCACAACACACCACCACTGTTCACCTAGAGCTTGCATTACCTTTGTAGGCTATACACTGTTATTTGTACTATTACAGAACCCGATCATCCCTAGCGTACTGCTCCTGCTACTGGAGTATCCAACTGCTTCAATAAATTCCTAGGTCAGTGGTGCTTGGAAACACACCACCCTTCCCTCCCTATGAAGTATTCTCTACTTTGAAAATGCCCACTCCTCTAGGAGTTCATTGCATTTCTCTACTACTCCTCAATGTCCTAGACTTCAGATAATCACTCACCATGGCAGTCAACAGGCATCCATCTAGGAACCATACACCTACAGTCTCCTTTCATGGCCTTCTCAAAGGCAGAATGTACATCCCTTTTTAGAGTCCATGCAATTGTACTCTCATCCTACAAATCATCCCAAAATGGCTAGAATATTGCATTCAGAATGTCTGACTTACATTTCATATCTAAAGTTGTGTCTGAAAAAATATTAAGAAATTTACATTATTATAAAAACAATCCTGCTCCAATGAGACAATATTTTTGTAAACATTTAGGGCAGATAATATTTTGGTATAAGTATACTGACATACAGCAGAAAGAGACCATACCTCTTAACCTACTCATTTGAAGTTTTGCCCAAAAGAACTAATACCCACAATGTTGCTTACGATCCATAAACTTTATATTTTCCAGGACATCCGTGTCAAGTGCCAACGGGACCCTTGAATCAATTACTCTATCACGTATTTTAACCTGGCTATCATTTTTACCTCTTATTTAGATTTACTATCCATCAATAGAGAGCAACACCACCTGGACTTCACCTATTCTCAGATGTAACTTTAGGCGGGACGAGAACATATTAATACTGAAAATATAGGCACTATTCACAAAACCATTTTGGAATATGTAAAGAACTACTTTATAGTTTCTATATAATTTTAGTGAATTTCTTTTGATTGTAATAATACAGTGTATATGTATATGCTGTTTATGTTTTTTTAACAATAATTATACTTATTATTATCGTACATTTGGCAGTTACTATCTATGGTTTATATGTGCATTTGTTTTTACATTTTGTATGTTATCTGGAACAAATTAACCCCTCCTTCAAACCTGTGGTGTGGGCATCTCCTTTAGAAAGGTCAGAAAGGGACAAAACGTGTCATGCGGCACACATGTTGGATTATTTTTCATCTGCACTTTGCACTTTGCATTTTATACATTAAAATGAATTGCTATATAGTTTTTTTTACTTATGATGGAGTGTCTTTAAACAAAATTTGATGCCATCCTAAACTGAGCTAATTGGAGGTTCGCACTCTTGAATACTAGGATTTCACTGTTTATGCAAGGTTTACATTTGTAGTATGACTAAACAAACTCTAAAGTTCAAATCACAAACCTCCAGCCAAACATCTCCGCTTCCACCTTGCCTACCATTTCTGTATGGAGACCTCTGCTCCAGTGGTGATGATCTCTGCACACCTAGGTAGATAATTTATAAATGTGGGAGGGAACATTGCAGTTTGCAAGGTACATATTTAACTATTTTTCAGTAGTATTATGGACCAAGCAGGCTCAAATGACCTCCATCCTTTGAGTAAGTGAAGCTCCTCATATGGCCACCCACCGGTACTGCAACCAACTCCCATAGAAATCAAAAGAGGCAGGTAATAACACTAAAACATAAACGTACAAAACATATTAAATAAATGTATTTTTAAAATTCAATTTAATTTAAATTGTTTTTACATTTATTATTAAACATGTTTTAAATAACAAAATAAATATTTATATTTGTATAAACATATTAACATTTTAACAAAATACATTTAAATAACATATTTAAAAAAAAAGTTTAACCAAAAATAAAATAATAAATAACATAATTTGTCAAGACAAATGATATCAGAAGTAGGACATTGGCTTCATCTTCAACAAGTTAGATAAACTTCTGATGTGTGATGTTATGTTTTCTGGAATATGTTTAGAGCTTGGTTCATCTGGGTAATGGCTTTTGGCACAATTGAAATGACCACAATAAACAAAGCAGAGAGTGCTGGGAAAACTTAGGGCCTGATTACGAGTTTGACGGTCACAAGACCACCAGACTGGCAGTGGTGGTCTGACTGCCACGGCTGTGGTGGTCTGACTGCCACATTACAAGGCTGCCAGGCGGACCAGCCCACAGACCGCCATCTAGGTGAGGATCCAAGATCCTGACGGGGTGACAGGTGTTGGGATTGTAACCAGCCACGGCAGTGTTGAAATCATCACTGCCTAGCTGATTACAACCCCTATTTCTGCCAGCCTTTTCATGGAAGGCTGGCAGAAAGCCAGTGCCTGGGGCCCACCACCATTGGAATAGGCACCGCCTGCTTTCCAGACAGTGTGCATTTTGAGGGTGCTGGTCTGCCCCCTGTGAGACGGCATTGGACTCAGCTTCATATGGAGTCGAATCCAATGCTGCTGCATGTTTACCACTGGGCTGACCGGCAGAAACCTTGGTTCCTACCGGTCAGCTCAATGGAAAACTTATAATGGGTCTGGTGGTGGAAATGCCAGCACCGTGGCTGTCTCCTCAATGCAAGTCTGGCAGTCAGGTGTTCCGACCCTCAGACTCGTAATGAGGCCCTTAGCTTTAAAACAGTCAGGCTCCATTATCTTTGTTTTTAGATGGTAATCTAGGACATAGTAGCTGTGGTGACCTTTTCCTGAGCTTTCCAGTACAAATTATGAAACAGGCCTCCCATTTGTTTTGTATGCAGATTTTAATTTTGTAAAAGCATCTAGACCAATAACGACCATGTTAATCATAGACTCTATTTGGATAAAAGAGTTTAATTTTTTATTTGAGAAATGTGACTAGTTCTATAGTAACTATTGTATAAACCCAAAGTGCCTGAAACTGATTATGCTGAACAATGAGTCAGAACAGTGAGTGTGATGTCAAAGTAAGATAATCACTTTACTGTAGATGACAAAACCTTGCTAATGTTTTTTTAGTAAATTTTGGGGAAAAACCTCCCAGTATCAGATGTTGTAACTTACAACGTTGCTGCCAGCCCAAAATGTACCAAAATGTCCTGTTCAGCCAGAGATGCTTTGGCAAATGTTGGTGGTTTTTGACTTAAGAAAACATTATAAAAGTTACGTTGCTTGGTAGAGTTGCACCCCCAGCTGCATACTTTGTGGTCCTCTGTCTTCCTTGTTATTGGGGCTATAGGTGGTGTGGTTACTGATGGAATGATTGTCTCGAGGGAGTTTCGTTAAATCTCCCCTCCTTGATCTTTTTCGTGCCTTTGTTGATTTGGACATTGTACTCTAGCTGCCTTTAAATTATTTATCCTTTGACAGCACCACTTTGGGCACTCAATGGTACCTGCTTGTTTTGTTGTTTTTGAAAATCAAATGAAAACATTTTACAAACAAAAGTCACATTCCTAACTCCCGTAATCTGGTTTTGAACATTTAATGTTATTTTTTGTGAGTCTTACCAGACCCATGTGTTCCAAAAAATCATTATACATACAAATATATACATGTATATATATACACTGGGGCCCTGATGTGCAACCCCTTTGCATTGGTGTCACCTTACTTTTCCAATGCAAATCTGACACAAAGTGTTCAGGTGGGATTTACTACCCACTACAAATCATGACTTGTGTTGGATAGTAACACAAAGTTGTGCAATTTGCTGCCTTGCATTACTTTCCTGCATTCACAACGTCTGTGTACCTGTGAAGAGCATATACACTTAGGCCTTTGTGAGGCTGCTTCAAAGAACGATATACAATGTTACTGCAGTTTCTCAATATGTGAGGTGTACCATCTGACCCTGTCCCAAACACCAGCTCCGGCCCTACTTCTAGTGGCCAATTAGCAGCTGATTTCGATCTCCAGGGGGCCATCTCCGACATCGATTGACTATACTCTACTAATTCCTGTGTCCCCATTCCTAGCTTAGACCGACAGGCTATAGGTTCTTCACTCTATCCACTTAGCCTAGGTGTTGCTTCCCCTCTGGGTTCACGACTCGTTAATATTAATCAATTTACAAGTCCGCGTATGACAGCAACCTTCCAGATGACACTCTCGTGAAACCAAGCTGCTCTATTGCCCAGACACCAGCAAAACTTTTGTCCTGGAATGTGGCTGGCATCAATGGCAAACTTGCAGACATTGAGTGGGGGGTATTTGTTGAAAATTTTAATGTATGTATGTTCCAGGAAACATGGGCCAAAAACTGCACATATAGACAGGGGTTTAGTTCCTTTTTTAAACCGGCTATGCCGTCTTTAGCTGGTAGGGCAGTAGGGGGCTTATGTACTTGGGTAAAATCGACAGAGGTGGGAGGAATAAAGGAGATATACGTGGACTCCCATGACATTTTGGCTATTGCTATCCAACCAATCTCAGGCTCCCCCGTTCTCTGTATAAATATTTATAGCAGGCTGGGACCCTCCAATAATTGCTCTACTATCATTGAGCTATTAAATACTCTTATTTCAGACTTTCGTCTTAAATATCATATTATAATAGCAGGGGATTTTAATGTCCAACTTGAAATCAATTTAGATCTTATAGAGGTCATGCAACCTGAAGATAGTGTATGGAACATTCCTCCCTATTCCACTCAGCAAAACTCATACAAACCTTGCGTTAGGGCAATGCAGGTAATAGATCTTATGATATCACATGGTCTCCGTCTTGGCAATGGCCGTTTCCCAGCTGACACCCCCGCAAGACCAACCTTTTTTAGGGGTTCTTACAGTAGTAAACAAGATTACATTTTTTTTTATTTAAGAGTTTGGCACTATATACTAGATGTGGAAGTGGGCAATCCATACACTAGCGATCATACCCCTCTACAGATTACGTACAAGAGACCTCTTCTAGCAGGAGCCGTATTTCCTTCTGCTTTACCTGCTGTTATGGAGTTGTCTAGCAATAGGCGCACAGTAAGATGGGACTCATTTGAGAAATCGAACAAGCTCCGAGAAAAACTGTGTGATCTAATTTCTTCCCACCAGTTATTTGACCGTAGTCTTACTTTTTCTCCAATTGAAGTTACGTCCCTCCATCTGGACACTCTTTACTACCCTGAAAGAGCTGTTTTCTAGACGCCCAAGGCCGTTGACTAACTCCTGCCCCCAACCCTGCTCCAAATGGTTCAATAAGAGGTGTAGAGAGGCTAAAAATACCCTGGTTAGCGTCTTAAGGACAAAGGACAGACTAGGTATCATCAATGCTAGACGTAATTATGCTTTTATATGCAATAAGAGCAAACATGAGCATGAAGAGGAGCTCTGGAGTGACCTACTTGAGGCAGCTAGAGCTCATGACTCCAAACAATTTTGGATTTTGGTATCTCGCAGTGATCAGAACCGAGCCCCTTATTTGGAGTCTCATATTACTCCTGATGCCTGGCTTTCCCATTTTAAAGAACTGTACGGCTCTCCATTGGCCCTCGATGCCCCAAATCTGGGACAGCTGACAACATCTTATTCGCCCGCGTCCTCTTTGCCCCTCTTTACACTGAACGAAACCGCCCTGGCCATCACAGCCCAAAAAGCAGCGAAGGCCCCTGGGTCGGATGGGATTCCTTGATATGTTTAAAGCGGACCTGAATACCTGGAGCCCGTATATTAATAGGCTCTCTAATGCCATTTTGACTACCAGATCCTACCCCGACTCATGGAAAGAGGCTATTATCGTGCATATCTATAAGAAAGGAGAGAGGAATTCCCCGGGAAACTACAGACCCATCAGCCTCCTTGACAATCTCCCAAAAATATTTTGCCACCAATTGTTGAGCAGGCTGAGTAAATGGATAGTGGATAACCAAATTTTAAATCACCTCCAAGCGGGCTTCAGAGGAAAAATCAGCACAATAGACCAGATATTTCGCTTTATCTCTATTAAATGGAAAGTTGTTGATGTGAATTCAGGCCACCTATTTGTAGCTTTTGTTGACTTAAAATCAGCTTTCGATTTGGTACCTCGCAATAAACTATGGAAGGTCTTGTCTAAAATGGGAGTCCCTTGCCCTGTTTTAAATATCATTAGAGATCTCTATACTGGAAATTATGGTAGAATCAGATGGGGCCAGCATGGCGAACTAACTGAAAAATTTCCCACTGTTCGTGGTGTGAGGCAAGGTTGTGTACTCGCCCCTACCTTATTCCTCCTTTTCATAAACGCATGCATTCCGTATCTTATGGAGTGCTCCAATGACGCCCCCAAAATAGGAGGGCAGAAGATCCCCTGCCTCCTATTTGCTGATGACACCTTGTTGATATCCCAAACAGCCACAGGTCTCACAATCCTGCTTTCGAGATTCATGACCTTTTGTAATGACCACGGCCTGGAAATCAACCAATCAAAAACGAAGTGTATGGTGTTTGGGGATAAAAAAGGTAGGATGCGGCGTCCCATTTATTTAGAGGGCGCAGCATTGGAAAGAGTTGGCGATTTTGAATATCTAGTCCTGAAACTAGAAGATTCGCACAAATGGCATTCTCATCTTCAGAAAGCAAATTTCCGTTTGAAACAACGGACGAGCGGTATCATAAGATTTGCAGCTAGATCTCCCAGCTTTGCTGTGACACCCGCAATTGAAATTGACAAATTACAAGCAAGGGGTGGAGCCCTTTATGGAGCCGAGCTGTGGGGCCACTGTAATCTAGATGATTTGATAAAAGTGGAAAACTCTTTTTTAAGGTCCCTGCTAAGAGTTCCTTCTAGTACCCCAATGCTCCCCATTCAAATGGACCTAAACTTGCCTCCCATTTTCCAGGTTGCTGCGCTCAGGCCCTTGTTGTATTTAATCCGTCTATGGTCATTAGACTCTCTTATTCCCTATAGATGTGGGCTAGCCAACCTGATGGCCAATAATGCTAGTCCAAAAATCAAGTGGTGTGTGTATGTAGAAGGGATTTTCACACTACTTGGCTTGGGGTCTTACTGGAAGGATCCGCTATCCATTCCAAAAAACGCAACACAGACACTGAAGGATGCATTTTGGCTCCATGTGCATCTTTCACAACTGTCTGCTGTCTCACCATCATCCATGACGGGCAGTTTCTTACAAATAAAATGCCATTATGAATCTGCGCAATATATGGACATAGTTCTCTCTCCATGTGCACGCGCATTGTATATTAGATTTAGGGTAGGTTCTCTCCCTTTGCTCATCTTAACACATAAATGGGCCAACACTAGCTGCACTTCGAAGATGTGCCCAATGGGTTGTGACAGGGAAGAATCTTTTACCCACATTCTCTTTCAATGTCCTGCATACCAAAACCAGAGAGCTCGTTGGATTATCCCCTTGTGTAGGAAAATGGGTTTTAAGAACTGTCCACTGGCCTTGAGAATTTTTTAATCTGATCCATCCGTTCTAGTGGTTTGCTGCCTGGCAAAATACTTAGATTCCATCTGGCACTGTAGATTGAACATGCTTAAAAAAATAGAGGTAAACTCGACCATAGATGTGGGGAGCGGTTGTTGATGAACTCATCAGTGAATTTTAATGCAGGCACCTATTACCTTTTACTGCTTAAAGTATTTTTATGCCTAGACTTTTTTTATATATTTTTTTTCTTTTAAACAGAAATGTCTTTTTATATTTAATATGACCGGCCAAGCCTGTATCTGATTTTCGATATTTATCATGCAAAAGTTTTGTATTTCTACATGATCTTTTAATATGGTTTGAAATTTCTAAAGGAAGAATTTTCATGGTTAATATATACACTTTTATCATTTAAAAACATTTTTAATGTATGGATATTCTTATATTCTTAAATAGAAATGTTTTCTTTTGTGACATGTTCGGTTAGGCTTGTATTTGAATCTTGATGCCCAACATGCAAATCTTTGCACCATCATATGATTTTATAATATGGCTCGAACTTCCAGAAGGAAAACTCCCATGTTTAACATCTTCTTATGTAGTTCAACTTCTTATGTTCGAAATCCTCTGTTTATAACTTGCTGCTTTGTAAAACTGTGAATTGTGGTGTGCTTTTATGGTATTTACTTTTACTGAAATAAAGCTGACGAACGAAAACAAAAGAAACAAAACAAAGAGCACGTCTCTGAGAGACAGCAGCAGGATTTCCAGCAAACCGACATGTAATGTCACCTAAGTGAGAATGGTGTGATAACTTGCACATTCACTCACTCATCCACCTATACACTTCTCTCAGTGAGTTTAGCACCTGCTCCAGAAATCCATCTGTAGCCTACATTTAACTCATAATTTAATTGTATTTGTTCTGTGACAGATTCATGCTTTTACTTGTCTGCCCTGTTGGATCTGTTCTGTGGAAATTATCTACACTTTTTGCCTCCTGTGAGAGGGAAATTTGATTTGCTACTGTCATGTTGTATCTATTCTGTAAGGGAGGAAAGTTTGCACTGCGACTGCTGTTTGATTTCCACCTTTTCTTTAATGGGAAAAGCTTGCTCTGCTGCTGCTTTAAATGTAACTTAACTCTGTGAGAGGGAAGCTTGTTCCTTTTTTGCCAATGGTATAACTATTTTCAAACATGTCAGCCTTACTGTCGTCTTCCCCCAAACCTTTTGCCTCTTTGCCTCATTTATGCTGATTTTTTCTGAGCACTTTATAACTGCCAACCAGTGGTAAAGTGCATGTGCTCTCCCCCCTAAAAGCTGGTCTAATTTGCACATCCCCAACTGTCACATTTAATTTTCTTGTAAGTCCCTAGTAAAGTGCATTACCAGTGCCCTGGGCCTGTAAATGAAGTGCTTCTAGTGGGATGGCTGCACTGTTTGTGCCACCCACTCTTGTAGCCCTTAAACATGTCTCAGGCCTGCCATTGCAGAGTCTGTTTGTGCTGTGTACATTGCCATGTTGACTTGACATTTAACAGTTCTTGCCAAGCCTTTAACTCCCCTTTTATTACACATAATACACCCCTAAGGTAGGTCATAGATAGCCCATAGGGCAGAGTGCTATGTGATTAAAAGGCAGGACATATACTTTTAAGTTGTACATGTCCTGGTCGTGAAAAACGTCAACATTTGTTTTTTGGTACTGTGAGGTCTACCACTCTCATAGGGTAACATTGGGGTTTCCTTATTACATTTACAATTTTGTAATGTCTATTGAGAAGGAGTAGATATGTCATGCTTAGTACCTATGGAACTGTAATGAGAAATCCTCTTTAGTGGTAAAGGCAGATTCATTTTTACAATTGTGAAAATGCCACTTTTAGAAAGTTGGCAATTTCCTGCTCTTAGGCCTGTGTGCCTGCAGCCTATCTCCAATACAAGTGACAATGGGGCTTGTGCATTCCTTCCAGACAGCCACACACAAAGGAACCCCAGGTGTGGCTGACGGGCCATCAACATCCTAATAGGCCATCTTGGGCAGGGTGGCAGGGAGGAGCTGGGCACAGCCTCACACAGATACCTGAATAGGTAGTGTCCTGTCCCCACATAAAGGGCTGCATACCCCACTGTAGTAAGTCTGGTGCCACAGCAGGAAGAAAAGACCTCTGCACTTCAAAGACCCTGCTTTGAAGTCATCCACACTTGAAAGGCACCACTGGGTATAAGTACCGAACCTCTGACCCTACCAACTGAGTACACTACTGGACCTATGAAAACCCAACCAGAAGGAAGGACTCCTGTGCTGTTAACAGGACTGTCACTCTGGACTGCTGCTCTGAAACAACTGCCTTTCTACTGTGCTGCCCTGCTGCCTGCGACCCTCTGCACCACTGAGGTAGGACTGGATGTATCACACTTGAAACTAGAGTGACTCCAAAGGCATGATGGCTTGACCACATTCTAAGTCTCAGGGACATGAAAGACTTCTCACCATCCTGCAACAATGCCAGGATTTTGCCTGCTGCACGTCTAGCCGTGCCAAGTGGTACAAGTCCAGTCCTGAGCCCATGGAAGTGGGTATGAAGTGCTGCAACTGCCAGAACCTGTGCATCAACACTGTTGCACCAATTGAAACCAGCGCATCTCCCTCTATGCCGACGCATTGCTGCTTCTGCATGGATTGTGGAAACCACATCACTGACTATGGGGGATCTCCAACTTTGTCTGGCTCAGGAACACACACATCACCTACATCAAAGAATCAATTGTGACGCATTGCCTCCTCTGCTCCCAGCATCTCGGCTTTGACGTCAACACATCCAAGAACCAAGATACTCTCTCAGCAGGCCAAAGCTCATCCCTGCATCCTGATCCATGCTCCCTCACGGCGGGCCTGACATTTTAGGCTTGACCCTGTTGGTTCTGTATGCTTCTAAGCACTACAACTAAGTTTATTCTTTAAAAATGAATATCTCTACCTCTACGTATTGTTTTTTTGATGGTTCAGTCTTGTTTTAAAAAAAAAATATATAGTCTATTTTTCTAACCTGGTGTGGAGTATTTTTGTGGTGTTTTCACTGTGTTACTATTTGAAGTGTCGCACAAATACTTTACACGTTGCCTCTAAGTGAAGACTGTCTGTTCTGTGTCAAGCTACCAAAGGGTTAGTACAGGGTTAATGTAGGGTATGATTCTGACTTGTATTGTGATTCCTGCTAAAAGAGGAAGGATACATGTGTCAACCAGAAACTCAATTTCTAACAAGTAGAAAGATAATCATTTCCACTGCTGTTGATCCATCTTATAATAAACAATTGATAATTTAAATGCATTTACATAACATATTCATTAAGAAACTTTTAATAAACCAGGGCAAATCAAGTTGCAGGGCACTAACCCAGAGATCCTGGTTTTAATCACAGCTTCCTAGCTTGGCCACGCTTGCCAATTCCTGTATAGTTAATTTTCTTACCTCTGCCTCCTTTTCAGTGATCATCAGATTTAAGACCCCCCTTAAAATATTTAAATCCAAGATGTGCACGGTACACTAACCCTTTCTTGAATGTGATTTAATAGACCATAATGTTGCTCTAACAATTAAAGCCTTGTGTGGGAGCACAATGCAACTGGGTGACAAATAAAATTGTCATCAGGGCAGAAGGGGAAAAGAATCCAATATCTATTCAGGACCTGAATTGCAAATGTTCAATTAGGAAACCTGGTTTAAATCTTAGGCCCATATTTATACTTTTTTAGCACTGCATTTGCATAATTTTTTGATGCAAAAGCAGCGCAGACTTACAAAATACAATTATATTTTGTACGTTTTCGCAGCTTTCGCATCAAAAAATGATGCAAATGCGACACTAAAAAAGTATAAATACTGGCTTCAGTTTCTAAGCTTGGCCAAACAGTGTGACACCAGGCAGTTTCTTTTCTTCCCTGTGCTTCCTTTTGTACGAATAGCACATTGAGAGCCCCATGAAATAGATCAAGATGCACACTGACAACAACCTCTCTTGTATAAAATATTATGTTAAAAACATACAAAACAAAAAAATGCATCTTACAAACATTAATTAATAATATACACTCTAAATTAAATGAATACAAATAATGACCACAATATATAAATAATTTAAATTACAAAACAAGCGTTGCTGATATAATAAAAATACTAATTACTAATAATATTTGAAAATATTAATGGCCAAGTATTAAAAGATACATATATACAATAACATTATTAAAATATGCATACATTTAAACCTAATACTTCAATAAATAACATTGGAATAACTTTTTAAATTGCATTACAAAAATAAATCTTTAGAAACATTTTTTTTAAATCACATCATATCTTTGCACTTTCATTGATCAAATGTAGCATCCACACTCAAAAACAAAAGACAGTAGGGAAAGTGGTGGAGTTTGAAAGGGTAAAAATGCTATTTTCTCTTCAACATGAGCAACAGAAGAAAAAGTGTTGAACTTTAGATGTATCATATTTACTTTTCTCACTCCAACATAGGCAATAGTAGGGTAAGTATTAGACTTTGGAGGGCTCAGAATTTGCGATTCACACTGTGGTGTAAGCAACAGTGAAGACATTTTTGAAGATTGAAAAATGGAAATGTATTATGCCTCCCCTAATTAAAAATATGTTGTAATAAAAAGAATAATTTGAAGTATATTTAACAGATGTTTTAGTATATATGCTTAAACATTAGAAAGTGTATACAAATAATTATGAAATACATTGAGAATAAGAATTTATTAAAAAAACACATTGACTGATTTAAAAGAATGAAAATTATATATATTCAAAACATTTTGCAACATATTACCCTAAATATCTAACACTCACGAAACAAATTAAAATATGACATACAGAAAATGGGCATTAATTTAATAAACAATACCATAAAAAAAAAATACCAAAACCATATCATCCACAAATTATT
The DNA here is from genome assembly GCF_031143425.1 of Pleurodeles waltl. Lineage (NCBI taxonomy): Eukaryota > Metazoa > Chordata > Amphibia > Caudata > Salamandridae > Pleurodeles > Pleurodeles waltl. Next base: position 628,892,477 of record NC_090439.1, read on the forward strand.
TTAAAAAACTATATATAAAGTCCCTCATTACAACATTGGCGGTAAGTGCCGCTTGCCGCCAACATACCGCTCCCCGTATTACAACCCACACATAGAACTCCGCCACTATACAGACACACACACACAAGTCCGCCAGACCAAAGGTCAGTGATAAACTGGCGGCACCAAAACCCACACCGTTAGGCCAACAGAAATACACCGAAAGCATCATGATCCACGAATCACAGCAGCGGTCATTCAATCACAGTAAACCATTGGCGGTACACACCGCTGCACTCAAAATACACACACATTAACAAAACAACACTACATTGGACAACTGAAACTGCACACACCTGAAACACATACACACACCACACCCATACACCCACACCAATATAAAACACACACACACACTACCCACAACCCTTAACGACCCAAAGATATTGGCAAGTGAGAGAGAGACAACCCAAGGGTACCCACTGACTCTGAGCCACAAAACACCATCACTGATACACCATTCACGCACCTCACAGCACACACCCCAACACATCACCCCAAACACCCTCACACATACCACTCACACTACACCCACGGCACCACAAAGACATCCCAGGTTTTCCTAGGAGGAGCTAAGGGTCATGGTGGAGGAAATCATCTGGGTAGAGCCACAGCTATTTGGATCACAGGTGCAGCATACATCTATTGCAAGGAAGATGGAGCCCTGGTACAGTGTCGTGGACAGGCTCAACGCCGTGGGACAGCACCCAAGAACAAGGGATGACATCAGGAAGAGGTGGAATGACCTACGGGGAAGGTGCGTTCCGTGGTTGAAAGACACCAGATAGCTGTACAGAGGACTGGCGATGGACCCCCACCCCCTCCCCCACAACTAACAGCATGGGAGGAGCAAGTCTTGGCGATCATGGATCCTGAGGACCTGGCAGGAGTAGCAGGACTGGTAAGTCAACTCTTTACTACTTTATTTCCCACCCTACCAGCATGCCATCACAAACAACAACCCCTACCCACACTCCCATCACCCCACCACCTCACATATACCCCACCATCACAACCCACCCATCCCAATACCAAGCCCTGCATGCAACAACAATGCATGGACACCACTCACAGACCTGCATGGACACCCATCACCACAGCATGCACACTAGTGACAATCACTTAGCCAAACCAATCACAACTCAAACAAGCCAAAGCTGCCTTGCTAATAACAACCATAGAGGGAAACATACCCATGCACAAGATCGCACACGCAGAAACAATAACACTGCATTCACATCCCCACAGGACGCCCACTCAACGTCACTAGAGAGGAGGTGCCAGCCACATCCACTCCCCCCCCAAGAAGAGGACCACAGTGATGACAGGTGCTCTGCACACCTGGATCACGATGACCAACCTGGCCCATCAGGGACCTCTGGACAGTCAGTTACTCAGGCACAGTCCCAACACACTACAGAACCTCCCCCTCAGGAAAGACGACCACAGCACCCACCCAGTGTGCCTATCCTTCTGTCCCCAGGACACGTCAATCAGCAGTCTGTCCACCACTACAGGGACGCCAGGCAACCCCACACACCCAGAACGATCAGGGATTTGGAGTCAGTGGCAGTGGCCACACGGTTCATGGAACAGAGTCACAGGACAACAGGGAAGCTGGGAGGACTGCTGTGCGATGGGGAGGACAGGCCCAGGGAACCCACTCTCCACAAGGCAATCACCAATATCCTGGGAGCATACCACCATTCCCAGGAGACCAGGGGCCAGATACTGGGCAAGTTGCAGGAGACCCAGTGGCTGCAGGAGGGACAGTACCTGGGGATCAGGGATGACCTGAGGGACATCCACACCACCCTGGTCACCATTGGAGGGGTGCTGGCAGACACGGCCAACACCATGAGCGAGGCAGAGGCACACCAATGGGCCCCTGACACTAGCCACACCGAAGAAAAGCCCTCCACCTCCGCCGACGCTAGTGGACAGGAGGCCCGCCACAGGAACAACAGGCTACCAGCACCCCACCCCCTGCAGAAGGAGTACCACCACACAAACGGTCCCTGTGATCCAGGTAGATGCCAGAGAACATTGCCAAGACCAATGCCAGGAAAAGGGACTCTCCTGATTGTCACCCTTGTGTCCCACTCTGTCTCCCTGTCCTGCTTTAACTGCCATTGCTCCCCTTCCTATGCCCCCTTGGACAATGCACCTATGATACAAAGAGACTCGACCCTATCCTGGACTTTCCTCCATCAGCAACCCAGCCCATTGCAATACCTCCTCCACTTATTAGCACCTAAATAAACACCCTTGGAACAAAATAAAATATGGAGTCTGTCAATTGTTTGACAAATGTATTAGTTTCACAAACTCTAAACATTGCAATTAAAATGTACTGTAATATTTACATAGGTATGACCTGTAGTGGGCAGCAGTAAACACACCAGGAGCCAGAGTGGGGCACGGAGATCTGAAAACAGAGATGCCAAAGGGTACAGTAAGTGGCCATAGACATAGGGAAATCAGGCTGCTATGTTCAAAGTCCAACACAAAACTGCAATGGAAGGTGAAGTTACAGTATCTTACCTGTGTGTCACTGGAAGTACTGTTGAATTAGTGTAGTTCTGTTGTCCACATCTTCTTCCTCTGTCTTCTCTTCGTCACTGTCCACAGGCTCCACTGCTGCCACACAAGCATCCCCTGGCTCATCCTCCTGCAGAAAAGGCACCTGGCGTCTCAAGGATAGGTTGTGCAACATGCAACATGCAACGATGATCTGGCACACCTTCTTGGGTGAGTAGTACAGGGATCCACCTGTCAGATGGAGGCACCGGAATCTAGCCTTCAGAAGGCCAAAGGTTCGCTCAATTATCCTCCTTGTTCGCTCATGTGCCTCATTGTAACGTTCCTCTGCCCTTGTCCTGGCATTCCTCACTGGGGTCAGTAGCCATGAGAGGTTGGGAAACCAGAGTACATGCAAATTTCGAGGGATACCTGTTAGCCACACACTCACCCTTGGGGCCAATCCCACAACCATGTACCTACATCAACTGGGTGGGGACCATGGGCTCACCTATTAGCCACACCCGGTGCCCCTGGAGTTGAGACATCACATATGGGATGTTGCTATTCCTCAAGATAAAGGCATCATGCACAGAGCCAGGATACTTGGCATTAACATGGGAGATGTACTGGTCCGCCAAACACACCATTTGCACATTCAGAGAGTGAAAGCCTTTTCTATTTCTGAACACTTGTTCATTTCTCCGGGGGGGGGGGACAAATGCAATATGTGTACCATCAATGGCACCAATGATGTTGGGGATATGTTCCAGTGCATAGAAGTCAGCCTTCACTGTGGCCAAATCTTCCACCTGGGGGAATATGATGTGGCTGCGCATGTGTTTCAGCAGGGCAGACAACACTTTAGTCAGCACGTTTGAGAACATAGGCTGTGACATCCCTGATGGCATAGCCACTGTCACTTGGAAGGAACCACTTGCCAGGATATGGAGCACTGACAGGACCTGCACTAGAGAGGGGATACCTGTGGGGTGGCGGATAGATGTGATCAGGTCTGGCTCCAATTGGGCACACAGTTCTTGGATTGTGGCCCTATCAAGTCTGTAGGTCAGGATATTGGGCCTGTCCTCCATTGTAACCAGGTCCACCATGGGTCTGTAAAGGGGGTAATGTCTCCATCTCCTATTCATCCTCAGTGGTTGAACTCTAGGGTGAAAAACGGCGAGCAGAAGGTCATATTCACACATATTTCAACATTAATATGCAATTTTTGCTTTACAGAAACAGTATGTGAACTCGTAAATCATTTGTGGCCAATGTCTGCTGTGACGCAGTTAGGTGCCATGGCCTGTGCCCCCCTGAAATGGCGGCTGCCTGACCTGTGAGGAGGGACAAGTGGAAATGAGATAATTCCACTGGCGTTGTGCGCCATTGGGGTCGGCAGTCGACGACCGCCGCGCAACACCGCATTGGTTATCATTGTGCCCTTTGGGTTCCCGGAGCCAATGGCGAGGTACGCCGGCGGTGCCGGGAAGCACCGCCACGGACGTGACAGCCATTTTCTATCTGTGCACTCACTTGCTACCTGACCTTCCACAGGAGAGGACCTACACTGCAAGTGCTGCTGTGACCTGTGTCTGAAAGCAACAATGGCTCGAGTGTCTGGGGAAAAGGCCCCTGCCTTCACTTCAGAGGAGTTGGAGAGACTGGTGGATGGGGTCCTAACCCAGTACCCTTTACTCTATGGTCCTCCAGACAAACAGGTGAGTACACTGTGAGCATGATGCGTGGGCCATGAATGTATGGATTGCTGTGTGTGTAAGGGGGGAGTCCGAGGGGTCCTGGGCAGAGTGCTGCATGTATTGTGGTCAATGCATGTGGGTAAGGGGAAGGGAGGGATATGCTGGGCCATGAGTATTTGTAAGGGTATTTGGCCTGCCATCACCAAGGGGGTGTGGACCCTGGGGGTCTTTGACAGGCGGAGCACCCACTGCCACAAATGGTGTGAGGACCTGCGCTGCTGAGCAAGAAAGAGGGTGGAGGCCCAGCTGGGGCTGGCCTCCCAACGAGGAAGGGGTGCCCTGTCGTACCCTGACCCTTCTGATGTTCCGCACCATGACGGTGGCCTATCTGGAGTTGTATGGGCGCTTGAAGGCATCACAGCAGCCACAAGTGGTTGAGTACAGATTCAGAATCATGGCTTTGCGCATGTTAAGGTATTACCTGGATGGGTATGTGGGCTGTGGGTGCCCATCGGCCAGTACGAACATGGATCCAACCCCAATAATGTTAGTGGGCATCTACTACTGGGCAGGGTCCTGTGGGTTTCAGGTGTGCAGCTAATGGCGCTAGGCATTGTACCCCATGGGCTGGTGAGTAGCATTGTAACTGGTAGTGCATGGCCTAGTGCATAGGGCTGTTCCCTGTGAGTTGTGTACGCCAACAGTAGTGTTGTTGCTGGCATTGGCCAAGTGTAGCCTCTGTTTCTCCTCCCCTTTTTGTTTTGTCACCCTGTCCTTGTGTGCATTAGCGTCACCTGGCAGAGAAGCAGAGAAGCAGAGGCATCGGCGATGGAGGGAGCTGCATGCCACATGGGCATGAAGGCCGAATCCACCGACGGTGAGGGCACCAGTGGGACAGAGGGTGAGGGGAGCACCACAACGGAGACAGGAGGGGAGAGAACCAACAGCGACTCCTCCTTTGATGGAAGCTCCCTGGCAGTGGCGGACACCTCTGTGCCCACCCCAACTACAGGTACAACCGTCACCCCCCAAACCAGCACCACCCTCCCATCAGCCCCTTAGCGTGTTTCCCGTGCCCGCGCACCCAGAGGGTGGGCATCTCCTTCACCCCAGGCACCTTCGGCCCTGCCCCAGTCAGCCCTACTGCCCTCAGTGAGGAGGCTATTGACCTCCTGAGATCCCTCTCTTTTGCGCAGTCAACCATACTGAATGCCATCCAGGGTGTAGCAGGGCATTTGCAACAAACAAATGCATACATGGAGGGCATTCACTCTGGCATGGCGGCCCAACAGAGAGCATTCCAGGCTCTGGCAAACTCACTGATGGCAGCCATATTCCCTGTCTCCAGACTCTCCCCTCCAACTTCCTCTACCCAGTCCCAATCCCCTCAACCCCAGCCTATCCCAAGCACACCTTCAGACAAGCAATCACCAAAATCAACACACAGAAGTGGCTCAGTCAAACACAAGCACCACACTTCATTTCACAGGCACTCACACAAGCACCATCCACATGCAGACACACCAACATCCACTGCCACCACTGTGTCCTCATCCTCCTACCTCCCAGTAGCGTCTCCACTCACACCTGCATGCACTACATCCTTATCTACTACCTCCATCACCAACAAGCCTATCATTAGACGCCCCTCACTGGCAGTCACCATCCATGCACAAGTCCCCTGTGCCCTCTCCCACTGTGCCTGTGACCCCTCCTCCCAAAGTACACAAACTCAAGCACTCAGAAACCCAACAGCCATCCACCTCAGAACACCATCCAGCCCACGCACATGCACCCAAACATAGCAGACTGACACCTCCTACAACCACTTCCTCTTCCTCCACACCCAAACCTTCACCCTCTTCCCTCCCCAGTGTCCCTAAGAAGCTTTTCCTTGCCAACATTGACCTATTCCCTACCCCTCCGCCCATCCTTCACCTCAGGCCGGGGTGGCCAGAACCCAGCCCAGCACCTCAGCCACCCAGTCTACAGCCACTGTGGTTTCTGCTGCACCTGCAGGTTCTCTAAGGAGTCAGCCCAGCCAGTGTGCCAGCACCACCTGCCAAGGCCAAGAAGGGTCCCCCACCTAACAAGGTCAAGAAGGGGACACCAGCAAGCAAAGGGGAAGGAGGCACCACCAGCCAGCAAGGGCAAGAAAAAGACATCAGCTGGCAGAAGCAAGGAGGCACCACCATCTGCCAAGGGCAGGAAGGGCCAAACCACACCAGCACTTGCACTTCAGCCGTCCGAGGCTGCAGGTGAAGGCCTGGAGGCGACCACAACCACTGCCAGAAGAGTGCTGCATGTATGGGGGTCAATGCATGTGCGTAAGGGGATGGGAGGGATATGTTGGGCCATAAGTATAACAGTCCGGACGGTATGACTAATACCTTTTCTGCAGTTTTTTTCTGCAGGTCAGCGCCCATCAGAAAAAGGGTATTTGGCGTGTCATCACCAAGGAGGTGTGGACGCTGGGGGTCTTTGACAGGCAGAGCACCCACTGCCACAAACGGTGGGAGGACCTGCGATGCTGAGCAAGGAAGACAGCAGAGGCCCAGCTGGGGCTGGGCCTCCCAACGAGGAAGGGGTGCTTGTCGTATCCTGACCCCCCTGATCTTCCGCATCCTGGCGGTGGCCTATCCACCACCACCACCTGCACTGCAGCCAGCACCGCCGCCAGCAGCACCACTGCCAGCAGCAGCAGCCCCAGTGGGCAGCCGTCTGAGGCTGCAGGTGAAGGCCTGGAGGCTACCACCGCCAGCACTGCCACCTGCAGCGCAACTGGCACCCACTGAGCAGCCGTCACCGCCGGCGAGCAGTGTGTAGTGGTGACTACATGGGCTGCAGTGCATCCTGGCCCCTGCAACACCTGTCGGTGTGACACACAGGTGAGAGACTGTGACCTTGCCCCATCTAGGATGAAGCACACTGGGCACAAGGCCACCTCCAGAACCAGTGGAAGAAGCCATCCACTCAGCCCCTCCTTGTCAGGCTAAAGCACACTGGGCACACGGCCCCCTCCAGAACCAATGGAATAAGCCATCCCCTTAGCCCCTCCTTGCCAGGATGAAGCACACTAGGCATATGGACCCCTCCAGAACCAGTGGAAGAAGCCATCCACTCAGCCCCTCCATTCCAGGATGAAGCACACTGGGCACAAGGCCCCCTCCAGAACCAGTGGAAGAAGGCATCCACTCAGCCCCTCCTTGCCAGGATGAAGCACACTGGACACAAGGCCCCCTCCAGAACCAGTGGAAGAGGCATCCACTAGAGAGACTGTGGCTTTGCACTCCCCAGGACCAAGAAGTGGGCAAACCACCCACTTGAGAGACTGTTGATTTGCACTCCCCAGAACCAAGCAGTGGACAAACCACCCACTTGAGAGACTGTGGCTTTGCACTACCCAGGACCAAGCAGTGGGCAAACCACCCACTTGAGAGACTGTGGCTTTGCACTCCCCAGGAGCAAGCAGTGGGCATGGAGCCCCCTCCAGGCCAGTGGCGTTGTACCATCTTCCGGCTGAGGTGCCCCCCCCATTCCCCGTCCCCCTGAGGTGCTTGTGTGTTTTCGACCTGATGCCCCTGCAGTGTTCTCTCAGTATTGAGGCAGGAGTCAAGTGTGGCCTTGGCCTATGTGTTATGGCCCAGTGGGCCTCGGACATTTTGGACGGGCATTGTCACTCCTTTTGTATATATTGTATATATTGCACATACTGTTTATTGTTTAAAGACATATTCATCTAAAACTGGACTATGACACTCATTTTACTCCATTCCTTTCGTCCTTGCATTATTCCTGAGGGCTACGGGGTGTATATGTAATGTTGCTGCATCTGTTTGTGTGTATGGTGTTGGGGGTAATGCGTGTGTGTGTCACTCTCTTTTTCCTCCCCCTCCCTAGTGTGCTAGGTGCAGTACTCACCGTGGTCGTCTTCGCCGGCATTCGTGTTCCTGGTGTATGAGAAGGTACACCAGCATTGGGAAAAAGTACAGCTCGGGCTCCATGGCATCGAGGCTCTTCCTTGAGTGTCGAGAGGTGAGTCATTTCCCGTCAGTGTTCTGTTTCTCCTGTGCTTTCGAAGGTGTTGGTACCGCCCCGGAAAAGCTGGCGGATAGGCGTGTTATAATGCTGTGGGTGATACATTGTCTTCCGCCTGGCTGTTGGCGGTTACCGCCTTGGTGTTTGTTGCTACTGCTGTGGCGGTCGGTGTGTTAAAGTGGCTTTTTGTGTTGGCAGTTTCCGCCGTGGTCATGATTCCATTTATTTTACCGCTAGCCTGTTGGCAGTGTTACTGCCACTTTATCACCGACCCCCAGGGTTTTAATGAGGGCCTAAGTCTGTTATCTAAATAACCTATTAAATGTTACAACAATTTTCACTTTTGACCATTTATTACCATTTTAGATACAATTAACTAACAAATAATGTCCAATTAAAATATTTTGCATAATAATAATAACATTTACATATTAAAAATACACAATTCATACACAAGATAAAAGTAAATTTTAAAAGAAACTTTGCATCCTATCCCCCTACAAACTCAATAACCCGCAAAAATATAACTTCAAATTAAAATAAAAAATCTTTAACTACATTACCACATCAAAATATAAATAAACTATACTAATCAAATTACACACACTTAACAGAATAATAACTTTCAAAAACTAATGAAAAAAACTAAATAAATTAAAAACACCATTCTATACAAATATAGCAAAACACATAAAGTACCTAAAAATGAAATACTTAACTTCTGTATTCTGCCCCCTATACTTTTGGCATCGTAATACTGTTGACATGATATTTGTGCCTCACAATATTTTTGAAACTATATTTCAGGGCAAATAACTCCTTCTGAGGCTGGAGAACGTGCCCTATAAAGCGTGGGTAAGATGCTTGAAATACCAAGTGCAATATTCAAGCACTGAAACATGTTGATGAAAATGAGAAGTAGTAACCATTATTTGACCCTCCACTTGTGGTAGGGAGATACTACTAAAACATTTTTAGCTTACCCACATAAAATCTAATATGAGTCTGACAGTTTTACAAAGGGAGAGCTCCAATGTTCACATAAGTGACATTACATCACCTAGAGCTGACCTTTGGACAGGTAGCACCCTGGGCAAAAGCAAACTTGGCACCCCTTCCCTCCTCTCGGAGTGACACTTCTGCAAGCAGCTCCTCCATCACTCTGGAGTTTAGCATCATGGGGTGTGGGCTCAGCTGGAACATGCTATAGGCCAGCCAAGAACTCACCCACACTAGGAAACCCAAAACTAGAATACTGTACAACTAGCAGCAGTAGTACTCTTGAATGTGTTCTAGTGATTGAAAGATATGGAACCAATTGAAAGATATGGAACTCATTGATAAAGCATACCATTCTAGGTAGGTGAGTATTCATCATCCTAAATGAGTACGTCACTGTATACTAATTTCATGAGAGGTTTTGTGGTTTATTGTAGGATGTTTGTACTTTGTGTATGGTTATGTCTATTTATGGAAATCATACAACAGCACTTTAACACCTTTTACAAACTCTTTTGTGCATTGGTTACCTGTGTTGTACCTGTCCTGTACATTTAAGACAATCATTCATTGTTCCCTCTGAAGCTGTCAATATTCCTTAACTTATTAATCAAGTTATGGAAGGTTGTACTACGGCTGTCCATGTTGTACCTTTATTGTATTGTAAGGCTTGTATAAAACATTCCATGCATGTAAGAAAAAAAAATCAATGTTGTCAATGCTTGTTTCAATTCATGATGTGAGTGAAAGAATGAACCCTAAAAAAGTATGTGAACAGAGTTTGCTTTTGGTTTTATGCATGAAACAACAGTTTTTGAAACAGAGTAGGTGACCCGGTAAAATTGTAAAACATAGCTGACAAGTGGCTCCAATTTATATATAAGAACTCCAGCAAATATTGATAATTTACCCAACAGCACATTGTATGCTGGGGTTTAGGGCTGATAATGAAGCCATTAAAAACAAAACTACAGGCCCCATAGTGTAGCATGCTGTTGGCTGCAAAAAGGCAAAAATCGATGATGGCTTCCTATGAGGTAGTGCCAATGCGCAATGCAAAGTGCAAAGTAAAATTTAGCTCCTGGCTGTGCACCTATTTTTCTTGTAGATAATTATGGTTAAGCAGCTCAGTGAGTTACAGGCCAGCGATAGCCTTTCAAATACGAATGCTAGCATCTTGTAAAGATCTCACAGTAACACTCTTTTTAAAACCGCCATACTTAAAGGACCTTATTTAGCTAAACAAAGCAAGCATCAGCAGTTAGACATGTTTAGAGACAGAGCAAAAAGAAAAATAGTGACCTGTCACCATATTCTCTCGAGCCTATACTTGCAGATTTGTTTATTTTAGGTGGCACACACACCACCACAGTGATGTCCTCTGCATTGAACAAGTACATACTGCAGGTGCTGCTCCACCAGGGAATCCAGTGTTGGTGAGCCAATTTCTGCTTTTTTTGTGCTTTCATTTAATTCCTTTCTTTATTTTTTTGTGAAGGGTCAGTCTTTACTTATTTCTATGAAGACAAATGCTTTCTATTTTAAGCCAGCAGTATTTTCTATTTTTACTCCTTTCAAGATTTTAAAGCTTCCATATTCCATTCCATATGTTTGTAAGAACATTAAAAGTTTTCCAAGGCAAGACCCGAGGCTTTACCACTGCTTGTCACTAAATTGGGTTGGTAGTTATATTCCTTTGTTTCTTGACTTTCATGGTGATATGTGCAGCTTAAATGCTTAATACTTACTTCTCTAGAAAAAAGCCTACCACTTTGTATTAATGCTATGAAAGTTGAAGCCTGCGTTGTCTCATTAAAACTGTGTTCTGGCCTTACAAGATACTAGGGCCCATTTCTCAAGGCTTTTGGGGCACGCTAGTAAGATTTATCAAGCCAGACAAGGCCACCTGGTGTTGCTCTGCATCGCTTGATTAGTCAAGAGAAATGCGGCCTTGTGTGACTCTGCCCCAGGGAGGTGTTCATGGCTGGAGCATGGGTGTTCCCATGCATCCACCCAAGGATTTTGGTGCATTCCCAGATTTACCACTAGTGGTAGACCTGGGAATTCATCAAAATGCTGTGCCTCCCCAGGTGAGGTGTAATGAGCAGACATATCTTTATTTTTCCTAGTTTTCAAATCTTTGCAGCACACACAGAAAGAGAAACATGCCTTTCAGTATTGTTTTTGTGCAGAAAGTGTTTCTTCCGCATTCCTGCCATTTCAAGCAGCAAGATAGTTTGCTGGGTTACACTGTGTGAAACATTGATAAATCTGCCCCAGAGGTACTAATCTGAGTAAATCCTTCCCTTAAATGACAAATCCTAAATCTCACAACAAGTGAGAAAAGCGAGCCAAAAAGGTGGAATGACAGCACATTTACTATACGTTTATTGTAAATCACCATATTTTCATTTGACTATTTATAAGTGTGTAAGATATTAACACAATAGAATATGTGGGTTGGCTCCACAAAATGTTATAATACTTACTAGCAATCTTAATTACTCCTGGTCCTGTTGTCCTTGTCCCATTCATCACTAAGTAGAGAGAACTATCTCCACAACAGAAAAAAGAACATGAGGAATGCTGAAGTATCCCTTCCCCACCCCCTTCTTCTGGTAGAACATAAGCTGTACTTACCCAGCATTCTGCCTGCACTACCAAACCCCCAACAGAAGGCCAGAGGCTCGGGAGGGTGATAGGGGCATGATGAATGGGACGAGGACAACAGGACCAGAAGTAATGAAGATTACCAGTAAGTAATATAACATTACCCCTATGTCTCTCTAGACCTCATCCCATTCATCACCAGGTCGAGAATATGCAAGCAGGCAAAAGCCAGCCTTCTGAGAACCAGACAGACTCAACACAAAACTACAAGAAGGAATACGAAACAATCAACAACGTACCCCAAACAAGTAGAGAGGGAGAAAAAAAGATGAACAGACCCTACTCTGAAGACCCGGGCTAAATCAGAGGCAGAGCGCAAATTAGAAAGGAAGGGATGGTGCCAAATTACAGGAGCAGAGGAAGCTCTGCAAGCAGAGCTGGAAAAGACAAGAATGTGAACAAACAAATACAAATCCCAGAAGAAGACACAACAAAAGCCAGTGCAACCAACATAACTGAAAAGGAACCACAGGAACAACAAAGAGCCAAAATACAAAAACAAAGGCTGAAAAAGACAAGAAGGGCACCCCAGCCCTACAGACGTTCAGAACCCCAAGACGCCCCACCTAAGTGACGGCCAACCAATAGACCACAGAAAAGGAGAAAAGTGAAACAGCAGCCACCTCCAGAGACACACAGGAGCCAAAACCAAAGGCCTGCAGACCAAAACACCACACAGTCACTGCCAAAAACCGGGGAAGCCCCATCACAGTAGACCATACCATACAAAGACCTGACAGAGAGCTGCCGCAGATCCAGAGCAGAAAGGAAAGGGAGGCAACCAAGGCCACTCCACAGTCAACCTCTTGGGAATGCGAAACCATGACTACCAGGGCGAACCAGGAACATGCAAGGGACAACTGGAGCTTGTCCTGGAAGCCAGGCAGAAGCAGGGCAACAATGCCACTGCAAGAAAGAAGCGTGACAGACCGTCAGGGCCCCCACCCCCATGAGGCCCGGGTGGACAACAGGCACATGAGGGGAAGCAGACCCTGGATACAGGAATCAAGTAGAGTGAAGAAAGGAAAACCATGCCATCGTCACACTAGCCAGAGCAAGGCTGCTGAGACAAAAAAAAAGCAACAGTTCCCGAAAGAAGGAAACCCCTGACAGAGGGCAATCTCCCGACAACTCCTGAGAAGTGAACCGCCAAAGGAGAGAAACACAACAACCCCCCCTCCAACTAACAGAGAAAAACCACAGGAGAGAGGGACCAGGCACCGAACAGCCCCCTATCCAGTAGTCAGGGCGTACCACCAAGGCCGCACCACCAGAGTTAACCCACCCTTGCGGGACAAAACCTGCCTGAAAGCATGAGCAGCAGCACCAGCAGCATCCAAGAGATAGCATAGCCAACAGGACCAGTGGACCTGACAGGAAAAAGCCCTGAAAGTGGCCTCCCAAGACAAGGAACAGGCCACCTTAGCGAGAAACATGGGTGGGGCAAAAGCAAGGCAACAGAAAAGCCTGAACGGGCACAACAAGACCCGCAAAGACGCCGGACACACCAGGAACAACATGGCAAAAGGCCTTAAACAGAGACAACAGAAGAACCCACAATGGGTGAGGATGAGAAGTGTCAACAGCTTAAAAAAAACAGTGGTGGGAATAAGACCCTGGCTAAGAATCTCCGGAGCCAGAGCCCGAAAAGGAGGCACCAAGCTTGTGTGGGAAACCATGTGACAGCTGGCCCCAACCAAAGACAGATCTATAAACACGGACCAACAGGCACCAGGCCTAGGAGCCATACACAAACCGAAGGGGCCGTTTAATGACTAGCTGAGCTAGGCCAGTAAGGAGCCAAGCAACCAAAGAAGGATACAAAAGACACTCCGAAAAAGAAGGAGCACCACTAGTGGATCCACCACCCCCAGGAACATATGGGGATAGATCGGAGACCGATACTGGGATACCCAATAACATGCACCCCAACAATAAGCCCTACCTGGAAGAGGCCCACAGCACTCAGGGAAGAAACACAGGTGAGAGTTCCATCCCGAAAGGGACACAGCCGACAAACAAACCCAGAGCCGTTAAACTGCACACAAGGTAAAACAACACAGAATGGCCGACACACCAGAAGAATGGAGCCAAACACCACACCCCATACCAAAGCAACACCCAAACAGCAGGAGTCCACTGAAGGGAAGAACCCCATCCGGAAGGGCCATCTAATGACTCCTGAAGGGAGGGCAAGGAGCATGATGTACCCTAGATGTGGCGGAAAGGCAACATGACCCCCCACATCCAAAAGAGACTGTAGCCAGACTGAGGAACCACCCAGGACAACCCCCCTGTATGTGCCCAACCATAGGGGCAGGACCCCGTAATAGGGGAAGGCACTCAAGCGACAACACACCACCCCAGAGAACAGGACACAAACCCAGAGTACCCACCAAGTGCCACCTAGGAAGCAAACAGAGAAGGGAGGCACCAAGTACAATGGTATGTCACCCCCTAGAAGGCCTAAAAGTACGCACCACTAGACCACAAGGGTGCCTGCATTGTGGGGATGATTGTTTTTGTGCAGGAAGGGACACCTTCCTGCATGAAAATGATCACAAGAGGTATTGTCCTCTTTCAATGTGTCCTGCAGAATTCAGTACTTATAGAAAGAGGAAAGGATGGTGTAGAGCAGACAGTGTGCATTTCACAGGTGTTAGGCAGGGGCTCCCCTTTACTGCCCATGCCATTGTCAGGATGACAGCGGTGCAGGCTGTAATCAGCCAGGGCAGTGCTGAAGTCAGAGCCGCCTTGCTGATTACAACCTTGTCCTCTCCCAGCCTTTTCATGGCAGTTCAACCACCATGAAAATACTGGCAGAGAACAAGTGCAGACAGTGTGCATTTCGATGGTGCTGGTGACCCCTGAATGCGGTAGCATTACAGCCTGCTCCATTATAAGGGGGTGGCAATGCTGCCACACCTTTCCCACTGGGCTGACAGGCGGGAACTTTGGTTCCCATCCACCAGTCCTGTGGGAAAGTCATAATAAGGCCATGGGGAGACTGCCATCTTGACGGCGGTCTTCTCACCACGTGTCTGGCTGCCAGTGAAGCTGACTGCCAAACTTGTAATCAGGCCCTTAATTTGACAGTCAGACAGCTAAAGTTGTGGCTGCCCAGACTGCCACCATGAGTTTGGCAGTCTAGCAACTGTCATATTTGTAATTAGGCGCATAGTCAGCAACACACTGAAGTTGACAAGGAGGACAGTAAAATGAGCCAAACTATTCTGTTTTTGCATCTGCTGTAGGAGCAGTAAAAGAAGGTATATGAAAGGTGCTTGAAAGGTTTGCATTTGGGGATGCAAATGAAAACCCAGAAGGGCATTCCTTGGTTGAGACCCTTGCTGCTTCTTCCAACTTTCATTCCCATTTCTGAAGGGGATGTTTCACAATACAAGAGGTGGATTGTTGAGTGAGCCAGAGAGCTGGAAGAAGAATGGCTGGAACGTAGAGAGGACAGTCTTGTCTCCCAGCAGCCAACACCAGTCACATGAACACCGGTGACAACAGAAACAGGAGAATCGGACCCAACCTCTGCATTGGCATGGTTTCAAGCGGCAGGTTTTAAGTCCTGTGCAGAGGTGAAGGCAATAGTGGTCGAGCAAGCGGCAGCACCACTGTCTATTCAGAGGATGTTCTGGGAGTATTTGGATGACCCAAAAGAGGTGAATATGGATCAAAACGTATTGGTGTATTTGTATTGGATGATGAACCACTGGCCAGAGCTCAGCAGACTAGCAATAAAGTTTCTGGCTTGTCCTGTAGCCAGTGTGTCTGCTGAACATGTATTCAGTGCAGCTGGTGCAGTTGTTAAAGTGAGAAGGACCAGTCCCTTCCCTCAAAATGTGGCGAGATTAACCATAATCAAAATAAACCAGCATTTTATACACTTGATTACACCGTTCCCGAAACACCACTGGAGGATGAAGAGGATGATTGGTCAGAATCAATTATGTTAGCTGACCATCACCTGGGTGAACCACCAGAATTGAAAGATAAAATCTGCTTCCCGGACTGTGTATGCCAGTGCCACCATATAAAGTTTTAATTCTTGTTGAGCTTTTTTGCTTTCTTTGCAAAAAACAAAATACTAGGGGAACAACATGTGTGTGAAGGATTTAGACTGCCCCACATTTAATAGTCACTTATAATCCTAGATTGGAGTTGGACCCGTGTGCAGTGAAGAAGCCCCCACATACAATTCAGAACATTAGAGATAATGCCGGCCTACCTCCCATGCCAATGCCTATCCTATTTTTTTATATCACCTAGGATGGCTGTCCTACAAGATCATTGATTAAAAGACTGACAATGCCAATGCCAAATTCCAATGCGTTGATGATACCTTCAAAGAAGAGATATTTTGCTAAACCACCATGCTTGGATTGAAAGAGGTAGCCACTAAGAATTACACCAATGAGTTATGATATGTTGAGTGATTGTGCGTGATGATTGACGACTTATGTGGTGGCTGTCTGACAGCAAGAGAGAGAGTTCCACACATTTGTAAACTTGTTTCTGATGATTTGCAATGTTTAGGTGCTGGAATGTGATCATTTTTTCCTGAAAGCGATTGGTCTTTCAAGCTTAGTAAAATTAACTGCTGGATCCACTCCTTTTTTTCTGGTTCCTCAGACCAGACCAGTCACTTTAGTTACCAAAAACAAATCTATACAAAATACTTCAGTTCTGTTTCACTATTTGTTCTTCAAGAACAGTTCACTTGACTACACAGAACTACCTCACTCTGTTTGGAATTGGGGCGGCGTTCCTCGGATTCAGAAGGAAGAGGATGGAAGGGCTCATGACAGGACTACTTCAACAGCTAGAAGGAGAAAGTTATCAACTTCAAAGACAAACGTGATGATGGTGAAGTCTCTGAGACCTAGTACTCACTCTGTGGACTGGAGAGGTGTGCATTGATTTGGGAAATAATGCTCAGTGTGTATTTGCTGCCTTGCTGGATCAAATGTGAAACTCCTCTATATATTCTAGCGCTGCCTCTGAGTCTTCTTGGTATACTCCTGACTCCTCAAGAAGCTTACCGTGCTTCAAATCCTTTTGTCATTATCCTTTACATTATAACACAGTTACTTTTCTTTCAATATGCAGGCCTTATCCTAGTCCTCCAGGAACAAAAATCTTTGAAAACTCAAGACTCCAGCTTATCTACGAGACAGGTTCAGCCAGGCACCAAAGAGTGATGGACATTCCAAGACCAATTGAAATGCACTTCACAATTTGACAAAACAGTATCATTTTATTTTTTAACAATCATAATCTTTAGAACTGGGTTGGTTAACTTTGTTAAATCACCCATAATTTGTATTTTTCAAACCTAGAAGAAATAACACTTAGAGATGTACTATCTTGGGTCTCACTGGGGCACAAGGACTGTTTGCAATGCATTTAACTGGATTGTGTCATACTTATTCCTTAATTGTTTCCTTCCACAGAAGATTGGTGACAGTGTGCTGCTCTGCGCAACAATGAATATTGTCATGGTTTCTTTTGTATAGTGTTTGTCT
The DNA here is from genome assembly GCF_031143425.1 of Pleurodeles waltl. Taxonomy (NCBI): domain Eukaryota; kingdom Metazoa; phylum Chordata; class Amphibia; order Caudata; family Salamandridae; genus Pleurodeles; species Pleurodeles waltl. The sequence goes on from NC_090439.1 coordinate 628,909,980, forward strand.
TTGTCACACCTTTCACCAAATCCCCTTTCCCATCTATTCATCAAGCCCCATAACCCTCTCCTCCTGGGCTGTGTGGGTTATTGAGGTGTGATTTAAATTTACACCATAAACGGATAACACACTTGATGGGGCGGATGTGGTGAAAGTGACACCAACTCACTGCATGACCTTCTATTACCTGAGCAGTATTCCCCACCTGCACCATCAACATCATCATTAAGACCTTTTGTGTTGTGTGTTGTGTAAATGCTAACCTTGTCCAGCCACTCTTTGCTCTGAACCCATGTAGGAGGCTGGCCTGGTTTGTAGTGGGTACCTTATACCAGGTCCAGTTATCCCTTATTAGTGAAATTTGGTAGTGTTCTAGCATCTAAGGCTGATAGAGGTAGCTATAGAAGAGCAGCTTAGGCAGAACTAGAAGACATGCAGAGCTCCTGCAATACCACTTATAGTTACACAATATTTATACACAAGTAAAGACAATTCTCAGTGTTACCAAAAATAAAGGTATTTATTTGGGTGACTCAGTACCAAAAATATCTTAGAGGCAATTCTCCTTCTGGAGGTAAGTATTATTCACAATATATACACTAGACACCAAAATTAGACAAGTAAATAGTCATAGAAAATACAAACAATACTGTAGGAAATGCTATAGAATGCAATGGGAGAAAATAGGTCTAGGGGCAACACAAACCATATACTAAGAAAGTGGAATACAAATCACAAATTCCCCCCTAGACAAGTGTAGAGTGCATAATCGCTGGGAGAATAAGAATACAGTACAGGTAAATACATTACTCCACCCCAGAAATGCAAGAGTAAAGTACTGCAAGTTTCCTTTGGACACACTACACCTCGTGATTGGGATTTTGCAGCAACCAACCAAGTCTGCAAAGAACAACTGCTGGATTCTTGGACCTCAAGACCTGCAAAGGAGGAGGACCAAGTCCAGAAGTCCAAAGAAGTTCCAGGAAGGAGAGGAGCCCCTGCCAACCCAGAAGAGGGTGCAAAAGAAGAGTCCACGGTTAGTCGAAAACTGCAGAAAGGTACCCTAAGAAGATGCCAGCAGAATCCTGCATGATGCAAAGGATAGCCCACGATGTGAAGAGCGTTGCAGATGTGATTTTGTGTTGAAAGTCACCAACAAGCATTGGCTATGACAAAAGTGCGTTTTGTGTCAAAATGACGCTGGATGGACCCAGGAGGGATCTGGGGACCTCAACTCTGTGTAAGGAAAAAGAAGGAGCTCTCAATACTTTAGAGAGCCATCAGGATGCCAGCCAGCACCCCCGGGAGTCCCAGGACACAGGGACAAAGGAGGTACATAAAGCACAACAAAGGAAGGTCCCATGCCACCGGAGAACACCTCAGTGAGTTGAGCATCACAGGAAGGAGTGCTGGGGACCTGGTCCAGGCTGTGCACAAAGGAATTTTGCAAATAGTACACAGAGGCCTCAGGAGGAGAAGAAGACGCAGTACACAGGGGTACCGTTGCTCTCTGGGAAGGCAAGGTCTTACCTCCTCCAAATTGCATCAGCATGATGCGGGAGCCAGCATTGCTCCTGCCAGGATGAAGCAGCTATTTATGCTTGATTTCTCTGAGCAGGAGCAATGCGTGTTCTAATCCCTGCTCACAGGAGTGTGGGCAGGGACACAGAACAGAAGTCTGCTACCTGCAGGTGGGAACATGTTTAAATCTCACTCCCGATGAGAGAAGACGTGAATGTTTGCTCTATCTGGCAGGAGATTTAAAAATGCTCCCACCAGGCGGGAGCAAACCTATTATGATCAAAATCCCTTAGTGTGGACACCTACACAGGATGCTGTTAGTACCTTTTCAATTTATATTATAAATGTGCTGGTGCGGACAGGGAAGCTATTGTGTCCCAGGGATGGGGTACCTGGGACACAGCTACTGGGTCGGCCTCATAGGTACCCCAGAGCCTTTAAAGGCTCAGGGAGAGGGGCCGTGTGGCCCCTTCCCTTTTAATTAGTATCATGGCCCGAGGGGTGGAGTACCTGGGGTCAAATTAGGCTCCAGTAGGGGGCAGTGCATGCCTCTCCTTGCATTTCATTACTCGGCTTTAGGGAATGGGATTACTGGGGTCTATTTACATGAGGCCCCCTCCTCTTTTTCTCATAGCTCACCTCCCCTATTTAACGCATTTTGATCCTGAGGAATGGAGTCTCTGGGGGCCTAATTAGGCTCTTGGATCAGGAAGCGTGCCCCCTTCCCAAAACAAAAACAATCATTGTTCCTCCCGGGCCCTAGACCACCGCAGGGGATTTTATTGAAAGAAGCATGGAGCTGCACTGTTTTTAAAAAAAATATTCTCGCAGATTCACCGTCTCCTCCACAGGCAGCCAACCTCAAGCTGTGCATGCCTTTCAACTGTGCTCAGTCGGGGTGCCACAGGACCTAGCCTGAGGCCAGGCTCTGTGACCAACACACCAAGAGGCAGCCTAACTAACACTGTGCATGACTTTTGTCAAAAAAAGAACTGTGAAAGAAGACAAATGGCCTGCACGTAAACAGGTTGCTGATAGATTCCCTTTAATAACAGAAGCAGTCGAAGAGTCAAATCAGAGTGAAGATGAAGATGGTGCTTTAGAGAGAATGAAAAAGAAAAGAGTGCCAAGTCGCAGACACTCTTCACCTGAATGTATCTACTTTGTCACAAATGAATGGGAGAACGAGTTTATGGCCTTTTGTTTTCACCATGAGAATTCAGCTGAATATTCTGGAACTGGAAATCACATTTGAACTGAACTTTGAAATAACCTTGACAATTGATCATCACAGATATTGCAATCGGGAAATAATAATAATTGATCAACAGACGGTGTACTGTGTTCTATTACAACCAACATTTCACGCATTCACATTTCCATATATACACGCACTCACACACACTGCCAGGCCGTATAATTTTTCACAATACGGCTGGCGGTGGTCTACTGGTGTGGCGCGCTGCTGACCGTGCAACAGAAAACTCAACGCATCAACATTTCAGATCGATGTAACACCTGTGACTTCTTACAGCGCACCAAGGATTTCCCCGCATCATCCCTGGGTCTCAAAAAGATCCCCGCATCGCAGTGAGGAACTAAGACTGCGCACCGAAAAACGACGCAAAGCCCCTTGCGGCGTGGAAGGAAACAATGCATCATTTGTGCCACGTCGGAAAATCCGATGCACACCCTATTTTTCCTTTCATCTCCTCCTTTGTGGTCTCTGGGTGTCAATCAATCAATCAAGCGATAATTTGTTAAGCGCGCTACTCAACCGGTAGGGTCTCTGGGGGTGGGGGCGAGGTGGTTGCTACTGCTCGAAGAGCCATGTTCTGAGACGCTTTCTGAAGGCTAGTAGGTCCTGGGTCTTGCGTAGGTTGGTGGGGAGGGAGTTCCAGGTTTTGCCGGCAAGGTGGGAGAAGGATCTGCCGCCAGAGGTGGTGCGTTGGATGCAGGGGACTGTTGCGACGGCAAGGTCGGCGGAGCAAAGCTGGTTGGTCGGTATGTGGAAGTTAAGTCGTTTGTTGAGGTAGGCCGGTCCAGTGTCACGGAGGGCTTTGTGAGCGTGGATTAGGATTTTGAAGACGATCCTTTTGTTGATGGGCAGCCAGTGTAGAGATCTGAGGTGGGCGGAGATGTGCTTGAGGCGAGGGAGGTTGAGGATGAGACGTGCGCCGGCGTTCTGGATGCACTGGAGTTTTCTCTGAAGTTTGGCTGTGGTCCCCGCGTAGAGGGCGTTGCTGTAGTCCAGTCTGCTGCTGACAAGGGCATGGGTGGCTGTTCTTCTGGTTTCTATTGGAATCCACTTGAAGGTCTTGCGTAGCATACGGCGGGTGTTGAAGCAAGAGGATGATATGGCGTTGACTTGCTGACTCATGGAAAGAGACGAGTCTAGTATGAAGCCGAGATTGCGTGCATGGGTGGTGGGTGTCAGGGGTGGTCCTAGGGTGGGAGGTCACCATGAGTCGTTCCATGCTGTCTTGTTGTGTCCGAAGATGATGAGCTCGGTTTTTCCTGAGTTCAGCTTGAGGTGGCTTGCTGTCATCCAATTAGCGATGGCGAGGAGTCCGGTGTGGAGGTTGTTTTTTGGTGGTAGAGGGGTTCCTCGTGAGGGAGAGCTTGAGCTGGGTGTCATTGGCGTAGGAAATTATGTTGAGGCAGTGGAGGCAGACGATGCTGGTGAGCGGAGCCATGCAGATATTGAAGAGGATGAGGCTGAGTGAGGATCCTCGAGGGACTCCACATATGGTCTTGGTGGCTTTAGACCAGAATGGAGGGAGGCGAACTCTTTGGGTTCTTTCGGAGAGGAAGGAGGTGAGCCAGTCAAGGGCTTTGTGGCGAATTCCGGCGTCGAAGAGGCGTGTGCAAAGGGTTTTGTGGCATACGGCGTCGAAGGCTGCGGAGAGGTCGAGCAGGATGAGGGCAACGGTTTCACCCTTGTCAAGTCTGGTCCTGATGTCGTCAGTGCGGGCGATGAGGAGGCAGACGATGCTGGTGAGCGGAGCCATGCAGATATTGAAGAGGATGAGGCTGAGTGAGGATCCTCGAGGGACTCCACATATGGTCTTGGTGGCTTTAGACCAGAATGGAGGGAGGCGAACTCTTTGGGTTCTTTCGGAGAGGAAGGAGGTGAGCCAGTCAAGGGCTTTGTGGCGAATTCCGGCGTCGAAGAGGCGTGTGCAAAGGGTTTTGTGGCATACGGCGTCGAAGGCTGCGGAGAGGTCGAGCAGGATGAGGGCAACGGTTTCACCCTTGTCAAGTCTGGTCCTGATGTCGTCAGTGCGGGCGATGAGGGCGGTCTCGGTGCTGTGGTTTTTGCGGAATCCAGACTGGGAGACGTCGAGTATGTTGTTGTCCTCCAGGAAGCGGGACAGTTGTTTGTTGACTATCTTCTCTATGACCTTCGCAGGGAAGGGGGGTAGAGAGATAGGTCGGTAGTTTGTGAGGTATTTGGGGTCTGCTTTGGGTTTTTTGAGCAAGGCGTTGACTTCGGCGTGTTTCTAAATATCTGGGAAGGTGGCAGTCTCGAAGGAGCTGTTGATGACGGACCGGAGCTGGGGAGCGATGATTTGGCTGGCCTTGTTGAAGACGTGGTGGGGGCAGGGGTCTGTTGGAGAGCCTAAGTGGATGGAGATTATGGTTTTGCTGGTTTCTTCATCATTGGCAGGGGTCCAGGTGCTCGGTACGTTGGTGCGGCAGGGTGCTGTGGGGTTGGCTGTGTCGGTGGTGGTGATGGTGGGTGGCGGTGTTATGAAGCTTTCGTGTATGTCTGCAATCTTGCAGTGGAAGTAGCTGGAGAGGGAGTTGCAGAGGTCTTGCGAGTGCGGAGGGTCGATGGCGCAGGATTTGGGTTGGGTGAGTTCTTTGATGATGGTGAAAAGTTCCTTGCTGTTGTGTGCGTTGTTGTCTATGCGCTCTTTGTAGAAGGATCTTATGGTGGTCTGGATGAGCTGGTGGTGTTTGCGCATTGCTGATTTATGGGTGGAAAAGTTGCTCACTGATGGTTCTTGGCACCAGGCTTTTTCAGTTTTCCGTCATTCTCGTTTGGAGGTCTGAAGTTCGGCGGTGAACCATTAAGCTGTCTTGATGATGCGAGTTTTGTTGTTATTTTTGAGTGGAGCGAGGGAGTTTGCGCACTCGTTGAGCCATTGTTTGAGGTTGAGGGGGGTGGCGTTGGGGTCGTTGGTAGTGGGTGGTGTAGATTGGGCGAGGTTGGAGATCAGTTGTTCCTTAGAGATCTTGTTCCAATTGTGGTGAGGGATAGGATGTTGTTGGTGGTGGGTGGTGGGCTTCAGGAAGGAGAAGTGGACGCAGTTGTGGTCAGTCCAATGGAGTTCGGTGGTGTGAGTGAAGGTGATGTGGCTGCTGGAGGAGAATATGGCGTCAAGCGTGTGTCCGGCTGAGTGGGTGGGCGAGGTGACCAGTTGCTTGAGGGCGAGGTTGTCCAGCAGGGCATTGGAGTTGCAGTCGCTGGCTCTCTCCAGGTGAAAATGTAGGTCGCCGAGGAGCAAGTAGTCTGTGGAGGCGAGGGCGTGGGAGCTGATAGCGTCGGCAATGGCGTCACAGAATGGGGGACGGGGGCCTGGCGGTCTGTAGATGAGTGTTCCTCTCAAGGTGGTGTTGGCTTTGATGTGTATCTGAAAATGTAGGTGCTCTGTGGCATACAGGGTGTCGTTGGTGTTGGTGGGAATCTCCATAGAACTTCTGTGTATTATGGCGATTCCCCCACCTGGTTTGTTGATACGGTCTCTTCGGGTGATTTTGTATCCCTCCAGGATGGCTGTGGCAATGTTGGGTTCCAATGAGGGGTTCATCCATGTTTCAGTGAGGAAGGCGATGTCTGGAAAGGCTGTCGTGAGTGGGTCCCAAAGCTCGATGGCGTGCTTGTGGACAGAGCGGGTGTTGAGGAGGGTGCAGCTGAGGTGGTTGGGGTGTTTGGTGTTGTTGTGGTGTTTGTTGGCTTGATTGCAGGAGAAGTAGCATGAGTGACATGCAAAAGGTCCCTGGATGTGTCTGGGGTTGGCCTGGGCGCAGGCGGTGTGCCACCTGGGGTTGAGAGCGTGGAGCTCTGCGGCGGAGTAGAGGCGTATGGGGACGTGGGAGGTGCGTGGACCAGGGGGACGGGCGCTGGGCACGGTACAGGCGCGGACAGGCGCAGACAGGCTTGCCTCTGTGTTATGTGTTGTGTTATTTTTGACTCAAACCAAGTACTGCTGTGTTAGTTTTGACTCAAACCAAGTACTTTGTGTAAACAAGAGACAACTGTTGATTTTTAAGATTTAAGACACTTTTTCAACTTGCAAAAGTGATATTTCAACTTGTGTTTATTGAATCTTTATCTTTTTTTACCTTAGTTTAACCAGCTAAACAACATATATTTTTCTAAACCTCTGTGGTTCATTTTTGTGGTGTTTTCACTGTGTTACTGTATGATTTATTGCACAAATACGCTACTCATTGCCTTCTAAGTTAAGCCTGACTTTTCAGTGTTAAGCTACCAGAGGGTTTGCACAGGCTAATTTAGATTGTGTGTGACTTACCCTGACTAGGATTGTGGTCCCTATTTGGCAAGGGTGTTTACCTCTGCCAACTAGAGACCTTATTTCTAACAGTAAACACAACAAATGTAAATATGTGTGCGTTGGTTTGATAATAGTGTGTATGATAGCATACATTTTGTTGATTGCAGGAATGAGTGTTTCAATAAAAAGAGACGTACGAAGCACATCATCTCTAGTGCTGAAAATGACATTTAAGCAGGATACATTTTATAAAGATGAGGGACTGCTTCATTCAGATGACACAAAGGGAGATTTATTTTCCAATGTGTTATCGTTTGCTGAATGCGTATATGGACACAATGAATGTGCGTGATTGTTATGTGTGTACACAAATTCCTTCATCACTGCAGGAAGGAATCACTTATCACAGCTTACCACTAATTTATGGGATTAGTTGCAGTCTATTATTTACACATTTATTCAACAAGGTGTATATTCAGTATTTTAAATCAAATTTGTATTTAGTTTTTTTCTTTTGTTCCCATTAATCAGCATTTGAGCAGCATTGCAAAAGCTAGAAACAAAGACATAGTAGGAGGTTTCTTTGAACCTACACTGAATTTTGGTACAGCTTATGCACACCAGATTAACCTGACATATATTCTCACACAGGTAGAAAAGGAATTCTTAAAACAGGTAGATGATAGAAGAAAAGCAGCAAAAGAAAGTATAGAAAGTTAGCATGAAGAAATCATTTAACAACACACCTGATGCACAAGGATGCTTAGTTTTAGACTGTCAACATGTAGGTAAGCTTTGTATATACAGACCGCAATCAAAAGCTGATAATAAGGCCCATATTTATACTTGTTTAGTGCCACATTTGTGTTATTTTTTTATGCAAAAACAGCGCAAGCTTACAAAATACAAATATATTTTGTATGTTTGTGCCGCTTTTGCATCACAAAATGACATAAATGCGGCGCTAAAAAGTATAAATATGGTCCTGAGTTTGTAGGTACGAATGAATGTAGACATGTATTTTTGTTTAAGAGTGCATTAGATTTTATTCTAAATGGACAAGGCCCCACTGTACCTGGTTTTTTATTACAACTGTGGTAAGCACGCTTGTTACAAATTGTCAAAAAGCTGGTATGGTACATGCTATTTGGGAGTGGTTTTCCTTAGAATTTACCAGGTGGACAACATAGACAATCCAGAGACACATAAAATGAGATTTAAAGAGGAGAAAATGGTTGGGCAAATACAGGAGATATTTTTTGAGCTATTATTCCATCAGTTGAGGTGATCTTGAACGACATAAAGATGTCAACAGATTTTTCAGGTGCAGTGCTCCTAATGGACACATAAATGATTGTGGTAAGGTCTATGAGTTTTCAGAATCAACTTGTGTTTGACATTGTTTTAGCAAAAGAGAGTGGAGTCTGCAGAGTTAGTTTTGAAATCACAGCACCATTGTACATACAATCCTAATAACAGCAAGGAGATAAGGAGATACTTATCTAATCTGATGAGTCTGAAAAATGACTTAAGTGACCTAAAAGAGACAAATGTTTGGAAAAACAACAGGGACATAATTTCCTAAGGTAAGATCTTGGCTTGGCAACTTGGGAAATGTTTTTGTGAAAATGATCCTGGAACCTTTAGTGATTGTGACACTGTGCATAATTTGTGCACTTAAATTTTTACAAAGCTAACAGCTTTCGGAGAAGACAAAGAGCAAAGAATAAACAGAGGAAGGAAGAAATTAAATTGAAAAAATGAGAAACAGGTATTATCAGTCAATAAATATATTTGACAATTATTGCAAACCTCGATCAAAGCAATATCAAACTACAAGGTTTTGATTTGTCTGAGAGAGCAACATTTATTAATTAAATAGTGGCATAGACTAAGCATATGGCAGCTAATTAATCTGCAGTTTTAAGGCCTAACAGAGAAATTAACATAGAAATGTAAACATGCACAGATTAAATTGTGTTGGACATTTCTGCCTACTAATCAGATTTTGACCTCATGTTTGATATGCATTTTGCATTCATAAGTGTGTGAATTAATAATGAATACTAACATGCGAGTATTATTTTTTTAGAAGAAATAATAGAAATGAAATGTATTTTGAGTATTAAGTGAATCTGAATTAAACGCACTTATGTTGCATCAAATATTGCTCTGACATAACATGCATGTTTGAAATAAAAGAATTTGCTTTGCATATTTGATTTGATTATTAAGGCGTGCAAAAGGTTTTACTCATGTATTAATTGTATTTACAAGCATTAGGATTTTTTAACACGACTAGGCCTGGAAGTTTCATTTTCCGAGCAGTCATGGAAAATGTTACTTGTGTGTTATGTCCCCTCTGAACTGAATTCTTTCTCCAGGCAGCAAATCTATTGTTGAATGTCCTATTGTATTCCAGGAGAAGAGCATGTTTCAAGTTGAGTAAATGTAACAATATTTGTTCTAGCTGTCGAATGGAGCAGAAAAACGACAGCACTCAAGTGAAAGAATATTGGCTTAGTTTATTGTGTGCCATAGAAAAGGAACTGTAAGTTTCAAATTATTAGAGAATGTAATATTTTGGCAGAACCATGTAAAATCATAGTGGGGAGCAATGGCTATTTGCTAAGAAGATGTCCAAATGTAACAGACCTTTTTGGTGCCATCTGCAATGATTGGATGCTGAAACTGACACCCAGAGTGTGCCCACCTGAAGGACCAATTAAATTGATTTTTGTTATTTTAATTAGGGAAGAACTCTGAAACTGAGGTTAGTTCATCTGAAGACCCCTTAGAGTTAGTTCACTCTTGTCTTGAATCTGTCTAGAACTCTGTCCACTTCTGTCTTACATTTGCTATCCAATTCTCCTCTCTAGGGGCCAGATGTAGCAAAGAGATTGCGAGTCGCGAGGCGCAAATGCCTCTTTGCTATGTAGAAATGCATTTTGCGAGTCGGATCCGACTTGCAAAATGCATTTCCGACTCGCAAATAGGAAGGGGTGTTCCCTTCCTATTTGCGACTCACAATGCTATGCAATTCCATTTGCGACCGCGAAAGCGGTCGCAAATGGAATCGCAGTTACCATCCACTTGAAGTGGATGGTAACCCAGTCGCAAACGGGAAGGGGTCCCCTGGGACCCCTTCCCCTTTGTGACTGGACAAAAAAATATTTTTTCAGAGCAGGCAGTGTTCCAAGGGACCACTACCTGCCCTGAAAACATCCGAAACAAAAGGTTTCGTTTTTTTTTTCTAAGTGAGGCTCGTTTTCCTTTAAGGAAAACGGGCTACACTTTGAAAAAAAAAACTGCTTTATTTAGAAGCAGTCACGGACATGGTGGTCTGCTGTCTCCAGCAGGCCACCATCCCAGTGAGTGCCCAGACTCGCTATGGGGTCGCAAAATGCGACCCACCTCATTAATATTAATGAGGTGGGTCTTTGCGACCCCATAGCGAGTCGCAGAAGGTGTCTGAGACACCTTTCTGCATTTGGTTTTGCGAGTTGCAATTTGCGAGTTGCTATGACTCGCAAATTGCAAGTCGCAAAACCATACTTACCTACATCTGGCCCTAGGTCCCCTGATGAGTTTTCTCATCATAGCCTCAACTGTCCTATTCTGTTATGTGGTTCATTACTAGTAAGGACAACTAATTCTGAACTGATGACCTGTCTTATATGCAGCTCACGTTCTGCACTGTCCTGATGATGCTGTCAACTGACCCAGAAGATGGTGACTGCTCTGAATCGAGGAATCATCACTGTCTGCTGTCCCATGAGGAGAGTTATAACTCAATGTGGTTTCTTGTTTCCTTTGTAGCTTAGTCAATTACACCACCATATTTTTATAGTTAGTTGTCCTAATTAGATGATTTTTCCAAATTAGTTTTGTCTTTCTTTTAATTTTGCTTTGTCCGCATGTGTTAGCCCATCCACACACTTGCTAGTCCCAATTTTGGTTCGTATTAGGAATGTCTCAGCCCTGTAGGTTGAAATCTAAAATACATTTCTAAAACTGTATTTTGATGATTTACAGATGTCACCATCATCTGCTTTAAATTCTAATAACAATGTGCATATTGTGTTGTTGCTAATTTACATAATTATTTTGGAGTGTCTAACAGTTTTTGATGTTTAGCAGGTTGAATCTTTTCAGACGTTTCAGTCAGCCAATGGTTTTCATGTATGTTTATAACTTGGTTTTGCTCAATATTTATGTGACACTGATATTGGGATTGTAATAAAGCTGTGAAACTTTATTTGGTTTGAAGTTTGATTTAGTTTTTGATTTTTCATGATGTTTATTTCATAGTATAATGTCATTAATTTGTGATTAAATATGTATGACTACTACCTCCTTAGCCAAGTCCAAATATCTGGTCGACCTCAAAGAGTGAGCTTGGTGATGGTGTCTCACCCACTCACCTGTGGTTTCTGAACCTGAGGCGGGAAGAAGACTTCCGTGGGTGCACCAGCACTGGTATTCCAATTGGCCTGATTCTCCCTCTGCCCGTAAGGCCTTCTCCTACTCAGTACCAGACTTCATAGACAGGTATTTCACACTTTTCTGACCTTCCAGCTTCTCTGTTGTTTAGCTGCTAGGAGTTTCACTGGGACAAAATGAAGACACCAGCGGATTCATGTAATTCCTTATTCAAGGAACAAGAAGCATAGCAGAGACCAGTGCATGCATTGCGTGACTTTGTAAATATGGCACAGGGAAAATGTCACTTCAGCACCGGCTTAGGGTAAAAAAATTATGCTATTGAGGCACTAAGATGGTACTAAGGGCTCTTAAATAGGCCACTATGTGTTTATGAAACCTCAGCCATTAAGCTAGCAACGTGAACATAGCTCTGAAAGAAGACCAACAAGAAATGTCAGTGATGAAAAAGGAATCACACCCTCTGTAACCTTCATAAACAAGAAAATACATTGAATGATGAATAAAAAAGTTGTCTTAAAAGAATATTGTGTGAAATGAGACTTACAACTTTTGCAATTTACAGAGCATTTAAAAACGTTTGAGAAAGGCATTGAATATTCAGAATCAAAGCATTGGTGGAGCAAGAAACCCTACATTTATATTTAATTAACACAACAGCAAATAATAGAATTGTTTGAGAATTACATGCTGATAAGAATTGATCTTCTCATAGTCTGTACAGCAGTGAATTGATAAAAATGCAGTCTTGGTCTGGATGTATGGGTTACACCTCTGAAGATCACAAAGAGCCATGAAAAACAGCTTCTGATCAAAACATGTGAAAGGAACTGCCTCAGACCGTTATGTGAATAGCCAACCAGGCCACAAACATAACAAACGCTGCCCAGATGTAGCCAACCACAGTGTCTGCAAAGTAGTCGTCTGTTCCTCAAGCAAGGACTAGATAGAGGAGCAGTCAGCCTCATGCTGCACCATGTCATTCACCACAGCAAGACCTTTGTGAGAGCTATGAACACAAAAGCAGCATACATTCCACTCACCACCTGGGGTCTACCCACCATCCATTCTTTGGATACCTAGTATTCAAATCTTCCTACAGTGACAACCTGACAGCTCAATTAGACAACAGAGCATCCCTGGGTAACATATTGCACAGCATCACCCCCTCATCATCAATGGTGTGCACCTTTTTATGAATTTAGGAAGAGAACAAATGACCATGGTCCTTTCACTCCCTCTGCATGTGAGGGTTCATGGGAAATGCACAGGTAACGAGAATCTGAGGCTATTTCAACACCAGGGCAGTGCGCGCTCTATTGGCGACTAGAATGCAAAAACCCAGCACTCTCAAAACAACGTAATTTATGCATTGTGCTGATATGTTGTTGTTTAACCTTTGACTTATTTTTAATGTGTTTACAAATACTGTTCATTTGCAATGTATTGCTGCAGGCTTTCGGAGTGTGTTAGGGTGTGGTCCCTTTCCAGGGCATTCCAGAGACTTTCCCTGCAGCATGCCTGGGTGTGGTTGTGGGCTGGGTCAAGACTCTATAAAAAGGGAGCCAGCTCAGCTCCAAGTGCTCACTCTTCAGAGGTCCTGGTGCAGAGCTGCAGCTTCTTCCTGAGCTCCTGTCCTGGCGGCTTATTTGGATCTTCCACTCTTCTGCCCTTCATCCTTCATTGGTGATTATTGTTCCAGGTGGTAAGATGGTGGTTGGACTGTCCCGACACCGTTATCGGGAATTTTTATATTCTTGGTTTAATTCTTTAATGAGTAACAAACAGATTACTTGCACGCTACCATTTCTTGACATTTATATGGTAGTTTCCAATAGGCAAGACGCGCGATTTGTTTCATAAAGGTTTGACGTTGTTATTCATTGCGTGCTACCATTTCTTGACATTTGCATGGTGGCTTAAGAATCGGCAAGACGCGCAATTCATTTTAAGGTGTTTAAACATTGTTGTCCATTGCCCGCTACTATTTCTTGGTATTTACATGATGTCTTACGAATTGGCAAGACGCGCAATTCGTTTCATGAGGATTTAACTTTGTTGTTCATTGCGCGCTACCATTTCTTGACATTTACATGGTGACTTAAGAATCGGCAAAAGAAGCGCGATTCGTTTCATTGTACTTTGATCTTCTTATTCATTGTGAGCTGTTATTTCTTGACATTTACATCGTGTTTTACGAATGGACAAGACGCGTGATTCGTTTAATGATGATTTGACTTTGATATTCATGGTGTGCTACCATTTCTTGGTATTTTACATGGTGACACTCGAATTGGCAAGACGCACAATTCTCTCCTCGAGTTTAATTAATGTTGTTTATTGTATGCCACTATTCTAAGATATTTGTTATGTAATATTCGAGTTGACAAGTTATGTGATTTGTTTCCTGAATCCATATTGTGTTATTCATGGTGCACAATCCTTTTATGGTGTTTACTATATATATATATATATATATATATATATATATATATATATATATATATATATATATCTCCAATATGACCAATTTGTGTTGAAACATTTTAAGAGTACACAGAAGGCCAGAGTTTCTAGATGCAATATTGTATGGTCCTAGTAGATTTATATGACTGGTTTAAAATTTAGTCAGAATGTTTTTCTGATTCTCATGTAAAGGAAAGTACTTGAATAAGAAAGTATTCATTTAATTCATCTTGATTCCCTTACAGGTATCTGGCCATCTTGAAACGTAGTTATTTTAAACTTAATTCTTAGATTGTTCATGTTTTCAGAATGACTAGGCTTAGAATAATAGTATTGATTTCAGGAGATATAATTTTCATATTGTGTGTTCTAACCTTTTTCTTACTACAGGCCTCCTTCCCAACTGTTTCCTTCCTAATCCCCTCTTCCCCTCTTGAACTCTCTCAGCCTCTGTGATTTATCTATCAGAGTCTTGGAGCTGTTCAGTGGTGGACGTGTTGGGAACGTGCACAGACCCCGAGGATCTGGTGACTCTGACAGGCTACCTCACACTTCCCAAATATTGATCTAGATTATGCCTCAACCTCTTTGCAATCCCCTGGTTCTGAGACACAGCTTAACCCCTTCGCTGCCAGGCCTTTTTTGTTGGCTATTTGGGGCAGTTCGTGCTTAGGCCCTCATAACTTTTTGCTCACATAAGCTAGACCAAGAAATTAGCCAAAATACCCTGCAAATGTTGTTTTGTTTTTCAAAAAAAGGGAAAAAAGGGCTGCAGAAGAAGGCTTGTGGTTTTTCCCCTGAAAATGACATCAACAAAGGGTTTACAGTGCTAAAATCACCAGCTTCCCAGCATTCAGAAACAGGCAGACTTGAATCAGAAAATATAATTTTTCAACACAATTTTGGCCGTTTACTGGGACATACCCCATTTTTACATTTTTTTGTGCTTTCAGCCTCTTTCCAGTTAGTGACGGAAATGGGTGTGAAACCAATGCTGGATCCAAGAAAGCTAAACATTTCTGAGAAGAAGACAAAATTCTGAATTCAGCAAGGGGTAATTTGTGTAGATCCTACAAGGTTTTCCTGCAGACAATGACAGCTGAAATAAAAAAATATTGAAATTGAGGTAAAAAACAGCCATTTTTCTCAGCGTTTTACACTGGAACTTTTTCCTGCAATGTCATATTTTTTAAAGCAATATACCGTTACATCTGCTGGACTGTTCTGGTTGCGGGATATAGGGTTTGTAGGTTCATCAAGAACCCTAGGTACCCAGAGCCAATACATGAGCTACACCTTTCAATGGGTTTTCATTCTATGCCAGGTATACAGCAATTCATTTGCTGAAATATAAAGAGTGAAAACTAGGAATCAAGAAAACCTTTGTATTTCCAAAATGGGCACAAGATAAGGTGTTGGGAAGCAGTGGTTCCTTGCACATTTCTAAATTCGTGGGTGCCCATACTAGCATGTAAATTACACAACATTTCTTAAATAGATGTCTTTTTTACACACTTTCTTACATTTGGAAGGAAAAAATGTAGAGAAACACAAGGGGCAATAACGCGTATGTTGCTATTCTGTGTTCCCCCAAGTCTCCCGATAAACGTGGTACCTCTCTTGCATGGGTAGGCCTAATGCTTGCGACAGGAAACACAACATGGACACATCACATTTTTACATTGAAATCTGACATATTTTTTGCAAAGTGCCTAGGTGTAGATTTTGGCCACTAGCTCAGCCGGGACCTAGGGAAACCTATCAAACCTGTGCATTTTTAAAAACTAGATACCTTGGGTAATCCAATCGGGGTGTCTTGTGGGGCTCTCACCAGGTTCTGTTACCCAGGAACCTTTGCAAACCTCAAAATGTGCCCAAAAAACAATTTTTCCTCACATTTTGGTGGCAGAAAGTTCTGGAATTTGAGAGAAGCCACAAATGTCCTTCCACCCAGCGTTCCCCCAAGTCTTATGATAACAGTGGTACCTCACTTGTGTGGGTAGGCCCAGCGCTTGCGACAGGAAATGCCCCAAAACACAATGTAGACACATCACATTCTCCCAAAGAAAACAGACCTGTTTTTTTCCAAAATGCCCAGCTGTGGATTTTGGCCTCTAGCTCAGCCGGGACCTAGGGAAACCTACCAAACCTGTGCATTTGTTAAACTAGATACCTAGGGGAATCCAAGATGGGGTGACTTGTGGGGCTCCCACCAAGTTTTGTTACCCAGAATCCTTTGCAAACCGCAACATTTGGAAAAAAAAACACTTTTTCCTCACATTTCGGTGACAGAAAGTTATGGAATCTGAGAGGAGCCACAAATTTTCTTCCACCCAGCATTTACCCAAGCCTCCCGATAAAAATGATAACTCACTTGTGTGGGTGGCCCAGGTGCCTGCAACAGAAAAAGACCAAAAACCTGTGGAGAGTGAGGGGATCGCACAACGAGTTGATAAGCACATATTTTTCTTTTATACATATTTAGGCTGACTCTGCTTTGGGGACTCACACAAGTAAGGTATCATTTTACTTGGTAGACTGAGGGGAACATTGGGTGGTATGAAATTTGTGCCAGAGCGGTGATCCTACAAAGAAAAGTGAGCAAAATCTGCTTTTTTAAGCAACTTTTGACGTTTGCAGAGGAGTCTGGGTAAGAAAATGTTGGGGGATCCACGCAAGCCACAGCTCCCTGGATTCCTTGGGGTGTGTAGTTTTAAAAAATGTCTGGGTTTGGTAGGTTTCCCTAGATTAAGGCCGCACCTGGGACCAATAATGTGGGTGCCCGCCTCAAACACTCATAGTTTTGAAATAGATCATTCTGATGTGTCCACGTACTTCTGTGATGTTCCAAACATTAAAATTGTGAAAATAAACACACTTAGGTTATGTTAAAAAGAGCCCTCACCCACCAACCAAGTTGGTGGTATGCATCATCATCGGAGTCCCACCTGAAACACCTAGCATGTCACGGGGTGTGCTGCGACACCTGATTACAGCATAGCAGATTTTGTCATTTTTACCACACATACAGGTTAGATTTGGCACAAAGGTGAGTGATGGTTCAGTAGATCAAATTTTATTAACAAGAGATTTCACAAAAATGAAATGCACTGTTAATAACAGAAAGGCCAAAAAAACTGAACCAATGACTCACAGCTCGTGAGCTATAAAGCCGCGACAAAGCACCAACCGCTTTACAGTCCTTTCACACACCTTTCATACATGACATGCACAAGACCATTCATGCCACCAGCCGTGGGCCCAGTACATTACAACACTCGCATCGACAGACAGCGCCACTCAAGGGCCCATCACTTTCATATGCCCACATGCCTGATACAGCAATCACACCAGCTGATATAAGTGTGTGGACTGGCGTTTGGCTGGCACTGCCAGCCAAGTGCCACTCCACGCACACTGCCAGCCAAGTGCCAATCCACACACACCACCAGCCAAGTGCCGCTCCACACACACTGCCAGTCAAGAGCCACTCCACACACACCGCCAGCCAAGCGCCACTCCACACACACCGCCAGTCAAGTGCCACTCCACACACACCACCAGCCAAGCGCCACTCCACACACATCGCCAGCCAAGTGTCACTCCACACACATCGCCAGCCAAGCACCACTCCACACACACCGCCAGCCAAGCGCCACTCCATGCACACCACTAGCCAAGCGCCACTCCACGCACACCCTCAGCCAAGCGCCACTCCATGCACATCACCATCACTTTTTTAAACAACAAAGAAACCACTAACTAATTACAATAACAAAACTACAAACACAAAATCTCTAACTGAATACATGACAGTAATGCCAACAGTGAAACTGAACATATGAAAATATAAAATGGCAGTTTATGCTCACAGTAGTTCCCAGTAATTCTTCTGTGTGTGGTAACTCCTGAAACAGGCTGCCATACACAGCCCAGGCTTTGAAGGACAGTCCTGGCAGTACATCCAGCTTTCCCTCCAGATACCTCTTCAGGCTCAAACTCTACATTTCTTAGCGGGAAAGTATTTTTTGGGAGTGGGAGGAATCTGATCAGGAAATTGGCGATCTTTCAATCTAGTCACATCCTCCACAACTGCTACTCTAGGTACTCTTGCATGATCCACCATAACAAGACTCTCTATCACTGACTCCTGAAATTTAACAAATTTAATCCTTGACTCAAGGGAACAATCCTTAAACACAATAAAAGTATGAAAAGCTGCCAGATTGAACACATGAATGGTCAGACTTACAAACAGCAGTGTAGGGTTCCAACCTCTGATCTACTCTATCAACACCACCCATGTGCTTACTGGAATCTAAAATGCACACAGGTTTGCGCATTTCAGCAACTTGACCCCAAACAGCCACAGGTGAAGTACTCTCATCATAGATGGTAGTTAGCATGAACACATCCCTCCTGTCTACGAATTTCAGAGCTAGCAACTCATCGTTCCACAAGGCACTGCACTGTCCCCTCTCAAGTTCTTTACAGACAAGCTGCCTTGGATAGCCTTTCCGGTTAGAGCGGATTGTGCCACAAGCAACAGTGTCCACTCTGAACAACTCCTTGAACAACTGAACTCCAAATACAAAGGTCATACAAATGGTGACCTTTGTTAAACAGTCGTCTACCAAGTTCCCACAGAATTTTCTTGCTAACTCCAAAAATGGGTAGACATTGAGGGTGTCAATACTGGTATCCTTACCAGTGTAGACCCAGAAATTATAAACATATCCTGTACTACTTTCAGACAGGATATACAATTTAAATCCATACTGTACCCTCTTGCTGTGAATGTACTGCCTATAAACCAAACGACCCTTGAACAGGACCAAATACTCGTCCACACTTATTTCTTTGCCTGGCACATAGACCTCTGAAAACCGATCTACAAAATGATCAAGGACAGGCATAATCTTCAAAAGACGGTCTCAATCGGGGTGATCCCGTGGCAAGGCTAAAGCATTGTCAACAAGATGCAGCATCCGAAGAAGCAAATAATATAATGAGCCGATCCACCGGGGGGGGGGGGCAGAAATGGCGTAAAATATTATGCCTCCTTGGGGTAGCGGCCCTTACCCAAGGGGCATCCCCCCGCACAGAAAACATACATAAACACACACACACACAAAGAAAATCCTTGGTGCCTAGAGGATTCTGCCCTCCTTGGAGGCAGATGAGCCAAAACAACAGGGGTGGGGCAGAACTGCCTAAAAGTGTTTCAACCCCTTTGGGGGGCGACCCTTGCCCATGGGGCC
Source organism: Pleurodeles waltl (assembly GCF_031143425.1). Classification (NCBI taxonomy): domain Eukaryota; kingdom Metazoa; phylum Chordata; class Amphibia; order Caudata; family Salamandridae; genus Pleurodeles; species Pleurodeles waltl. The sequence goes on from NC_090439.1 coordinate 628,929,187, forward strand.
GTACCCCACACAAAAAAAACAAATAGCAACACATCACTGGTGCCATAATGGCTTCTACCCCCCTGGGGGCAGATCAGCTGAAGGGGGGGCAGAAAACATGTAGAAGATTAAGCCCCCTTGGGGGAGTGTCCCTTGCCCATAGGGCTACCCCCACACAAAAAACTCACACACACACAAACATAATCCTTGGTGCCTAGTGGATTCTGCCCCCCTTGGGGGCAGGTGGGCCAAAAAAACAAGGCTGATCTGCCCCTAAAGAGGGCAGAACTGCCTAAAAGAGTTTCTCCCCCTTTGGGGGGTGACCTTTGCCCAAGGGGCCACCCCAAAAAAAAAACAAATAGCAACACATCCCTGGTGCAATTGAGGCTTTTAACCCCCTGGGGGCAGATCGGGTGAAAAATAATTCGCTGATCTGCCCCCGGGGGGGCAGAAACAGCATAGAAGATTATGCCCCCGCACAAAACTCACGCACACAAACATAATCCCTGGTGCCTAGTGGATTCTGCCCCCAGGGCAGATGGACCAAACAAACAAGGCCTACCTGCCCCCAAGGGGGGCAGAACTTCATAAAAGTGTTTTTACCCACACACAAAAAAAAACAAATAGTAACACATCCCTGGTGCCATCGTGACTTTTACCCCCCTGGGGGCAGATGGGCTGAACAATAACGAGCCAATCTGCCCCCAGGGGGGCCAGAAAACACATAGAAGATTAAGCCCCCTTGGGGGATTGTCGCTTGCCCAAAGGGGTTCCCCCGCACAAAAAACTCACACACACACAAACATAATCCCTGGTGCCTAGTGGATTCTGCCCCCCTTTGGGGAAGATGGGCCAAAAAAACAAGGCCGATCTGCCCCCAAAGGGGGCAGAACTTCTTAAAAGTGTTTCTCCCCCTTTGGGGGGGGGCGACCCTTGCCCAAGGGGCCACCCCGCACAAAAAAAAACAAATAGGAACACATCCCTGGTGCCATCGTGGCTTCTACCCCTCTCGGGGCAGATCATCTAAAAAATAATTCACTGATCTGCCCCCATGGGGGGCAGAAATGGTGTAGAAGATTATGCCCCCTTGGGGGAGAGGCCCTTGCCAAGGGGCCACCCCCGCACAAAAAACTCACACACACACACAAACAAAATACCTGGTGCTTAGTGGGCATTCCTGCTGTCAGATCTCATTTTGATCTGGCAGCAGGAATGCTAAAAGAGGCATTGAGGGAAAGGAAAACCCTTTCCCCTGATGCCTCTTTTGAAACAATTCCCGGGGGAGGAGGGGGCGGAGTGGAAGGGAAACAATTCCCCTTCCCGCTCTGCCTGGGGGGTTGAGAGGGAGGCCCTCGGGGACCACTAGCAGGACAAAATGGTTACGTCCTAGGCACCCGAATGGTGCTGCCCAGGACATAACCGTTACATCCCAGGCATCCAAGGGGTTAAAGAGAAGGACTGCCAACAACGTTCATGGAGCAGAATCAAGGTTGGTGCTTCATCAATTAGGATTTGCAGCACCCACATAGAACAAAGCAGCCCAGGGGACCCTGGAGTATGTCAGCTGGGCCAATGGGAGTAATCAAGGGACTGTGGTCAGCTCACAAGGCCCTTTCTTCAATCCTCAGCCACAAACATGGCCCAGCGACTAAACTATTATGGAAATCTAAAACAAGCTGTCTCTCTTGAAACACTGTTGACAGATTTCTTGCCAGATGGTATCAGGAAAACTCATTGTAGCACAGATATTCAGGAGTGACTTCCAAGGCACTCCCCACCCCTTATGTGTCCCGGGTCAGTGGGGAGAAAATGTGTCACCAATAGCCGATTCCAACAGGTCCGCTTTCCAACACTGCCAGTTGTGTCAGTCGCTCACAGAAGAGATTTGCAATGGCATACCCATGCATCCTATCTTGGCCATGTCACCTTTGTTCCCTGAAGTTAATTTCTTCAAAAAAAAGACTCCACTGACCACCAGCAGGACAAAAACAGGATGTGCTCTGAAGGTCCTAACTACCTCCATGTGCACAGTAGAGGAAGGGCATGAGATGGAGGTGAACTATTCAAGGGAGACAACTTTGGTAAACCAAAGGCAGTGACGTCACTAAAGTTTGACAGAACACAGAATGACTGAATTGTTAAAGACTGGAATTTGAAATGGAGATGGGTGATAATGGATGTTTTCAGGTTTTTTATGTTGTAAGATGCAGGCCAATTGGGGTTAGCTAAGGTTAGCAGATGCTAGCAATACATACCCATAGGTGGCCATGGACTTGGTATTGGCCTGAATTAAAAGATCCCTTTTTACTTTCTATCTGAAGCCCCTCGGCAGTGAAAAGGAGGCTTTTTAACAACGTGTGGAGGGACAAGTAATCCAACAATGGGATATCAAATTGGAATGTTGTTCCGAACAAGGGTACCCATCAAGCGTCTTACCCGGGGCCTCCTAAATCCTCAGGACAACACTGGGTATATATGAACAATAGATATCAAGCAATATCGCAGTTTGATTTTCAGCAACAGTCAATATTTATTCTGGTGCTATAGAACCTGGTGCACACTGCGCAAGATTATTAAATATCATGCTGATGTTAAACTGCAAGGGTCTGTTTAACCGTGCCCTATCATGCAGGGAAGCAGGCAGGGCGCTGGGCAGCGATTGCAGTAATTCCGCTTGGAACTTGTTCTCAGCGCACAGCTCATATCTTTTAAATTCCCCAAAGCTGAGATCAAGAGATTCCGACGGGAGAAACATGCGTGAGAGGAAAACAAAATCCCTGACGCACAGCTAAGGTAAAGAAAGAGCTCCTGGTAAGCAAGTGTCATGTTATATTGGCACATAGCTTTCTATGGGTGCTAACGTCATGAAATGCAATTTTATCGAACCCCAATATTGTGGGGAATTAGACAATTATTGGTCTGTATATATCGTTTATGTTGCGGGTACGCTTTGTCTGTCATATGTATCTTCTATTTTTAGATCCAAGTTGAAATTTATAGCCCGTATGTAGCTCCCGGTAGGATAGCTCTGCTCAAAAACATATCTAAACAATTGGAACCAGTTATTACCATTTGGTACAGTTCAGTATCATTCATGGTATCTATTGATTTTGGAATCAATCAGGTGAATCAAAATCAAATTTGCTGGACAATATACGATTAGTACATCACACAGTGATATGAAATGCATCCTAACACAAGAAATAATAATATTTAATGTTTGAAATATTGTGGCAAGAGTAAATGTAAATGTTACTTTGTTTATTTTGATGTTCATTTTTTCTCGGAAAATCAACCATTTGATACTGATATTTTCAAATATGTTTACTACTGGAATTAAAAGTAGGACCTACATATGTTATTTTTGCATAAAAAGGAACGGTAATAATAGTTTGAATTCAGCATTAAATAGTAAGTAAACTCTGAAAGAAAAGATGGCAATCCTCACAATGTAGTTATAAAAATAAAATGAGGTAACAAACGTGATTGATTGTTCTTTAAGATGGTTAACGCCTCTTTCCACACTGCCCACAACTCATCGTGGGTTAACGAGTTTCTCGACAGTGGGCCTAAGGAGTCCAGCCCACAGAAAATGCCTCAATATGCCATAGTTTCATGTCAAATACACACATGTAACTAAGGGCCAGATGTAGGTAGGTTCAGATTTGCAACTTGCAAATTGCCAGTCAGAACGACTCGCATTTTGCGAGTCGCAAATCGGAATGTAGGATGGTGTCCCTGACACCATCTGCGACTCGCAAGGGGGTCGCAAAGGCCCACCTCACATATATTCAATTTGCGACCCAGTTGAGAGTCGCAGCACTCACAGGGATGGTGGCCTCCTGGAGACAGCAGACCACCATGTCTGTGACTGCTTTTAAATAAAGAAGGTTTTTTTTGTAATGCAACCCGTTTTCCTTAAAGGAAAACGAGATGCATTACAAAACTAAATGGACCACTGCCTGCTATGGAAAAATGTTTTTAATGCCATTCACAAAGAGGAAGGGGTCCCCTGGGGACCCCTTCCCTTTTGCAAATGGGTTAGCACCCATTTGAAATGGGTGCTAACTGCGATTGTTTTGCGACCGCGGTCAAAAACAATACAACATCGCGCTGTGACTCGCAATTAGGAAGGGAACACTCCTTTCTAATTGCGAATCGCAATCCCGTTTTGCCATTCGGTAACCAGGTTACCGAATCGCAAAATGGGGTTTGGCCATCGCGATGTGCTGTTTGCACGTTGCAAACAGCAAAATTCGCTGTTTGCGACGTGCAAAAAGTTTAGTACATCTGGCCCTAAATGCTTTACTTAATGCAAATCAAAATTCAGGAAGAAAATCATCTTGACAATATCAAGAGTGTAAAATTATACCATAAATTTCTGTAAGTCTCCTACTCTTGCTGGCCTGGGCTCATACGAATCCCAATTTCCCATGTTTAAGTTGGTTATAATACTGTAGAAGAAAGAAGTAAAATTAAGGATTTTCAACTATATGTAAGTCTTTTAACACTACACTAAGGCCCTTATTATAAGTTACACAGTACTGGCGTAAATGTAAAATTGTGTGTGATTTTACTGTATCCATGGTGTAATTTCGCACAAGTACTGTGCAAAGATCAGTAAAACCTTTATAGAATAGGGAATTATAGAGTGGGACTTTTCCAGTCGTAAAATCACATGGAGTAGGTTTTACCACATACATTTAACACATGTTCTTGGCAAGTGGTAAATGAATGAACAGGCTTGTGGGTGGAGTGGGGGTTGAGTGGGGAGCTGGGGAGAGTAGGGGAAGAAACGTTAGGGCTCATATTTATACTTTTTTAGCACCGCATTTGCGCCGATTTTTTACTCAAAAGCAGCGCAAACTTACAAAATACAATTGCATTTTGTAAGTTTGCGCTGCTTTTGCGTAAAAAAATGACGCAAATGCGGCGCTAAAAAGTATAAATATGGGTTTAAGTATTTCTGGCAGTGGGAGCATTATATCTTCTCTGCTTTCAGAAAAAAATGGATATATGAATTGACGTCTGCAGCCAAAGACTCGTGCTTTTTTTCCAAATGGTTTTACCAGCTGGAAAAATTGAGTCTTCTTTTCATACACCTGAAAAAAAACAGGTGTGGAAAAGCTTAGCTATTTGGAATCAGGCAGTGGAATTCCATGCTCTTCCTGGCTCCTAATTAGGTTCCTTAACATTCAGCATTATAGTTATACTGTAGCTGTTTTCCACTTGATAGAGGGTGTGAGAAATTGGGTGGTTAGTTCTCTGAGTTGTAAGCCCTGGTCAAGCAACAGCCAAAATCCCTTGCAGGGTGTACCACAAAAAGTCACTAAATTAACATGTGGTTAATCCTCTGTAGCTTCGCGCCAAAAGTAGTCAGGTCTAACTTACAGGCAATGTGTAAAGTATTTATGCAGCACACAAAAAGTCACAAAGTGAAAACAAATACAAGAAAAATCTCCCATCAATTTAGAAAATCAAGCACACAAACAATGCTGGTGCTCCGAGTCCTATAATGGTGGTCCAGGCACGGTTTCAACCACCCACACAAATAAATCACAATATCATGTAAGTATAGATTTGCCTGGACACCGCAGAGTTCTGCAAAGGGAGAAACCAGCAATAAATGATTGTTGCAACCTCTGCGGTTCTCCATACATATCTATACTTGCAAGACACTGTGGCTCATCAATTTAGAAACATTGAGTACATTTAAATAAAGTATTTGACACCAAAACAACCAATATCCAAACAATACAACCAAAGTTTTAGTTTAGTAAAAATAATGGCAAAAAGTGTAAAATGCCAACTATGGAGATCTTGTCATGCTGGCCCAGGTCAAAGTCAGACTTTCAGGCTGACCATGATGGAGCACTGGTCGGCTGCAGTCGTTAGATTTATCTTCTCAAAACAGAGCCAAGAGTATCTTCAACATGGATGGGAGGTGGGAAGGGCAAGGAGAATATCGCAGGAGGCTACTGGAGTAGCACAAAGAGCAGGTCAGGTGCAGTGGGTGCACATTGCTTGACCTTTGCATTGGTGGTCTCCACTGGCAAGCAATTCTGTACTCTGAAGAGGAGGCTGCTTGAGCTTGATGTTGACTATCTGCACGGGCGGCAAGATCTTGGCACAAATGGACCCATTTGTGGTCCTGAAGAGCCTAAAACCTCAATACAGTTCTCCGAGGCACCCAAGGGGCCCAGGACCTGAAGGGCACCGCTTGGGGGTCTGAAACTGGCTTCAGCCTGGTCCAAATGCTGGTGCAGGATGATGAGGAACCTTTTATGTCCCTGGGGGTCAGATCAGGAGGACAGCAGAGTAGCCCAAGGATTCACTCTGATAGCTTTGGGTTCAAAATGAAGTTGTAGTTCCAGTTTTTCTCTCCCAGGCAAGAGGACAACAGGGCAGCAGTTCAGCAAAGCAGCAGTCTAGCAGACCAGCAGTCCAACAGAGTAGCAGTCCTATCAGCAGTACAGCAGTCCTTCTTGCATGCAAAGTCCACAAGTCCAGAAGTATGCTAAAACAGTGAAACAAGTATCTGGCCCTTTTACAAACATAGTGAACGCAGGAATCCATGGCTGCTCTGTTGTGGCAAACCTGCGACTCCGCCCAGACAAGACCCAAGCTTGCACGCAGTTGCTTCCCTCGAATGGAATCGAGGCCCCCCATCCCAAGTGCTACCAACAACTGTTAGGGTGGTCAACTCAGAAGGCTCTTCTTCCTTCCCCTCACGCCCGCGCATCGCAATATATCAGGGATAGTACACGCACACAATGCATTGCAACGGCAACCACTAACACCAAAGGGTGAGGGATATCCCCTAAAGCTGCGGCTTCAACCTCACTACACCTTTCAGGGAAACCACAACATTCTGGATAGAGGGAATATCCTGAGACCATTCAAAGCTGTTCCAGAGCTTACCACCTTGTCCTCCCAAGAACTAACTTCTGTAGAATTTCAGCCTGCCAAGAACAACAACCGACCAGAAGCCAGACTAACAACCTGGGAATCGGAAGAAATAGTCTATCACATTCTGGTGTTTGCACCATGCTTTGAGTCCTTTGGGATCACAAAAACAAGCCAGAGCTGAACAAATAGCAATTTCCACTTTGCTTCCACGGTGGCGGACGAACAACCTACATTGGTCCTGGGGGCGCCCTAGGTGCTCCCCCCACACTTCTTGGCAACCAAAGAAACCAACTAACTGAAAATCAAAATCACTCGCTGAAGCTGGATGGGAGTGGCCCCCGCCTACCATGAGAACCCCAACCACTACATGCATGTTCTCAGAAACACCTAAGGCTCCTATCCCGGAATATAGCAGATGCCCAGTCCTTGCTGGAAACAGGTTCTCCACCTGAAGCCTAGCACAACATGGACATAATTGCACTGCAGGAAATCTGGTCACAACAGGGATTTCCGCTGTCGGGTTTCACATGCTTTCAAATAAATGCAATCAAGCACAAGCAGCACGGAAGGCCAAGTAGGGGTTTAGCAGTCTACTTTTCACTAACCCTTAAAATGGGCATAGAAGACCTGCCACAAGACAGCCAAGACTGCCAAGTGTTCAGCAACTCAACTACCAACAACAGGCTACTGATACTGCTGGTCAACACCTACATACATCCCGGCCTTTCCTACAAACGGGCCACGATAAAAAGCTTAACAGTAAAGTCCCCTCCTGACTGGGACATTATTCTGACATCAACTCAAATGTAATCAAGGCACAAGAGGAAGAATAAAAACTAAGTGCTGACAACTCCTACTGGAACATCCCAAAACAGGTGTCATCGAACTTTCCTCATTGTGACCAGCTGGGAGCCCAGTTGGTGACATCATTTGAATACCTCACAGCTACAGGTCCTAAACGAAAGGTTCCCAGGTGACTCCCCACCAAACCACACCTTTCACGGCCCTAATTCACAGTCTTTCTTAGATTACACTCTAGTCACACTACCTCTGATGCCCTTTGTACAGCAATTCAAAATAAACTACACCAAATTTAGTGACCATTCCTACCAATTCATCACCCTAAAGTCATCCTTGCCTGTTCATGAACCTGCCCTGGTGCAAGTTGGCTCAATAGAGTCCACGGGCCTGAAGAGACTACATTGGTCATCTGATACATTAGGAGCTTTAACTTTATCTTCAAAGCTGCAGATGCTGGAGAGCCTCAAAAACCACGGACATATAATGGATGCCTGGGAAAACTTCAGAGTGAAAATGCTAGACCAGCACTCTCTTCGTAACCTACCACGCCCAACCCAGCAAAACATCCCGGTACTCCTTTTAAAAGAAGGATAATTCCTTAAAAGATCACAGAGGAAACTGGTGAGGTGTCAGCTTCTCCGGGAACAAGTGAAGAATTCAAAAAAAGAGTATAAAAGACAAATACGCAAAGAAAAGGCCGAAGGCAAAAGCTCTCTTTGGCCAAATTTAATACATGCAGCAAATGGAAAAAAAACAGGGAATTTTGGGGCATCATCAACAATCTAAACACTAGAGGGAACTCAATCAATAACTCAAACATCTTTGAAAAGAACTGGGTAAGACACTCTTTACAGAGCAGAGTCACCATCATAGACACCCGTAAGAGGAAATATCGTCCCGCCGGATGATGGGGAGACGATCACGGTAACTCTGTCCACCGATAGGACATACCGAGTACTCCTTAAGGCCCACAGGGAAGGGGTCCCTGGTCCAAATGGCCTCCCTTAAGCAATCTTTGGGAAGTGGTTGTCTTCTGGTCAGAAGTCCTAGCCTCCTTATACCAGGAAGCAAGTCTAGGACGAGGCAACCCTGGGAGCTGGAAAGGCTCTATAATCAACCCAATCTTCAAGGAAGGTAACAGGGACAACCTAGGAGACTACAGGTTAAGCGGCCTCATCGATGTTGAGGCTAAAAACTATGCCTCCCTGCTCGTTGCTGAATTAACAACATGGTCGGAAAAACATAAAATCGTTCCAATTAACCAAACAGGCTCCAGGAAACGGGTGGGCACCACGACAAACATCTTAATAACTTCCTTTCTGGTAGAGCAGAGCAGACAGCGGTACAGGAAACTGCATCTTGGATTTATTGACTTCAAGGCCGCCTTTGACCGAGTGAATAGACATCTGCTCTGGAGCAAGCTGAAGCTATGGGGTCTTCCCGCCCCCCTTCCCACTGCAATAATTGCTCCATATTCAGATATGTGAGTGCGCATCAAGATCTGAGATGGTACGAGGCTCTCTTGGAAAATCCCCACAACCCTTGGCTTGAAACAAGGCTGTGTGCTAGCCCTGCATATGTTTAACTTATTTATGGCAGACCTGACCACAGCTGTGGATGCTGCAAACGCACACTCCCACCCCCTATCTGGGAGTGATCTCACTGACGCATCTACTATATGTGGACAATCTGGTACTGCTCAGCTGCACTAAGGTCAGGCTTCAAAGATCTCTAAACATCTTAGCCAATTTCGTTCATTCAGGAAATTAACGTGTATAAATCAAAAATAATGTGTGTAGGCTGCAGGTCAACCGTGAGATCAAGGATGGCCCTAAGCAATGTTTCACTAGAGGCTGTTCCATACTATAAATATCTTGGAGTATTCCTAGATGCTCACGGTTCCTTCCAGCAACAGAAGAGATACATCGCGCAAAGAGTCCCAACTCTAATTTATGCCTTCTCTCTCCTGGTCAAGCGGCTACACGGTCCATCACTTCGCCCCCTGCTAACATTTATCGCATCTAAACTGCTTCCCACACTAACTGACACAAGAGTGGCTATGCACGGTCTGGATGAGATCCTGACAGACAAAACACAGCTTAAAGTATTCAGATGAGTTTTTAAATTACCAAAATCTGCATCACCGGTGCAGATACGCCTTGAATTCAGACTTGTACGGCAAGACTTGGCAGCAAGAGCATAGCCAGCTAAAACCTGGTACAAAAGTAGCCACTCAGCAGGCAAACTGAATGAGGCATTCTGGCGGGCCCTAGAATACAACCAGCATTCAGCCTACAACAAGTACCTTCAATCATCAATTACCCAACTACGACTCAAGGACTTGTGGGAGGCAGCACTGACATATAACTCATTTTAAAGATGGTTTAATAAGTTCAGTAAATTTTTCTTGCTTATAGAAGATAAAGCTAAATTTGGTGCCTGGGCACATGTGTGGATGACCATAAGGTATGTGCCAAACTGAAACAGGCTGCCTATATCTCCATCACCTATGCACCACACATGAAACATGAATTCATGACATTGTGATTTGGCAATTAACCAACCTTGGCCAATGCCCCAAGAAACATCACTTCAAAGCAATGTAGGCATTGTTCATGCCACAAGGAAGATCTACAACACATTATCTGCATCTGCCTGGGTCTATTAGACCTTTGCAGACAACTTCTTAAAAGGATGTTCAATGACAGAGCCATAAGGATCTACAGGGAAGCCATAGTAGCCTGCTTCAATCCGCATGATCCCCAGCTAAACTGTATGCTTGTCAAATTCTTGAAATATGCTATGCAAGCAAAGGGATGTTCAGGTTTGTAGTGCCAGCAAGGGCACGCCCAAAATAGTATGGGCAATCAACCCCCCCACTCAGTTCACTCTAACTGCGTATAGACCAATCTAGCTCCTGGTACTGGCTCCCTATATATGACACTACCTGCCATTTCTTCCTGTTTTCCTTAAGCCCAAAAAAAAGTTTTTAAGAGGAACTGAGTCAGCTCCAGTGGGTCGGATGGTCGCATATTTTGGAAGACTCAGACGGACTTTTCTCTTCATAACCAAGACACTAACAAACTGATGTGCTTCCACCAAAAACATTCTTTACCCCCACCTTGCATCACTTTTATTATAAGCAATACATTTTATACATTTTTATTTATTCTAAGAAAATCAATATGCAAAATTGCTTTCGTTCTTCCCTTAACTTTTTAACCCACATTTAATTACTTTGTGGGCAGAAAATGCCAAATTTCCAAAAATGGCATTTTCGAAATTGTAACCAAAAACCCAACTTTACCATTAAAAAGGCTTTTACGTTACAAGATACCAAACATTGAATAGCTGCTTGCTGTCAACACCAGTGCAGTGCGAGCTCTATTGGCGACTAGAATGCAAAAACCCGGCACTCTCAAAACAACGTAATTTATGCATTGTGCTGATATGTTGTTGTTCAACCTTTTGCATTGCAGAGTTCAATCCTGAAGACTTATTTTTAATGTGCTTTCAAATGCTGTTCATTTGCAATGTATTGCTGCAGGCTTTCAGAGTGTGTTAGGGTGTGGTCCTTTCCAGGGCCTTCTAGAGACTTTCCCTGCAACATGCCTGGGTGTGGTTGTGGGCTGGGCCAAGACTCTATAAAAAGGAGCCAGCCCAGCTTCACGTGCTCACTATTCTGAGGTCCCGGTGCAGAGCAGCAGCTACTTCCTGAGCTCCTCTCCCGGTGGCCTATTTGATCTTCCAGACATCTGCCTTTCATTCTTCATTTGGAGATGCTTGTTCTGGGTGGTAAGACGGTGGTTGGGCTGGCCTCCCGACGTCGTTATCAAGAACTCTCATGTTCTTGGGCCTAATTCTTTTATGATTTGACAGAGTACCTTGCACGTGTGAAATATGCGCTTGAGTGTTTGTGACATTTGCATGGTGACTTGCGAATCGGCAAGACGCACGATTCGTTTCATGATAATTTAATCTTGTTATTCATTGCACGCTACCATTTCTTGACATTTACATGGTGGCTTATGAATCGGCAAGGCGCGCAATTCGTTTCATGGTGCTTTGATCTTGTTATTCATTATGCGCTACCATTTCTTGGCATTTGCATGGTGGCTTACGAATCGGCAAAACGCGCGATTCGTTTTATGATAATTTAACTTTGATATTCATTACGCGCTACCATTTCTTGGCATTTGCATGGTGGCTTAAGAATCGGCAAGACGCGCGATTTGTTTTATGATTATTTAACTTTGATATTCATTGCGCGCTATCATTTCTTGACATTTAAATGGTGGCTTAAGAATCGGCAAAAGATGCGCAATTCGTTTCATGGTGCTTTAATCTTGTTATTCATTGGGTGCTGTTATTTCTTGCCATTTACATCGTGGCTTACGAATCGGCAAGTCGCGCGATTCGTTTAATGGTGATTTAACCTTGATATTTATTGGGTGCTACCATTTCTTGACATTTTACATGGTGGCATTCGAATCGGCAAGACGCATGATTCTCTCCTCAAGCTTAATTCATGTTGTTCATTGTATGCCACTATTCTCAGACATTTATTTGGTAGTATTCGAGTTGACAAGTTGTGTGATTTGTTTCCTGAATCCATATTGTGTTATTCATGGTGCACAATCCTTTCATGGTGTTTACCATATGTATATGTATATTCTGCAATGTGCACAATTTGTGTTGAAACCTTTCAAGAGAACACAAAAGGTCAGAATTTTTAGATGCAATATTGTATGGTCCTAATATACATTCTCAAAAAAGGATTCATATGACTGCTTTAGAACTTATTCAGAATGTTTTTCCTGATTCTCATGTAGAGGAAAGAATTTGACTTTGAAAGTTTAATTTAAACCATCTTGATTCCCTTACAGGTATCCGGTCATCTTGAAACTTAGTCATTTTAAGCCTAATTCTTAGGTTGTTCATGTTTTCAGAATAACAATGCTTAGAGTCATAGTTTAGTATTGATTTAATGAGATGAAATTTTGATATTGTGTGTTTTAACCTTTTTTCTTACTACAGGTCTCCTTCCCAGCTATTCCCTTCCTAATCCACTCTTCCCCCCTTGAACTCTCTTAGCCTCTGTGATTTATCTATCAGAGTCTTAGAGTTGTTCAGTGATGGACGTGTTGGGAACGTGCACAGACCCTGAGGATCTGGTGACTCTGACACTCGGAAATTACAGCTTGTTAAATGTAATAAGGAATCTCCCATGTTATCCTATATGAGAGGTAGGTCTCAAAATAGTGAAAAACTAATTTAGGACATTTCACTACCAGGACATGTAAAACTTAAAAGTACACATCCAAACATAATTACACAGCACCCTGCCCTATGGGCTACCTAGTGCTTACCTCTTAGGTGTGACATATACATAAAAAGTGGACTTTAAGACTTGGAAAGGGGTTTTTGCTGCCAAGTTGACATGTCAGTATAAAGCTGCATTCAGCTTGCAGTGGCAAGCCAGGGAAACGTTTTAAAGTGCTACTTAAGAGGGCCACAGCCCTACTAGTAGCATTTAATTTACATGCCTTAGGTAAGTAGTATACCACTCCACAAGGGACTTATAAGTAAATTAAATATGCCAATCACGTGTAAGCCTATCAAATCATGTTTAAGGTAGTGAGCACACAACCTTTATCACACCTTTAACACTGGTTTGCACTGATAAAGAGCACAGAGTCCTAAGGCCAACAAAAACGAATTCAGCAAAAAAATGGAGGGTAAAGGCAAAATGTTTAGGGATGACCTGCAGAGAGGACTCGGTCCACCAGAGGGTAATTGCAATGACCATTTCATTGATTGCCCTTTATCATGTTTAGACTTGTTTGTGATCAGTCAAAAAAAAAGGACTGGCACACATCTTTCTTCGAGGACAATAAATGAACACAAATCCATGCCATATAATATGTCATTTGTTACTTTATACATATTTTGTTTTCCCAGAAATCTTTCTTAAACAAAAAATCAGCCTTTTCTACCAGATGAAGAGGTACATCCTGCTTATTGGGGACAAATATGTGCAGTGGAAATTCCACTGATCAGAAATTGTAACAAGCATCCCAACTGTCTCACTCAGCCAAAGGCAACGACCTAAAGAGCATTTGGTGTCAGCCTTCAGTGTGTGTCTTCTTCAAAGTCATTTTGTTGTGTTTGCACACCATCATCAGCTAAAACCCTATATGATTCCTCTGCAACCAATATTAGGCAATCCCCCCCCAGCCATTACTAGTCAGTACCCCAAACTCTATATTACCAATAGGATAATGGAACCACCCACAAATATCATAATTGTTTCCATTATTATAACAATCTTTTGCAGCCCTACAGGAGCTGGTATCAGGAGGGAGTTTTCTTCCCCTGCATTAGTTTGTGAGCCTTCACACCAGCCATGAATATAATACAAGATCCATTAGATGGTTTTGTACCTCATCCTTTAGCAGTGCTACTCGCATCAGGAAGTGATCTGAATTTTCATGCTCAACCACTATTGTGCTTAATCCACATTTGCCTGCATTTTGCAGTCCCTCATCATTCAGTATTTTGCAATGTACTCCTAAGTTAAAGTGCCTTTGTTCTTCACCTCAAAGGATCTATGGCATGTCAGCTTCCATGGAAATCACCTGTCAAGAATGTTACCCCCTCCAAAATACAAAATACCACTAAAACTAACATCTCACACCCCACAACACACCACCACTGTTCACCTAGAGCTTGCATTACCTTTGTAGGCTATACACTGTTATTTGTACTATTACAGAACCCGATCATCCATAGCGTACTGCTCCTGCTACTGGAGTATCCAACTGCTTCAATAAATTCCTAGGTCAGTGGTGCTTGGAAACACACCACCCTTCCTTCCCTATGAAGTATTCTCTACTTTGAAAATGCCCACTCCTCTAGGAGTTCATTGCTTTTCTCTACTACTCCTCAATGTCCTAGACTTCAGATAATCACTCACCATGGCAGTCAACAGGCATCCATCTAGGAACCATACACCTACAGTCTCCTTTCATGGCCTTCTCAAAGGCAGAATGTACATCCCTTTTTAGAGTCCATGCAATTGTACTCTCATCCTACAAATCATCCCAAAATGGCTAGAATATTGCATTCAGAATGTCTGACTTACATTTCATATCTAAAGTTGTGTCTGAAAAAATATTAAGAAATTTACATTATTATAAAAACAATCCTGCTCCAATGAGACAATATTTTTGTAAACATTTAGGGCAGATAATATTTTGGTATAAGTATACTGACATACAGCAGAAAGAGACCATACCTCTTAACCTACTCATTTGAAGTTTTGCCCAAAAGAACTAATACCCACAATGTTGCTTACGATCCATAAACTTTATATTTTCCAGGACATCCGTGTCAAGTGCCAACGGGACCCTTGAATCAATTACTCTATCACGTATTTTAACCTGGCTATCATTTTTACCTCTTATTTAGATTTACTATCCATCAATAGAGAGCAACACCACCTGGACTTCACCTATTCTCAGATGTAACTTTAGGCGGGACGAGAACATATTGATACTGAAAATATAGGCACTATTCACAAAACCATTTTGGAATATGTAAAGAACTACTTTATAGTTTCTATATAATTTTAGTGAATTTCTTTTGATTCTAATAATACAGTGTATATGTATATGCTGTTTATGTTTTTTTAACAATAATTATACTTATTATTATCGTACATTTGGCAGTTACTATCTATGGTTTATATGTGCATTTGTTTTTACATTTTGTATGTTATCTGGAACAAATTAACCCCTCCTTCAAAACTGTGGTGTGGGCATCTCCTTTAGAAAGGTCAGAAAGGGACAAAACGTGTCATGCGGCACACATGTTGGATTATTTGTCATCTGCACTTTGCACTTTGCATTTTATACATTAAAATGAATTGCTATATAGTTTTTTTTACTTATGATGGAGTGTCTTTAAACAAAATTTGATGCCATCCTAAACTGAGCTAATTGGAGGTTCGCACTCTTGAATCCTAGGATTTCACTGTTTATGCAAGGTTTACATTTGTAGTATGACTAAACAAACTCTAAAGTTCAAATCACAAACCTCCAGCCAAACATCTCCGCTTCCACCTTACCTACCATTTCTGTATGGAGACCTCTGCTCCAGTGGTGATGATCTCTGCACACCTAGGTAGGTAATTTATAAATGTGGGAGGGAACATTGCAGTTTGCAAGGTACATATTTAACTATTTTTCAGTAGTATTATGGACCAAGCAGGCTCAAATTACCTCCAGCCGTTGAGTAAGTGAAGCACCTCATATGGCCACCCACCGGTACTGCAACCAACTCCCATAGAAATCAAAAGAGGCAGGTAATAACACTAAAACATAAACGTACAAAACATATTAAATAAATGTATTTTTAAAATTCAATTTAATTTAAATTGTTTTTACATTTATTATTAAACATGTTTTAAATAACAAAATAAATATTAATATTTGTATAAACATATTAACATTTTAACAAAATACATTTAAATAACATATTTAAAAAAAAAGTTTAACCAAAAATAAAATAATAAATAACATAATTTGTCAAGACAAATGATATCAGAAGTAGGACATTGGCTTCATCTTCAACAAGTTAGATAAACTTCTGATGTGTGATGATATGTTTTCTGGAATATGTTTAGAGCTTGGTTCATCTGGGTAATGGCTTTTGGCACAATTGAAATGACCACAATAAACAAAGCAGAGAGTGCTGGAAAAACTTAGGGCCTGATTACGAGTTTGACGGTCACAAGACCACCAGACTGGCAGTGGTGGTCTGACTGCCACGGCTGTGGTGGTCTGACTGCCACATTACAAGGCTGCCAGGCGGACCAGCCCACAGACCGCCATCTAGGTGAGGATCCAAGATCCTGACGGGGTGACAGGTGTTGGGATTGTAACCAGCCACGGCGGTGTTGAAATCATCACTGCCTAGCTGATTACAACCCCTATTTCTGCCAGCCTTTTCATGGAAGGCTGGCAGAAAGCCAGTGCCTGGGGCCCACCACCATTGGAATGGGCACCGCCTGCTTTCCAGACAGTGTGCATTTTGAGGGTGCTGGTCTGCCCCCTGTGAGACGGCATTGGACTCGGCTTCATATGGAGTCGAATCCAATGCTGCTGCATGTTTACCACTGGGCTGACCGGCAGAAACCTTGGTTCCTACCGGTCAGCTCAATGGAAAACTTATAATGGGTCTGGTGGTGGAAATGCCAGCACCGTGGCTGTCTCCTCAATGCAAGTCTGGCAGTCAGGTGTTCCGACCCTCAGACTCGTAATGAGGCCCTTAGCTTTAAAACAGTCAGGCTCCATTATCTTTGTTTTTAGATGGTAATCTAGGACATAGTAGCTGTGGTGACCTTTTCCTGAGCTTTCCAGTACAAATTATGAAACAGGCCTCCCATTTGTTTTGTATGCAGATTTTAATTTTGTAAAAGCATCTAGACCAATAACGACCATGTTAATCATAGACTCTATTTGGATAAAAGAGTTTAATTTTTTATTTGAGAAATGTGACTAGTTCTATAGTAACTATTGTATAAACCCAAAGTGCCTGAAACTGATTATGCTGAACAATGAGTCAGAACAGTGAGTGTGATGTCAAAGTAAGATAATCACTTTACTGTAGATGACAAAACCTTGCTAATGTTTTTTTTAGTAAATTTTGGGGAAAAACCTCCCAGTATCAGATGTTGTAACTTACAACGTTGCTGCCAGCCCAAAATGTACCAAAATGTCCTGTTCAACCAGAGATGCTTTGGCAAATGTTGGTGGTTTTTAACTTAAGAAAACATTATAAAAGTTACGTTCCTTGGTAGAGTTGCACCCCCAGCTGCATACTTTGTGGTCCTCTGTCTTCCTTGTTATTGGGGCTATAGGTGGTGTGGTTACTGATGGAATGATTGTCTCGAGGGAGTTTCGTTTAATCTCCCCTCCTTGATCTTTTTCGTGCCTTTGTTGATTTGGACAGTGTACTCTAGCTGCCTTTAAATTATTTATCCTTTGACAGCACCACTTTGGGCACTCAATGGTACCTGCTTGTTTTGTTGTTTTTGAAAATCAAATGAAAACATTTTACAAACAAAAGTCACATTCCTAACTCCCGTAATCTGGTTTTGAACATTTAATGTTATTTTTTGTGAGTCTTACCAGACCCATGTGTTCCAAAAAATCATTATACATACAAATATATACATGTATATATATACACTGGGGCCCTGATGTGCAACCCCTTTGCATTGGTGTCACCTTACTTTTCCAATGCAAATCTGACACAAAGTGTTCAGGTGGGATTTACTACCCACTACAAATCATGACTTGTGTTGGATAGTAACACAAAGTTGTGCAATTTGCTGCCTTGCATTACTTTCCTGCATTCACAACGTCTGTGTACCTGTGAAGAGCATATACACTTAGGCCTTTGTGAGGCTGCTTCAAAGAACGATATACAATGTTACTGCAGTTTCTCAATATGTGAGGTGTACCATCTGACCCTGTCCCAAACACCAGCTCCGGCCCTACTTCTAGTGGCCAATTAGCAGCTGATTTCGATCTCCAGGGGGCCATCTCCGACATCGATTGACTATACTCTACTAATTCCTGTGTCCCCATTCCTAGCTTAGACCGACAGGCTATAGGTTCTTCACTCTATCCACTTAGCCTAGGTGTTGCTTCCCCTCTGGGTTCACGACTCGTTAATATTAATCAATTTACAAGTCCGCGTATGAAGAAGTTTATTGACAGCAACCTTCCAGATGACACTCTCGTGAAACCAAGCTGCTCTATTGCCCAGACACCAGCAAAACTTTTGTCCTGGAATGTGGCTGGCATCAATGGCAAACTTGCAGACATTGAGTGGGGGGTATTTGTTGAAAATTTTAATGTATGTATGTTCCAGGAAACATGGGCCAAAACTGCACATATAGACAGGGGTTTAGTTCCTTTTTTAAACCGGCTATGCCGTCTTTAGCTGGTAGGGCAGTAGGGGGCTTATGTACTTGGGTAAAATCGACAGAGGTGGGAGGAATAAAGGAGATATACGTGGACTCCCATGACATTTTGGCTATTGCTATCCAACCAATCTCAGGCTCCCTCGTTCTCTGTATAAATATTTATAGCAGGCTGGGACCCTCCAATAATTGCTCTACTATCATTGAGCTATTAAATACTCTTATTTCAGACTTTCATCTTAAATATCATATTATAATAGCAGGGGATTTTAATGTCCATCTTGAAATCAATTTAGATCTTATAGAGGTCATGCAACCTGAAGATAGTGTATGGAACATTCCTCCCTATTCCACTCAGCAAAACTCATACAAACCTTGCGTTAGGGCAATGCAGGTAATAGATCTTATGATATCACATGGTCTCCGTCTTGGCAATGGCCGTTTCCCAGCTGACACCCCCGCAAGACCAACCTTTTTTAGGGGTTTTTACAGTAGTAAACTAGATTACATTTTTTTTTATTTAAGAGTTTGGCACTGTATACTAGATGTGGAAGTGGGCAATCCATACACTAGCGATCATGCCCCTCTACAGATTACGTACAAGAGACCTCTTCTAGCAGGAGCCGTATTTCCTTCTGCTTTCCCTGCTGTTATGGAGTTGTCTAGCAATAGGCGCACAGTAAGATGGGACTCCTTTGAGAAATCGAACAAGCTCCGAGAAAAACTGTGTGATCTAATTTCTTCCCACCAGTTATTTGACCGTAGTCTTACTTTTTCTCCAATTGAAGTTACGTCCCTCCATCTGGACACTCTTTACTACCCTGAAAGAGCTGTTTTCTAGACGCCCAAGGCCGTTGACTAACTCCTGCCCCCAACCCTGCTCCAAATGGTTTAATAAGAGGTGTAGAGAGGCTAAAAATACCCTGGTTAGCGTCTTAAGGACAAAGGACAGACTAGGTATCATCAATGCTAGACGTAATTATGCTTTTATATGCAATAAGAGCAAACATGAGCATGAAGAGGAGCTCTGGAGTGACCTACTTGAGGCAGCTAGAGCTCATGACTCCAAACAATTTTGGATTTTGGTATCTCGCAGTGATCAGAACCGAGCCCCTTATTTGGAGTCTCATATTACTCCTGATGCCTGGCTTTCCCATTTTAAAGAACTGTACGGCTCTCCATTGGCCCTCGATGCCCCAAATCTGGGACAGCTGACAACATCTTATTCGCCCGCGTCCTCTTTGCCCCTCTTTACACTGAACGAAACCGCCCTGGCCATCACAGCCCAAAAAGCAGCGAAGGCCCCTGGGTCGGATGGGATTCCTTCTGATATGTTTAAAGCGGACCTGAATACCTGGAGCCCGTATATTAATAGGCTCTCTAATGCCATTTTGACTACCAGATCCTACCACGACTCATGGAAAGAGGCTATTATCGTGCATATCTATAAGAAAGGAGAGAGGAATTCCCCGGGAAACTACAGACCCATCAGCCTCCTTGACAATCTCCCAAAAATATTTTGCCACCAATTGTTGAGCAGGCTGAGTAAATGGATAGTGGATAACCAAATTTTAAATCACCTCCAAGCGGGCTTCAGAGGAAAAATCAGCACAATAGACCAGATATTTCGCTTTATCTCTATTAAATGGAAAGTTGTTGATGTGAATTCAGGCCACCTATTTGTAGCTTTTGTTGACTTAAAATCAGCTTTCGATTTGGTACCTCGCAATAAACTATGGAAGGTCTTGTCTAAAATGGGAGTCCCTTGCCCTGTTTTAAATATCATTAGAGATCTCTATACTGGAAATTATGGTAGAATCAGATGGGGCCAGCATGGCGAACTAACTGAAAAATTTCCCACTGTTCGTGGTGTGAGGCAAGGTTGTGTACTCGCCCCTACCTTATTCCTCCTTTTCATAAACGCATGCATTCCGTATCTTATGGAGTGCTCCAATGACGCCCCCAAAATAGGAGGGCAGAAGATCCCCTGCCTCCTATTTGCTGATGACACCTTGTTGATATCCCAAACAGCCACAGGTCTCACAATCCTGCTTTCGAGATTCATGACCTTTTGTAATGACCACGGCGTGGAAATCAACCAATCAAAAACTAAGTGTATGGTGTTTGGGGATAAAAAAGGTAGGATGCGGCGTCCCATTTATTTAGAGGGCGCAGCATTGGAAAGAGTTGGCGATTTTGAATATGTAGTCCTGAAACTAGAAGATTCGCACAAATGGCATTCTCATCTTCAGAAAGCAAATTTCCGTTTGAAACAACGGACGAGCGGTATCATAAGATTTGCAGCTAGATCTCCCAGCTTTGTTGTGACACCCGCAATTGAAATTGACAAATTACAAGCAAGGGGGGGAGCCCTTTATGGAGCCGAGCTGTGGGGCCACTGTAATCTAGATGATTTGATAAAAGTGGAAAACTCTTTTTTAAGGTCCCTGCTAAGAGTTCCTTCTAGTACCCCAATGCTCCCCATTCAAATGGACCGAAACTTGCCTCCCATTTTCCAGGTTGCTGCGCTCAGGCCCTTGTTGTATTGGATCCGTCTATGGTCATTAGACTCTCTTATTCCCTATAGATGTGGGCTAGTCAACCTGATGGCCAATAATACTAGTCCAAAAATCAAGTGGTGTGTGTATGTAGAAGGGATTTTCACACTACTTGGCTTGGGGTCTTACTGGAAGGATCCGCTATCCATTCCAAAAAACGCAACACAGACACTGAAGGATGCGTTTTGGCTCCATGTGCATCTTTCACAACTGTCTGCTGTCTCACCATCATCCATGACGGGCAGTTTCTTACAAATAAAATGCCATTATGAATCTGCGCAATATATGGACATAGTTCTCTCTCCACGTGCACGCGCATTGTATATTAGATTTAGGGTAGGTTCTCTCCCTTTGCGCATCTTAACACATAAATGGGCCAACACTAGCTGCACTTCGAAGATGTGCCCAATGGGTTGTGACAGGGAAGAATCTTTTACCCACATTCTCTTTCAATGTCCTGCATACCAAAACCAGAGAGCTCGTTGGATTATCCCCTTGTGTAGGAAAATGGGTTTTAAGAACTGTCCACTGGCCTTGAGAATTTTTTAATCTGATCCATCCGTTCTAGTGGTTTGCTGCCTGGCAAAATACTTAGATTCCATCTGGCACTGTAGATTGAACATGCTTAAAAAAATAGAGGTAAACTCGACCATAGATGTGGGGAGCGGTTGTTGATGAACTCATCAGTGAATTTTAATGCAGGCACCTATTACCTTTTACTGCTTAAAGTATTTTTATGCCTAGACTTTTTTTATATATTTTTTTTCTTTTAAACAGAAATGTCTTATTATATTTAATATGACCGGCCAAGCCTGTATCTGATTTTCGATATTTATCATGCAAAAGTTTTGTATTTCTACATGATCTTTTAATATGGTTTGAAATTTCTAAAGGAAGAATTTTTATGGTTAATATATACACTTTTATCATTTAAAAACATTTTTAATGTATGGATATTCTTATATTCTTAAATAGAAATGTTTTCTTTTGTGACATGTTCGGTTAGGCTTGTATTTGAATCTTGATGCCCAACATGCAAATCTTTGCACCATCATATGATTTTATAATATGGCTCGAACTTCTAGAAGGAAAACTCCCATGTTTAACATCTTCTTATGTAGTTCAACTTCTTATGTTCGAAATCCTCTGTTTATAACTTGCTGCTTTGTAAAACTGTGAATTGTGGTGTGCTTTTATGGTATTTACTTTTACTGAAATAAAGCTGACGAACGAAAACAAAAGAAACAAAACAAAGAGCACGTCTCTGAGAGACAGCAGCAGGATTTCCAGCAAACCGACATGTAATGTCACCTAAGTGAGAATGGTGTGATAACTTGCACATTCACTCACTCATCCACCTATACACTTCTCTCAGTGAGTTTAGCACCTGCTCCAGAAATCCATCTGTAGCCTACATTTAACTCATAATTTAATTGTATTTGTTCTGTGACAGATTCATGCTTTTACTTGTCTGCCCTGTTGGATCTGTTCTGTGGAAATTATCTACACTTTTTGCCTCCTGTGAGAAGGAAATTTGATTTGCTACTGTCATGTTGTATCTATTCTGTAAGGGAGGAAAGTTTGCACTGCGACTGCTGTTTGATTTCCACCTTTTCTTTAATGGGAAAAGCTTGCTCTGCTGCTGCTTTAAATGTAACTTAACTCTGTGAGAGAGAAGCTTGTTCCATTTCTGCCAATGGTATAACTATTTTCAAACATGTCAGCCTTACTGTCGTCTTCCCCCAAACCTTTTGCCTCTTTGCCTCATTTATGCTGATTTTTTCTGAGCACTTTATAACTGCCAACCAGTGGTAAAGTGCATGTGCTCTCCCCCCTAAAAGCTGGTCTAATTTGCACATCCCCAACTGTCACATTTAATTTACTTGTAAGTCCCTAGTAAAGTGCATTACCAGTGCCCTGGGCCTGTAAATGAAGTGCTACTAGTGGGATGGCTGCACTGTTTGTGCCACCCACTCTTGTAGCCCTTAAACATGTCTCAGGCCTGCCATTGCAGAGCCTGTTTGTGCTGTGTACATTGCCATGTTGACTTGACATTTAACAGTTCTTGCCAAGCCTTTAACTCCCCTTTTATTACACATAATACACCCCTAAGGTAGGTCATAGATAGCCCATAGGGCAGAGTGCTATGTGATTAAAAGGCAGGACATATACTTTTAAGTTGTACATGTCCTGGTCGTGAAAAACGTCAACATTTGTTTTTTGGTACTGTGAGGTCTACCACTCTCATAGGGTAACATTGGGGTTTCCTTATTACATTTACAATTTTGTAATGTCTATTGAGAAGGAGTAGATATGTCATGCTTAGTACCTATGGAACTGTAATGAGAAATCCTCTTTAGTGGTAAAGGCAGATTCATTTTTACAATTGTGAAAATGCCACTTTTAGAAAGTTGGCAATTTCCTGCTCTTAGGCCTGTGTGCCTGCAGCCTATCTCCAATACAAGTGACAATGGGGCTTGTGCATTCCTTCCAGACAGCCACACACAAAGGAACCCCAGGTGTGGCTGACGGGCCATCAACATCCTAATAGGCCATCTTGGGCAGGGTGGCAGGGAGGAGCTGGGCACAGCCTCACACAGATACCTGAATAGGTAGTGTCCTGTCCCCACATAAAGGGCTGCATACCCCACTGTAGTAAGTCTGGAGCCACAGCAGGAAGAAAAGACCGCTGCACTTCAAAGACCCTGCTTTGAAGTCATCCACACTTGAAAGGCACCACTGGGTATAAGTACCGAACTTCTGACCCTACCAACTGAGTACACTACTGGACCTATGAAAACCCAACCAGAAGGAAGGACTCCTGTGCTGTTAACAGGACTGTCACTCTGGACTGCTGCTCTGAAACAACTGCCTTTCTACTGTGCTGCCCTGCTGCCTGCGACCCTCTGCACCACTGAGGTAGGACTGGATGTATCACACTTGAAACTAGAGTGACTCCAAAGGCATGATGGCTTGACCCCATTCTAAGTCTCAGGGACATGAAAGACTTCTCACCATCCTGCAACAATGCCAGGATTTTGCCTGCTGCACGTCTAGCCGTGCCAAGTGGTACAAGTCCAGTCCTGAGCCCGTGGAAGTGGGTATGAAGTGCTGCAACTGCCAGAACCTGTGCATCAACACTGTTGCACCAATTGAAACCAGCGCATCTCCCTCTATGCCAAACCATTGCTGCTTCTGCATGGATTGTGGAAACCACATCACTGACTATGGGGGATCTCCAACTTTGTCTGGCTCAGGAACACACACATCACCTACATCAAAGAATCAATTGTGACGTATTGCCTCCTCTGCTCCCAGCATCTCGGCTTTGACGTCAACACATCCAAGAACCAAGATACTCTCTCAGCAGGCCAAAGCTCATCCCTGCATCCTGATCCATGCTCCCTCACGGCGGGCCTGACATTTTAGGCTTGACCCTGTTGGTTCTGTATGCTTCTAAGCACTACAACTAAGTTTATTCTTTAAAAATGAATATCTCTACCTCTACGTATTGTTTTTTTGATGGTTCAGTCTTGTTTTAAAAAAAAAATATATAGTCTATTTTTCTAACCTGGTGTGGAGTATTTTTGTGGTGTTTTCACTGTGTTACTATTTGAAGTGTCGCACAAATACTTTACACGTTGCCTCTAAGTGAAGACTGTCTGTTCTGTGTCAAGCTACCAAAGGGTTAGTACAGGGTTAATGTAGGGTATGATTCTGACTTGTATTGTGATTCCTGCTAAAAGAGGAAGGATACATGTGTCAACCAGAAACCCAATTTCTAACAAGTAGAAAGATAATCATTTCCACTGCTGTTGATCCATCTTATAATAAACAATTGATAATTTAAATGCATTTACATAACATATTCATTAAGAAACTTTTAATAAACCAGGGCAAATCAAGTTGCAGGGCACTAACCCAGAGATCCTGGTTTTAATCACAGCTTCCTAGCTTGGCCACGCTTGCCAATTCCTGTATAGTTAATTTTCTTACCTCTGCCTCCTTTTCAGTGATCATCAGATTTAAGACCCCCCTTAAAATATTTAAATCCAAGATATGCACGGTACACTGACCCTTTCTTGAATGTGATTTAATAGACCATAATGTTGCTCTAACAATTAAAGCCTTGTGTGGGAGCACAATGCAACTGGGTGGCAAATAAAATTGTCATCAGGGCAGAAGGGGAAAAGAATCCAATATCTATTCAGGACCTGAATTGCAAATGTTCAATTAGGAAACCTGGTTTAAATCTTAGGCCCATATTTATACTTTTTTAGCACTGCATTTGTATAATTTTTTGATGCAAAAGCAGCGCAGACTTACAAAATACAATTATATTTTGTACGTTTTCGCAGCTTTCGCATCAAAAAATGATGCAAATGCGACACTAAAAAAGTATAAATACTGGCTTCAGTTTCTAAGCTTGGCCAAACAGTGTGACACCAGGCAGTTTCTTTTCTTCCCTGTGCTTCCTTTTGTATGAATAGCACATTGAGAGCCCCATGAAATAGATCAAGATGCACACTGACAACAACCTCTCTTGTATAAAATATTATATTAAAAACATACAAAACAAAAAAATGCATCTTACAAACATTAAATAATAATATACACTGTAAATTAAATGAATACAAATAATGACCACAATATATAAATAATTTAAATTACAAAACAAGCGTTGCTGATATAATAAAAATACTAATTACTAATAATATTTGAAAATATGAATGACCAAGTATTAAAAGATACATATATACAATAACATTATTAAAATATGCATACATTTAAACCTAATACTTCAATAAAGAACATTGGAATAACTTTTTAAATTGCATTACAAAAATAAATCTTTAGAAACATTTTTTTTAAATCACATCAAAGCTTTGCACTTTCATTGATCAAATGTAGCATCCACACTCAAAAACAAAAGACAGTAGGGAAAGTGGTGGAGTTTGAAAGGGTAAAAATGCTATTTTCTCTTCAACATGAGCAACAGAAGAAAAAGTGTTGAACTTTAGATGTATCATATGTACTATTCTCACTCCAACATAGGCAATAGTAGGGTAAGTATTAGACTTTGGAGGGCTCAGAATTTGCTATTCACACTGTGGTGTAAGCAACAGTGAAGACATTGTTGAAGATTGAAAAATGGAAATGTATTATGCCTGCCCTAATTAAAAATATGTTGTAATAAAAAGAATAATTTGAAGTATATTTAACAGATGTTTTAGTATATATGCTTAAACATTAGAAAGTGTATACAAATAATTATGAAATACATTGAGAATAAGAATTTATTAAAAAAACACATTCACTGATTTAAAAGAATGAAAATTATATATATTCAAAACATTTTGCAACATATTACCCTAAATATCTAACACTCACGAAACAAATTAAAATATGACATACAGAAAATGGCCATTAATTTAATAAACAATACCATTAAAAAAAAATACCAAAACCATATCATCCACAAATTATTTAAAAAAACTATATATAAAGTCCCTCATTACAACATTGGCGGTAAGTGCCGCTTGCCGCCAACATACCGCTCCCCGTATTACAACCCACACATAGAACTCCGCCACTATACAGACACACACACACAAGTCCGCCAGACCAAAGGTCAGTGATAAACTGGCGGTACCAAAACCCACACCGTTAGGCCAACAGAAATACACCCAAAGCATCATGACCCACGAATCACAGCAGCGGTCATTCAATCACAGTAAACCATTGGCGGTACACACCGCTGCACTCAAAATACACACACATTAACAAAACAACACTACATTGGACAACTGAAACTGCACACACCTGAAACACATACACACACCACACCCATACACCCACACCAATATAAAACACACACACACACTACCCACAACCCTTAACGACCCAAAGATATTGGCAAGTGAGAGAGAGACAAGCCAAGGGTACCCACTGACTCTGAGCCACAAAACACCATCACCGATACACCATTCACGCACCTCACAGCACACACCCCAACACATCACCCCAAACACCCTCACACATACCACTCACACTACACCCACGGCACCACAAAGACATCCCAGGTTTTCCTAGGAGGAGCTAAGGGTCATGGTGGAGGAAATCATCTGGGTAGAGCCACAGCTATTTGGATCACAGGTGCAGCATACATCTATTGCAAGGAAGATGGAGCCCTGGTACAGTGTCGTGGACAGGCTCAACGCCGTGGGACAGCACCCAAGAACAAGGGATGACATCAGGAAGAGGTGGAATGACCTACGGGGAAGGTGCGTTCCGTGGTTGCAAGACACCAGATAGCTGTACAGAGGACTGGCGATGGACCCCCACCCCCTCCCCCACAACTAACAGCATGGGAGGAGCAAGTCTTGGCGATCATGGATCCTGAGGACCTGGCAGGAGTAGCAGGACTGGTAAGTCAACTCTTTACTACTTTATTTCCCACCCTACCAGCATGCCATCACAAACAACAACCCCTACCCACACTCCCATCACCCCACCACCTCACATATACCCCACCATCACAACCCACCCATCCCAATACCAAGCCCTGCATGCAACAACAATGCATGGACACCACTCACAGACCTGCATGGACACCCATCACCACAGCATGCACACTAGTGACAATCACTTAGCCAAACCAATCACAACTCAAACAAGCCAAAGCTGCCTTGCTAATAACAACCATAGAGGGAAACATACCCATGCACAAGATCGCACACGCAGAAACAACAACACTGCATTCACATCCCCACAGGATGCCCACTCAACGTCACTAGAGAGGAGGTGCCAGCCACATCCACTCCCCCCCCAAGAAGAGGACCACAGTGATGACAGCTGCTCTGCACACCTGGATCACGATGACCAACCTGGCCCATCAGGGACCTCTGGACAGTCAGTTACTCAGGCACAGTCCCAACACACTACAGAACCTCCCCCTCAGGAAAGACGACCACAGCACCCACCCAGTGTGCCTATCCTTCTGTCCCCAGGATACGTCAATCAGCAGTCTGTCCACCACTACAGGGATGCCAGGCAACCCCACACACCCAGAACGATCAGGGACTTGGAGTCAGTGGCAGTGGCCACACGGTTCATGGAACAGAGTCACAGGACAACAGGGAAGCTGGGAGGACTGCTGTGCGATGGGGAGGACAGGCCCAGGGAACCCACTCTCCACAAGGCAATCACCAATATCCTGGGAGCATACCACCATTCCCAGGAGACCAGGGGCCAGATACTGGGCAAGTTGCAGGAGACCCAGTGGCTGCAGGAGGGACAGTACCTGGGGATCAGGGATGACCTAAGGGACATCCACACCACCCTGGTCACCATTGGAGGGGTGCTGGCAGACATGGCCAACACCATGAGGGAGGCAGTGGCACACCAATGGGCCCCTGACACTAGCCACACCGAAGAAAAGCCCTCCACCTCCGCCGACGCTAGTGGACAGGAGGCCCGCCACAGGAACAACAGGCTACCAGCACCCCACCCCCTGCAGAAGGAGTACCACCACACAAACGGTCCCTGTGATCCAGGTAGATGCCAGAGAACATTGCCAAGACCAATGCCCGGAAAAGGGACTCTCCTGATTGTCACCCTTGTGTCCCACTCTGTCTCCCTGTCCTGCTTTAACTGCCATTGCTCCCCTTCCTATGCCCCCTTGGACAATGCACCTGTGATACAAAGAGACTCGACCCTATCCTGGACTTTCCTCCATCAGCAACCCAGCCCATTGCAATACCTCCTCCACTTATTAGCACCTAAATAAACACCCTTGGAACAAAATAAAATATGGAGTCTGTCAATTGTTTGACAAATGTATTAGTTTCACAAACTCTAAACATTGCAATTAAAATGTACTGTAATATTTACATAGGTATGACCTGTAGTGGGCAGCAGTAAACACACCAGGAGCCAGAGTGGGGCACGGAGATCTGAAAATAGAGATGCCAAAGGGTACAGTAAGTGGCCATAGACATAGGGAAATCAGGCTGCTATGTTCAAAGTCCAACACAAAACTGCAATGGAAGGTGAAGTTACAGTATCTTACCTGTGTGTCACTGGAAGTACTGTTGAATTAGTGTAGTTCTGTTGTCCACATCTTCTTCTTCTGTCTTCTCTTCGTCACTGTCCACAGGCTCCACTGCTGCCACACAAGCATCCCCTGGCTCATCCTCCTGCAGAAAAGGCACCTGGCGTCTCAAGGATAGGTTGTGCAACATGCAACATGCAACGATGATCTGGCACACCTTCTTGGGTGAGTAGTACAGGGATCCACCTGTCAGATGGAGGCACCGGAATCTAGCCTTCAGAAGGCCAAAGGTTCGCTCAATTATCCTCCTTGTTCGCTCATGTGCCTCATTGTAACGTTCCTCTGCCCTTGTCCTGGCATTCCTCACTGGGGTCAGTAGCCATGAGAGGTTGGGGTAACCAGAGTACATGCAAATTTCGAGGGATTCCTGTTAGCCACACACTCACCCTTGGGGCCAATCCCACAACCATGTACCTACATCAACTGGGTGGGGACCATGGGCTCACCTATTAGCCACACCCGGTGCCCCTGGAGTTGAGACATCACATATGGGATGTTGCTATTCCTCAAGATAAAGGCATCATGCACAGAGCCAGGATACTTGGCATTAACATGGGAGATGTACTGGTCCGCCAAATACACCATTTGCACATTCAGAGAGTGAAAGCCTTTTCTATTTCTGAACACTTGTTCATTTCTCCGGGGGGGGGGGACAAATGCAATATGTGTACCATCAATGGCACCAATGATGTTGGGGATATGTTCCAGTGCATAGAAGTCAGCCTTCACTGTGGCCAAATCTTCCACCTGGGGGAATATGATGTGGCTGCGCATGTGTTTCAGCAGGGCAGACAACACTTTGGTCAGCACGTTTGAGAACATAGGCTGTGACATCCCTGATGGCATAGCCACTGTCACTTGGAAGGAACCACTTGCCAGGAAATGGAGCACTGACAGGACCTGCACTAGAGAGGGGATACCTGTGGGGTGGCGGATAGATGTGATCAGGTCTGGCTCCAATTGGGCACACAGTTCTTGGATTGTGGCCCTATCAAGTCTGTAGGTCAGGATAATGTGCCTGTCCTCCATTGTAACCAGGTCCACCAGGGGTCTGTAAAGGGGGGGATGTCTCCATCTCCTATTCATCCTCAGTGGTTGAACTCTAGAGTGAAAAACGGTGAGCAGAAGGTCATATTCACACATATTTCAACATTAATATGCAATTTTTGCTTTACAGAAACAGTATGTGAACTCGTAAATCATTTGTGGCCAATGTCTGCTGTGACGCAGTTAGGTGTCATGGCCTGTGCCCCCCTGAAATGGCGGCTGCCTGACCTGTGAGGAGGGACAAGTGGAAATGAGATAATTCCACTGGCGTTGTGCACCATTGGGGTCGGCAGTCGACGACCGCCGCGCAACACCGCATTGGTTATCATTGTGCCCTTTGGGGGGCCCGGAGCCAATGGCGAGGTACGCCGGCGGTGCCGGGAAGCACCGCCACGGACGTGACAGCCATTTTCTATCTGTGCAATCACTTGCTACCTGACCTTCCACAGGAGAGGACCTACACTGCAAGTGCTGCTGTGACCTGTGTCTGAAAGCGACAATGGCTCGAGTGTCTGGGGAAAAGGCCCCTGCCTTCACTTCAGAGGAGTTGGAGAGACTGGTGGATGGGGTCCTAACCCAGTACCCTTTACTCTATGGTCCTCCAGACAAACAGGTGAGTACACTGTGAGCATGATGCGTGGGCCAAGAATGTATGGATTGCTGTGTGTGTAAGGGGGGAGTCTGAGGGGTCCTGGGCAGAGTGCTGCATGTATTGTGGTCAATGCATGTGGGTAAGGGGAAGGGAGGGATATGCTGGGCCATGAGTATTTGTAAGGGTATTTGGCCTGCCATCACCAAGGGGGTGTGGACCCTGGGGGTCTTTGACAGGCGGAGCACCCACTGCCACAAATGGTGGGAGGACCTGCGCTGCTGAGCAAGGAAGAGGGTGGAGGCCCAGCTGGGGCTGGCCTCCCAACGAGGAAGGGGTGCCCTGTCGTACCCTGACCCTTCTGATGTTCCGCACCATGACGGTGGCCTATCTGGAGTTGTATGGGCGCTTGAAGGCATCACAGCAGCCACAAGTGGTTGAGTACAGATTCAGAATCATGGCTTTGCGCATGTTAAGGTATTACCTGGATGGGTATGTGGGCTGTGGGTGCCCATCGGCCAGTACGAACATGGATCCAACCCCAATAATGTTAGTGGGCATCTAATACTGGGCAGGGTCCTTTGGGTTTCAGGTGTGCAGCTAATGGCGCTAGGCATTGTACCCCATGGGCTGGTGAGTAGCATTGTAACTGGTAGTGCATGGCCTAGTGCATAGGGCTGTTCCCTGTGAGTTGTCTATGCCAACAGTAGTGTTGTTGCTGGCATTGGCCAAGTGTAGCCTCTGTTTCTCCTCCCCTTTTTGTTTTGTCACCCTGTCCTTGTGTGCATTAGCGTCACCTGGCAGAGAAGCAGAGGCATCGGCGATGGAGGGAGCTGCATGCCACATGGGCATGAAGTCCGAATCCACCGACGGTGAGGGCACCAGTGGGACAGAGGGTGAGGGGAGCACCACAACGGAGACAGGAGGGGAGAGAACCAACAGCGACTCCTCCTTTGATGGAAGCTCCCTGGCAGTGGCGGACACCTCTGTGCCCACCCCAACTACAGGTACAACCGTCACCCCCCAAACCAGCACCACCCTCCCATCAGCCCCTTAGCGTGTTTCCCGTGCCCGCGCACCCAGAGGGTGGGCATCTCCTTCACCCCAGGCACCTTCGGCCCTGCCCCAGTCAGCCCTACTGCCCTCAGTGAGGAGGCTATTGACCTCCTGAGATCCCTCTCTTTTGCGCAGTCAACCATACTGAATGCCATCCAGGGTGTAGCAGGGCATTTGCAACAAACAAATGCATACATGGAGGGCATTCACTCTGGCATGGCGGCCCAACAGAGAGCATTCCAGGCTCTGGCAAACTCACTGATGGCAGCCATATTCCCTGTCTCCAGCCTCTCCCCTCCAACTTCCTCTACCCAGTCCCAATCCCCTCAACCCCAGCCTATCCCAAGCACACCTTCAGACAAGCAATCACCAAAATCAACACACAGAAGTGGCTCAGTCAAACACAAGCACCACACTTCATTTCACAGGCACTCACACAAGCACCATCCACATGCAGACACACCAACATCCACTGCCACCACTGTGTCCCCATCCTCCTACCTCCCAGTAGCGTCTCCACTCACACCTGCATGCACTACATCCTTATCTACTACCTCCATCACCAACAAGCCTATCATTAGACGCCCCTCACTGGCAGTCACCATCCATGCACAAGTCCCCTGTGCCCTCTCCCACTGTGCCTGTGACCCCTCCTCCCAAAGTACACAAACTCAAGCACTCAGAAACCCAACAGCCATCCACCTCAGAACACCATCCAGCCCACGCACATGCACCCAAACATAGCAGACTGACACCTCCTACAACCACTTCCTCTTCCTCCACACCCAAACCTTCACCCTCTTCCCTCCCCAGTGTCCCTAAGAAGCTTTTCCTTGCCAACATTGACCTATTCCCTACCCCTCCGCCCATCCTTCACCTCAGGCCGGGGTGGCCAGAACCCAGCCCAGCACCTCAGCCACCCAGTCTACAGCCACTGTGGTTTCTGCTGCACCTGCAGGTTCTCTAAGGAGTCAGCCCAGCCAGTGTTCCAGCACCACCTGCCAAGGCCAAGAAGGGTCCCCCACCTAACAAGGTCAAGAAGGGGACACCAGCAAGCAAAGGGGAAGGAGGCACCACCAGCCAGCAAGGGCAAGAAAAAGACATCAGCTGGCAGAAGCAAGGAGGCACCACCATCTGCCAAGGGCAGGAAGGGCCAAACCACACCAGCACTTGCACTTCAGCCGTCCGAGGCTGCAGGTGAAGGCCTGGAGGCGACCACAACCACTGCCAGAAGAGTGCTGCATGTATGGGGGTCAATGCATGTGCGTAAGGGGATGGGAGGGATATGTTGGGCCATAAGAATAACAGTCCGGACAGTATGACTAATACCTTTTCTGCAGTTTTTTTCTGCAGGTCAGCGCCCATCAGAAAAAGGGTATTTGGCGTGTCATCACCAAGGAGGTGTGGACGCTGGGGGTCTTTGACAGGCAGAGCACCCACTGCCACAAACGGTGGGAGGACCTGCGATGCTGAGAAAGGAAGACGGCAGAGGCCCAGCTGGGGCTGGGCCTCCCAACGAGGAAGAGGTGCTTGTCGTACCCTGACCCCCCTGATCTTCCGCATCCTGGCGGTGGCCTATCCACCACCACCACCTGCACTGCAGCCAGCAACGCCGCCAGCAGCACCACTGCCAGCAGCACCACTGCCAGCAGCAGCAGCCCCAGTGGGCAGCCGTCTGAGGCTGCAGGTGAAGGCCTGGAGGCTACCACCGCCATCTCTGCCACCTGCAGCGCAACTGGCACCCACTGAGCAGCCGTCACCGCCGGCGAGCAGTGTGTAGTGGTGACTACATGGGCTGCAGTGCATCCTGGCCCCTGCAACACCTGTCGGTGTGACACACAGGTGAGAGACTGTGACCTTGCCCCATCTAGGATGAAGCACACTGGGCACAAGGCCACCTCCAGAACCAGTGGAAGAAGCCATCCACTCAGCCCCTCCTTGTCAGGCTAAAGCACACTGGGCACACGGCCCCCTCCAGAACCAATGGAATAAGCCATCCCTTTAGCCCCTCCTTGCCAGGATGAAGCACACTGGGCATGCGGTCCCCTCCAGAACCAGTGGAAGAAGGCATCCACTCAGCCCCTCCTTGCCAGGATGAACCACACTGGGCATATGGACCCCTCCAGAACCAGTGGAAGAAGCCATCCACTCAGCCCCTCCATGCCAGGATGAAGCACTCTGGGCACAAGGCCCCCTCCAGAACCAGTGGAAGAAGGCATCCACGCAGCCCCTCCTTGCCAGGATGAAGCACACTGGACACAAGGCCCCCTCCAGAACCAGTGGAAGAGGCATCCACTAGAGAGACTGTGGCTTTGCACTCCCCAGGACCAAGAAGTGGGCAAACCACCCACTTGAGAGACTGTTGATTTGCACTCCCCAGAACCAAGCAGTGGACAAACCACCCACTTGAGAGACTGTGGCTTTGCACTCCCCAGGACCAAGCAGTGGGCAAACCACCCACTTGAGAGACTGTGGCTTTGCACTCCCCAGGAGCAAGCAGTGGGCATGGAGCCCCCTCCAGGCCAGTGGTGTTGTACCATCTTCCGGCTGAGGTGCCCCCCTCATTCCCCGTCCCCCTGAGGTGCTTGTGTGTTTTCGACCTGATGCCCCTGCAGTGTTCTCTCCGTATTGAGGCAGGAGTCAAGTGTGGCCTTGGCCTATGTGTTATGGCCCAGTGGGCCTCGGACATTTTGGAGTGGGCATTGTCACTCCTTTTGTATATATTGTATATATTGCACATACTGTTTATTGTTTAAAGACATATTCATCTAAAACTGGACTATGACACTCATTTTACTCCATTCCTTTCGTCCTTGCATTATTCCTGAGGGCTACGGGGTGTATATGTAATGTTGCTGCATCTGTTTGTGTGTATGGTGTTGGGGGTAATGCGTGTGTGTGTCACTCTCTTTTTCCTCCCCCTCCCTAGTGTGCTAGGTGCAGTACTCACCGTGGTCGTCTTCGCCGGCATTCGTGTTCCTGGTGTATGAGAAGGTACACCAGCATTGGGAAAAAGTACAGCTCGGGCTCCATGGCATCGAGGCTCTTCCTTGAGTGTCGAGAGGTGAGTCATTTCCCGTCAGTGTTCTGTTTCTCCTGTGCTTTCGAAGGTGTTGGTACCGCCCCGGAAAAGCTGGCGGATAGGCGTGTTGTAATGCTGTGGGTGATACATTGTCTTCCGCCTGGCTGTTGGCGGTTACCGCCTTGGGGTTTGTTGCTACTGCTGTGGCGGTCGGTGTGTTAAAGTGGCTTTTTGTGTTGGCGGTTTCCGCCGTGGTCATGATTCCATTTATTTTACCGCTAGCCTGTTGGCAGTGTTACTGCCACTTTATCACCGACCGCCAGGGTTTTAATGAAGGCCTAAGTCTGTTATCTAAATAACCTATTAAATGTTACAACAATTTTCACTTTTGACCATTTATTACCATTTTAGATACAATTAACTAACAAATAATGTCCAATTAAAATATTTTGCATAATAATAATAACATTTACATATTAAAAATACACAATTCATACACAAGATAAAAGTAAATTTTAAAAGAAACTTTGCATCCTATCCCCCTACAAACTCAATAACCCGCAAAAATATAACTTCAAATTAAAATAAAAAATCTTTAACTACATTTCCACATCAAAATATAAATAAACTATACTAATCAAATTACACACACTTAACAGAATAATAACTTTCAAAAACTAATGAAAAAAACTAAATAAATTAAAAACACCATTCTATACAAATATAGCAAAACACATAAAGTACCTAAAAATGAAATACTTAACTCCTGTATTCTGCCCCCTATACTTTTGGCATCGTAATACTGTTGACATGATATTTGTGCCTCACAATATTTTTGAAACTATATTTCAGGGCAAATAACTCCTTCTGAAGCTGGAGAACGTGCCCTATAAAGCGTGGGCAAGATGCTTGAAATACCAAGTGCAATATTCAAGCACTGAAACATGTTGATGAAAATGAGAAGTAGTAACCATTATTTGACCCTCCACTTGTGGTAGGGAGATACTACTAAAACATTTTTAGCTTACCCACATAAAATCTAATATGAGTCTGACAGTTTTACAAAGGGAGAGATCCAATGTTCACATAAGTGACATTACATCACCTAGAGCTGACCTTTGGACAGGTAGCACCCTGGGCAAAAGCAAACTTGGCACCCCTTCCCTCCTCTCGGAGTGACACTTCTGCAAGCAGCTCCTCCATCACTCTGGAGTTTAGCATCATGGGGTGTGGGCTCAGCTGGAACATGCTATAGGCCAGCCAAGAACTCACCCACACTAGGAAACCCAAAACTAGAATACTGTACAACTAGCAGCAGTAGTACTCTTGAATGTGTTCTAGTGATTGAAAGATATGGAACCAATTGAAAGATATGGAACTCATTGATAAAGCATACCATTCTAGGTAGGTGAGTATTCATCATCCTAAATGAGTACGTCACTGTATACTAATTTCATGAGAGGTTTTGTGGTTTATTGTAGGATGTTTGTACTTTGTGTATGGTTATGTCTATTTATGGAAATCATACAACAGCACTTTAACACCTTTTACAAACTCTTTTGTGCATTGGTTTCCTGTGTTGTACCTGTCCTGTACATTTAAGACAATCATTCATTGTTCCCTCTGAAGCTGTCAATATTCCTTAACTTATTAATCAAGTTATGGAAGGTTGTACTACGGCTGTCCATGTTGTACCTTTATTGTATTGTAAGGCTTGTATAAAACATTCCATGCATGTAAGAAAAAAAAATCAATGTTGTCAATGCTTGTTTCAATTCATGATGTGAGTGAAAGAATGAACCCTAAAAAAGTATGTGAACAGAGTTTGCTTTTGGTTTTATGCATGAAACAACAGTTTTTGAAACAGAGTAGGTGACCCGGTAAAATTGTATAACATAGCTGACAAGTGGCTCCAATTTATATATAAGAACTCCAGCAAATATTGATAATTTACCCAACAGCACATTGTATGCTGGGGTTTAGGGCTGATAATGAAGCCATTAAAAACAAAACTACAGGCCCCATAGTGTAGCATGCTGTTGGCTGCAAAAAGGCAAAAATCGATGATGGCTTCCTATGAGGTAGTGCCAATGCGCAATGCAAAGTGCAAAGTAAAATTTAGCTCCTGGCTGTGCACCTATTTTTCTTGTAGGTAATTATGGTTAAGCAGCTCAGTGAGTTACAGGCCAGCGATAGCCTTTCAGATACGAATGCTAGCATCTTGTAAAGATCTCACAGTAACACTCTTTTTAAAACCGCCATACTTAAAGGACCTTATTTAGCTAAACAAAGCAAGCATCAGCAGTTAGACATGTTTAGA
This sequence comes from Pleurodeles waltl, assembly GCF_031143425.1. NCBI lineage: Eukaryota > Metazoa > Chordata > Amphibia > Caudata > Salamandridae > Pleurodeles > Pleurodeles waltl. Next base: position 628,966,574 of record NC_090439.1, read on the forward strand.
GACAGAGCAAAAAGAAAAATAGTGACCTGTCACCATATTCTCTCGAGCCTATACTTGCAGATTTGTTTATTTTAGGTGGCACACACACCACCACAGTGATGTCCTCTGCATTGAACAAGTACATACTGCAGGTGCTGCTCCACCAGGGAATCCAGTGTTGGTGAGCCAATTTCTGCTTTTTTTGTGCTTTCATTTAATTCCTTTCTTTATTTTTTTGTGAAGGGTCAGTCTTTACTTATTTCTATGAAGACAAATGCTTTCTCTTTTAAGCCAGCAGTATTTTCTATTTTTACTCCTTTCAAGATTTTAAAGCTTCCATATTCCATTCCATATGTTTGTAAGAACATTAAAAGTTTTCCAAGGCAAGACCTGAGGCTTTACCACTGCTTGTCACTAAATTGGGTTGGTAGTTATATTCCTTTGTTTCTTGACTTTCATGGTGATATGTGCTGCTTAAATGCTTAATACTTACTTCTCTAGAAAAAAGCCTACCACTTTGTATTAATGCTATGAAAGTTGAAGCCTGCGTTGTCTCATTAAAACTGTGTTCTGGCCTTACAAGATACTAGGGCCCATTTCTCAAGGCTTTTGGGGCACGCTAGTAAGATTTATCAAGCCAGACAAGGCCACCTGGTGTTGCTCTGCATCGCTTGATTAGTCAAGAGAAATGCGGCCTTGTGTGACTCTGCCCCAGGGAGGTGTTCATGGCTGGAGCATGGGTGTTCCCATGCATCCACCCAAGGATTTTGGTGCATTCCCAGATTTACCACTAGTGGTAGACCTGGGAATTCATCAAAATGCTGTGCCTCCCCAGGTGAGGTGTAATGAGCAGACATATCTTTATTTTTCCTAGTTTTCAAATCTTTGCAGCACACACAGAAAGAGAAACATGCCTTTCAGTATTGTTTTTGTGCAGAAAGTGTTCCTTCCGCATTCCTGCCATTTCAAGCAGCAAGATAGTTTGCTGGGTTACACTGTGTGAAACATTGATAAATCTGCCCCAGAGGTACTAATCTGAGTAAATCCTTCCCTTAAATGACAAATCCTAAATCTCACAACAAGTGAGAAAAGCGAGCCAAAAAGGTGGAATGACAGCACATTTACTATACGTTTATTGTAAATCACCATATTTTCATTTGACTATTTATAAGTGTGTAAGATATTAACACAATAGAATCTGTGGGTTGGCTCCACAAAATGTTATAATACTTACTAGCAATCTTAATTACTCCTGGTCCTGTTGTCCTTGTCCCATTCATCACTAAGTAGAGAGAACTATCTCCACAACAGAAAAAAGAACATGAGGAATGCTGAAGTATCCCTTCCCCACCCCCTTCTTCTGGTAGAACATAAGCTGTACTTACCCAGCATTCTGCCTGCACTACCAAACCCCCAACAGAAGGCCAGAGGCTCGGGAGGGTGGTAGGTGCATGATGAATGGGACGAGGACAACAGGACCAGAAGTAATGAAGATTACCAGTAAGTAATATAACATTACCCCTATGTCTCTCTAGACCTCATCCCATTCATCACCAGGTCGAGAATATGCAAGCAGGCAAAAGCCAGCCTTCTGAGAACCAGACAGACTCAACACAAAACTACAAGAAGGAATACGAAACAATCAACAACGTACCCCAAACAAGTAGAGAGGGAGAAAAAAAGATGAACAGACCCTACTCTGAAGACCCGGGCTAAATCAGAGGCAGAGCGCAAACCAGAAAGGAAGGGATGGTGCCAAATTACAGGAGCAGAGGAAGCTCTGCAAGCAGAGCTGGAAAAGACAAGAATGTGAACAAACAAATACAAATCCCAGAAGAAGACACAACAAAAGCCAGTGCAACCAACATAACTGAAAAGGAACCACAGGAACAACAAAGAGCCAAAATACAAAAACAAAGGCTGAAAAAGACAAGAAGGGCACCCCAGCCCTACAGACGTTCAGAACCCCAAGACGCCCCACCTAAGTGACGGCCAACCAATAGACCACAGAAAAGGAGAAAAGTGAAACAGCAGCCACCTCCAGAGACACACAGGAGCCAAAACCAAAGGCCTGCAGACCAAAACACCACACAGTCACTGCCAAAAACCGGGGAAGCCCCATCACAGTAGACCATACCATACAAAGACCTGACAGAGAGCTGCCGCAGATCCAGAGCAGAAAGGAAAGGGAGGCAACCAAGGCCACTCCACAGTCAACCTCTTGGGAATGCGAAACCATGACTACCAGGGCGAACCAGGAACAAGCAAGGGACAACTGGAGCTTGTCCTGGAAGCCAGGCAGAAGCAGGGCAACAACGCCACTGCAAGAAAGAAGCGTGACAGACCGTCAGGGCCCCCACCCCCATGAGGCCCGGGTGGACAACAGGCACATGAGGGGAAGCAGACCCTGGATACAGGAATCAAGTAGAGTGAAGAAAGGAAAACCATGCCATCGTCACACTAGCCAGAGCAAGGCTGCTGAGACAAAAAAAAAGCAACAGTTCCCGAAAGAAGGAAACCCCTGACAGAGGGCAATCTCCCGACAACTCCTGAGAAGTGAACTGCCAAAGGAGAGAAACACAACAACCCCCCCCTCCAACTAACAGAGAAAAAACACAGGAGAGAGGGACCAGGCACCGAACAGCCCCCTATCCAGTAGTCAGGGCGTACCACCAAGGCCGCACCACCAGAGTTAACCCACCCTAGCGGGACAAAACCTGCCTGAAAGCATGAGCAGCAGCACCAGCAGCATCCAAGAGATAGCATAGCCAACAGGACCAGTGGACCTGACAGGAAAAAGCCCTAAAGGTGGCCTCCCAAGACAAGGAACAGGCCACCTTAGCGAGAAACATGGGTGGGGCAAAAGCAAGGCAACAGAAAAGCCTGAACGGGCACAACAAGACCCGCAAAGACGCCGGACACACCAGGAACAACATGGCAAAAGGCCTTAAACAGAGACAACAGAAGAACCCACAATGGGTGAGGATGAGAAGTGTCAACAGCTTAAAAAAAACAGTGGTGGGAATAAGACCCTGGCTAAGAATCTCCGGAGCCAGAGCCCGAAAAGGAGGCACCAAGCTTGTGTGGGAAACCATGTGACAGCTGGCCCAACCAAAGACAGATCTATAAACACGGACCAACAGGCACCAGGCCTAGGAGCCATACACAAACCGAAGGGGCCGTCTAATGACTACCTGAGACAGGCCAGTAAGGAGCCAAGCAACCAAAGAAGGATACAAAAGACACTCCGAAAAAGAAGGAGCACCACTAGTGGATCCACCACCCCCAGGAACATATGGGGATAGATCGGAGACCGATACTGGGATACCCAATATCATGCACCCCAACAATAAGCCCTACCTGGAAGAGGCCCACAGCACTCAGGGAAGAAACACAGGTGAGAGTTCCATCCCGAAAGGGACACAGCCGACAAACAAACCCAGAGCCGTTAAACTGCACACAAGGTAAAACAACACAGAATGGCCGACACACCAGAAGAATGGAGCCAAACACCACACCCCATACCAAAGCAACACCAAAACAGCAGGAGTCCACTGAAGGGAAGAACCCCATCCGGAAGGGCCATCTAATGACTCCTGAAGGGAGGGCAAGGAGCATGATGTACCCTAGATGTGGCGGAAAGGCAACATGACCCCCCACATCCAAAAGAGACCGTAGCCAGACTGAGGAACCACCCAGGACAACCCCCCTGTATGTGCCCCACCATAGGGGCAGGACCCCGTAATAGGGGAAGGCACTCAAGCGACAACACACCACCCCAGAGAACAGGACACAAACCCAGAGTACCCACCAAGTGCCACCTAGGAAGCAAACAGAGAAGGGAGGCACCAAGTACAATGGTATGTCACCCCCTAGAAGGCCTAAAAGTACGCACCACTAGACCACAAGGGTGCCTGCATTGTGGGGATGATTGTTTTTGTGCAGGAAGGGACACCTTCCTGCATGAAAATGATCACAAGAGGTATTGTCCTCTTTCAATGTGTCCTGCAGAATTCAGTACTTATAGAAAGAGGAAAGGATGGTGTAGAGCAGACAGTGTGCATTTCACAGGTGTTAGGCAGGGGCTCCCCTTTACTGCCCATGCCATTGTAAGGATGACAGCGGTGCAGGCTGTAATCAGCCAGGGCAGTGCTGAAGTCAGAGCCGCCTTGCTGATTACAACCTTGTCCTCTCCCAGCCTTTTCATGGCAGTTCAACCACCATGAAAATACTGGCAGAGAACAAGTGCAGACAGTGTGCATTTCGATGGTGCTGGTGACCCCTGAATGCGGTAGCATTACAGCCTGCTCCATTATAAGGGGGTGGCAATGCTGCCACACCTTTCCCACTGGGCTGACAGGCAGGAACTTTGGTTCCCATCCACCAGTCCTGTGGGAAAGTCATAATAAGGCCATGGGGAGACTGCCATCTTGACGGCGGTCTTCTCACCACGTGTCTGGCTGCCAGTGAAGCTGACTGCCAAACTTGTAATCAGGCCCTTAATTTGACAGTCAGACAGCTAAAGTTGTGGCTGCCCAGACTGCCACCATGAGTTTGGCAGTCTAGCAACTGTCATATTTGTAATTAGGCGCATAGTCAGCAACACACTGAAGTTGACAAGGAGGACAGTAAAATGAGCCAAACTATTCTGTTTTTGCATCTGCTGTAGGAGCAGTAAAAGAAGGTATATGAAAGGTGCTTGAAAGGTTTGCATTTGGGGATGCAAATGAAAACCCAGAAGGGCATTCCTTGGTTGAGACCCTTGCTGCTTCTTCCAACTTTCATTCCCATTTCTGAAGGGGATGTTTCACAATACAAGAGGTGGATTGTTGAGTGAGCCAGAGAGCTGGAAGAAGAATGGCTGGAACGTAGAGAGGACAGTCTTGTCTCCCAGCAGCCAACACCAGTCACATGAACACCGGTGACAACAGAAACAGGAGAATCAGACCCAACCTCTGCATTGGCATGGTTTCAAGCGGCAGGTTTTAAGTCCTGTGCAGAGGTGAAGGCAATAGTGGTCGAGCAAGCGGCAGCACCACTGTCTATTCAGAGGATGTTCTGGGAGTATTTGGATGACCCGAAAGAGGTGAATATGGATCAAAACGTATTGGTGTATTTGTATTGGATGATGAACCAATGGGCAGAGCTCAGCAGACTAGCAATAAAGTTTCTGGCTTGTCCTGTAGCCAGTGTGTCTGCTGAACATGTATTCAGTGCAGCTGGTGCAGTTGTTAAAGTGAGAATGACCAGTCCCTTCCCTCAAAATGTGGCGAGATTAACCATAATCAAAATAAACCAGCATTTTATACACTTGATTACACCGTTCCCGAAACACCACTGGAGGATGAAGAGGATGATTGGTCAGAATCAATTATGTTAGCTGACCATCACCTGGGTGAACCACCAGAATTGAAAGATAAAATCTGCTTCCCGGACTGTGTATGCCAGTGCCACCATATAAAGTTTTAATTCTTGTTGAGCTTTTTTGCTTTCTTTGCAAAAAACTAAATACTAGGGGAACAACATGTGTGTGAAGGATTTAGACTGCCCCACATTTAATAGTCACTTATAATCCTAGATTGGAGTTGGACCCGTGTGCAGTGAAGAAGCCCCCACATACAATTCAGAACATTAGAGATGATGCTGGCCTACCTCACATGCCAATGCCTATCCTATTTTTTTATATCACCTAGGATGGCTGTCCTACAAGATCATTGATTAAAAGACTGACAATGCCAAATTCCAATGTGTTGATGATACCTTCAAAGAAGAGATATTTTGCTAAACCACCATGCTTGGATTGAAAGAGGTAGCCACTAAGAATTACACCAATGAGTTATGATATGTTGAGTGATTGTGCGTGATGATTGACGACTTATGTGGTGGCTGTCTGACAGCAAGAGAGAGAGTTCCACACATTTGTAAACTTGTTTCTGATGATTTGCAATGTTTAGGTGCTGGAATGTGATCATTTTTTCCTGAAAGCGATTGGTCTTTCAAGCTTAGTAAAATTAACTGCTGGATCCACTCCTTTTTTTCTGGTTCCTCAGACCAGACCAGTCACTTTAGTTACCAAAAACAAATCTATACAAAATACTTCAGTTCTGTTTCACTATTTGTTCTTCAAGAACAGTTCACTTGACTACACAGAACTACCTCACTCTGTTTGGAATTGGGGCGGCGTTCCTCGGATTCAGAAGGAAGAGGATGGAAGGGCTCATGACAGGACTACTTCAACAGCTAGAAGGAGAAAGTTATCAACTTCAAAGACAAACGTGATGATGGTGAAGTCTCTGAGACCTAGTACTCACTCTGTGTACTGGAGAGGTGTGCATTGATTTGGGAAATAATGCTCAGTGTGTATTTGCTGCCTTGCTGGATCAAATGTGAAACTCCTCTATATATTCTAGCGCTGCCTCTGAGTCTTCTTGGTATACTCCTGACTCCTCAAGAAGCTTACCGTGCTTCAAATCCTTTTGTCATTATCCTTTACATTATAACACAGTTACTTTTCTTTCAATATGCAGGCCTTATCCTAGTCCTCCAGGAACAAAAATCTTTGAAAACTCAAGACTCCAGCTTATCTACGAGACAGGTTCAGCCAGGCACCAAAGAGTGATGGACATTCCAAGACCAATTGAAATGCACTTCACAATTTGACAAAACAGTATCATTTTATTTTTTAACAATCATAATCTTTAGAACTGGGTTGGTTAACAGTTAAATCACCCATAATTTGTATTTTTCAAACCTAGAAGAAATAACACTTAGAGATGTACTATCTTGGGTCTCACTGGGGCACAAGGACTGTTTGCAATGCATTTAACTGGATTGTGTCATACTTATTCCTTAATTGTTTCCTTCCACAGAAGATTGGTGACAGTGTGCTGCTCTGCGCAACAATGAATATTGTCATGGTTTCTTTTGTATAGTGTTTGTCTTTGTCACACCTTTCACCAAATCCCCTTTCCCATCTATTCATCAAGCCCCATAACCCTCTCCTCCTGGGCTGTGTGGGTTATTGAGGTGTGATTTAAATTTACACCATAAACGGATAACACACTTGATGGGGCGGATGTGGTGAAAGTGACACCAACTCACTGCATGACCTTCTATTACCTGAGCAGTATTCCCCACCGGCACCATCAACATCATCATTAAGACCTTTTGTGTTGTGTGTTGTGTAAATGCTAACCTTGTCCAGCCACTCTTTGCTCTGAACCCATGTAGGAGGCTAGCCTGGTTTGTAGTGGGTACCTTGGGTACTTACATCTTATACCAGGTCCAGTTATCCCTTATTAGTGAAATTTGGTAGTGTTCTAGCATCTAAGGCTGATAGAGGTAGCTATAGAAGACATGCAGAGCTCCTGCAATACCACTTATAGTTACACAATATTTATACACAAGTAAAGACAATTCTCAGTGTTACCAAAAATAAAGGTATTTATTTGGGTGACTCAGTACCAAAAATATCTTAGAGGCAATTCTCCTTCTGGAGGTAAGTATTATTCACAATATATACACTAGACACCAAAATTAGACAAGTAAATAGTCATAGAAAATACAAACAATACTGTAGGAAATGCTATAGAATGCAATGGGAGAAAATAGGTCTAGGGGCAACACAAACCATATACTAAGAAAGTGGAATGCAAATCACAAATTCCCCCCTAGACAAGTGTAGAGTGCACAATCGCTGGGAGAATAAGAATACAGTACAGGTAAATACATTACTCCACCCCAGAAATAATTGAGTAAAGTACTGAAAGTTTCCTTTGGACACACTACACCTCGTGATTGGGATTTTGCAGCAACCAACCAAGTCTGCAAAGAACAACTGCTGGATTCTTGGACCTCAAGACCTGCAAAGGAGGAGGACCAAGTCCAGAAGTCCAAAGAAGTTCCAGGAAGGAGAGGAGCCCCTGCCAACCCAGAAGAGGGTGCAAAAGAAGAGTCCACGGTTAGTCGAAAACTGCAGAAAGGTACCCTAAGAAGATGCCAGCAGAATCCTGCATGATGCAAAGGATAGCCCACGATGTGAAGAGCGTTGCAGATGTGATTTTGTGTTGAAAGTCACCAACAAGCATTGGCTATGACAAAAGTGCGTTTTGTGTCAAAATGACGCTGGATGGACCCAGGAGGGATCTGGGGACCTCAACTCTGTGTAAGGAAAAAGAAGGAGCTCTCAATACTTTAGAGAGCCATCAGGATGCCAGCCAGCACCCCCGGGAGTCCCAGGACACAGGGACAAAGGAGGTACATAAAGCACAACAAAGGAAGGTCCCATGCCACCGGAGAACACCTCAGTGAGTTGAGCATCACAGGAAGGAGTGCTGGGGACCTGGTCCAGGCTGTGCACAAAGGAATTTTGCAAATAGTACACAGAGGCCTCAGGAGGAGAAGAAGACGCAGTACACAGGGGTACCGTTGCTCTCTGGGAAGGCAAGGTCTTACCTCCTCCAAATTGCATTAGCAGGACCTCAGGACAGTCTTCTTGATGATGTCCACCCTCTGTGTCCTTATGAGCACGCTCGCCACTGTGAGACGAGTCCAATGGTACCGGTTGTCATCTAGGAAGATGCCTGCTGGAGCAGGGGAGTGACTCCGTCATCCCACGGGAGATTTCTTCGGTCCTTATGGTGCAGGAGGAAGACAGGGAGTCCTCAGAGCGTGCACACTGTGGAAACTGTTGCAGTTGCTGACTTGGAGCTGAGGTTGCTGAAGAAAAGTATCTCCTGTGGATACTTAGTTTCAGTTACTGCGGTTCTTGGAGCAGGCTGCGTTTGATCTGAGTTCAGTGGATGATGAAGTTGTTGCAGAGGATTCCTGAAGGAAACTTGCAAGCAGAATCTGAAGAGATCCCACAGGAGAGACTCTAAATAGCCCTGAGAGAGGTATGAAACTGGACAAAGGAAAGGGGAGTTACTACTCCCCTGTCCATCACCACCTTAGGGGTGGTGCCCAGAGCTCATTCAGTGTGTCCCAGACTTCAGCCATTTTGCTTTGCAAGGTGTGGGGGCACTCTGGAGGGTTCTGAGTGGCAAGGGCCAGCAAGTGACATCAGAGTCTCCTCCTGATAGGTGCATACCTGGGTAGGTAGCCAATCCCCCTCTCAGGGCTATTGAAAAGCATTGGTGTGTGATTCCAACATGTTTGATACCAAGCATCCCTATGTTCGGAGTTACCATTATGTAGCTGGACATAGGTAGCAACCTATGTCCAGTACACTCGTATAATGGTGTCCTGCCTTCACGAAGTCTGGGAAAATGGTTCTGGAGATCATGAGGACACCTCTGCTAGTGCAAGGGTGCCCTCACACACAGGTACTCTGCACCCTGCCCTCAGGGCTGGAGAGTCTGCAATAGGGATGACTTATAAGTGACCTGGTACAGTGTAAATGGCAGTGAAAGGGTGCATGCACCTTTTCACGCAGGCTGCAATGGCAGTCCTGCAGAAGCCTTTGCATGGGCTCCCTATGGGTGGAAAAAGATATGCTGCAGCCCATAGAGATCCCCTGGAACCCAATGCCCTGGGAACCTTAGTACCACATATTAGGGACTTATATGGCGGCACTAGTATGCCAATTGTGAGTGAAATACTGGGATACCAGTATGCAACAACCATAATTTAAGGAAGAGAGCATAACTACTGGCGTCCTGATTAGCAGGATCCCAATACACGCAGTCAAACACACTGACAAACAGGCCAAAAGTAGGGGTACCATGCTAGAAAAGGGCTACTTTCCTACCGACAAGAACTATGGATTGAAGTGAACTTGTTTAGTTAGCAATTAACATCGACTAAATAAGATGTTGTCTCACTTGTCTATGTGTATCTAGGTTTTTTGGGCAAAAAAGGCAATTACAATCATCCTCAAGTGGACAATATAGCTGCAGAGGGCAATAGAGCAAAGGTATAGGTAACTTTTTAAAGCAGATTTAGAAAACAGGCTACACTAAAATACTGCAGTGCAAACTAAAACACCAAAATTAACATTTGAGGCATCAATCTAGTAAAAAAGAAATCTCTTTTATTTCAAACAAATACAAAAACCCACCTTTTTCACCCACAAGAGGCGCACCCCTCTCCCCACACAAATAGCCCCATCCCCAAAAATTCCAACGAAAAGTCCAAAGGAAATTTGTAGTACTAATGTTCTTAAAAAAAAAACATCCTAACTCCCTCCCCACTCTCTCCACACATGTGTCCCTCCCACCAAAACATTTTTTAAAAGAGCCAAAAGAAGGCATTCTTGACACAGGTTCGGAGATCTTCGAGGGTTGCCTCCATGTTTGCCATCCGGCAGTCCAGGTGCAGAAGGTTGTTGGAGGATGCAGCTTTGGAAAATACGGTTCAGGCATGAGGGGTACAGCACTGGTAGAATGGGGAGGAGCTGATGTTGGCTGACGGCTGCGATGGTGGTGCTGCTGGGAGGATGGAGGTACTGGCAGCCGGCTGGAGGAGCTGCTGCTGGTGCCGGTGGCCACTTCTGCCTCTGCTTCATCCTCCTCTTCCTGAAGGGCCACCAGCCGCCGATATTCATTGCAGATGCCCTCAAACCTCTGCTGCTGCAGCAGGGCTGCAATCTCCTGGCAAGTTGGATGATGTCCATCAGGAGCATCTATAGCAGGAAAGAAAAAGGAAAATGACAACTTATAAACCGTGCTCTGTGCAAATATTTCTTTTTTTTTAGTGGAGTGGCATAGTAGCAGTAAGTTTCTGGGTCCCCTAGGGCCAATGGAATTTGATGTGGCTGATTACAAGTCAGAGGGCCATTTAGCTAATGAATGTCAAAAGTGTAAAATTGGAAGTGGTATTAATTCCAAATGGAATCTGTGAAATATTAATCAATTTTACATAAATGTGCAGCATGGAAGGGATTTTGGATTTTTTTATGGGTGGCTAAAACAGAACTTTGAAAAAAGAAATTAAGGACTGAAGTACCATGAGGTAAGAGGGTGGGCACAGAGAGGGAAGGGAAACCCAACTTTTAAGTTTGCAATGCATTGACAACTTTGTGAATGCTACATTATCTGCAGCAGATGCATATTGCACAGATGCCCACAACATTATGACACCACAAATCACCACGGCGGACATTCAATGGCGGGAAACCATTGGCGGTACATACCGCCGCACTCAAAATACACACACACTAACACAAAAGCACCACATTGGACAATTCAAACTACACATACCTAACACCCATACACACAGCACACCCACACACACACACACACCACTAGAAACACACACCCACACACCCACACTACCCACAACCCTTTATAAATACCAATAATTGCCAGCAGAGAGAGACAGCAAGAGCACACACACAACCAGAGCCACATACCACCATCACCTATACACCACACATGCACCATACATCACACACCCCAACACATAACCCTACACATCTTCACCCACACCAGTCACACTACAGCCATGACACCACAACGACACCCAAGATCATCTGAGGAGGAGCTGAGGGTCATGGTGGAGGAAATCATCCGGCTGGAGCCACAGCTATTTGGATCACAGGTGCAGCAGATATCCATTGGAAGGAAGATGGAGCTATGGCGGAGAATCGTCGACAGGGTCAACACTGTGGGACAGCACCCCAGAACAAGGGATGACATCAGGAAGAGGTGGAACGACCTATGGGGGAAAGTGCGTTCCATTGCAGCAAGACACCAACTCGCAGTACAGAGGAGAGGACTGGCGGTGGACCCCTACCTCCTCCCCCACAACTAACAACATGGGAGGAGCAAGTCTTAGCAATACTGCATCCTGAGGGCCTGGCAGGAGTAGGGGGAGGACTGGACTGTGGTAACTCAACTCTTTACTACTTCTTCCCCCCCTACCTACATGCCATCACATACCCCCACCTGTACCCTCACTCCCATCACTCCACCACTTCCCACACACCCCACCATCACAACCCACTCATCCCAATGCCAAGCCACGCATGCACCACTAATGCATGGACACCACTTACAGCCCTGCATGGACACCTATCACTAAAGCATTCACACTAGAGTAAATCAGCTAGCCCACCAAATAACAACTCACACAAGGCAAAGCTGCCAGGGCAATAACAACCATAGAGGGCAACCCACCCATGCACGATTTGTCACACACAGAAACAATAACACTGCATTTACATCCTAACAGGTATCCCAGCCAATATCGCTGGAGAAGAGGTGCCAGCAACACCCAGTCCCCCACAGAAGAGGCCCACAGTGATGACAGCAGCTTTCCTCACCTGGATCTGGATGACCAACCTGGCCAATCCGGGACCTCTTGACAATCGGTTACCCAGGCACAGTCTCACACCACCACAGAGCTTCCCCCCTCAGGAAACACCACCACATCACCCACCCGGTGGGCCCATAACTCTGTCCCCAGTACACGTCAATCAGCAGTGTGTCCACCACTACAGGGACCCCAGGGCGCCCCACAAACCCAGGACAATGAGGGACCTGGGGTCAGTGGCAGTGGGCACACGGTTCAGGGGACAGAGGCACAGGACAACAGGGAAGCTGGGAGGACTACTGTGCACCAGGGGAAGGACAGGCCCAGGGAACCGACTCTCCAGGAGGCACTCACCGTGATCCTGGGAGCATACCAACATTCCCAGGACACGCTGGGCTGGATCATGGACAAGATGTAGGAAAACATGTGGCTGCAGGAGGGATAGTGCCAGGTGATCAGGGAGGACTTGCAGGCCATCAACACCACCCTGGTCTCCATAGCAGGGTTGCTGGCAGACATAGCCAACATTATGAGGGAATGAGGGAAGCAGCCTCACAACAGCGGGCCCCTTCCACGAGCCAGACATCTGAACTGTCTTCCACCTCTGTTGCCGCTAGTGGACAGGAGGCCCAGGACCAACAGGCCACCAGCAGCCCTCCCCCTGCAGAAGGTGAAACACCCTGCAAACATTCCCTGTGATCCAGGCAGAGGACCCCACCAGGAAATTAGACTTTCCTGATTGTTACCCCTGTGTCCCACTCTGTCACCCTGTCCACCTTGAACTGCCATTGCTCTCCTTCCGATGTCCCCGTGGACAATGCACCTGTGCTACAAACAGACTGGAACAATACCCTGGACTTTTCTCCATCATCACCCCATCCCAATGCACTTGCCCCTCTATTTCTTAGCACTTAAATTAACACCCTTTGAAAAAATACAAGTATGGAGTATGTCAAACGTATTTTAGTATGTATTCGCTTAACCAGGTTCAAACATTGCAATTGAAATGTACAGTAATGTTCCAATAGGAAAGGCCTGTAGTTGGCTGCAGTGATCACACCAGGCGCGATAGTGGAGCACCAACAGTTGGAAAATGAGTTGCCAAATGTTACAGTGAGTGGGCATAGAAGTGGGAAATAACAGCATGCCAGTGCCAAAGATAATCTAAATAATGACAATGAAATGTGAAGCAACACTGTCTTACCTGTGTGTCATTGGAAGTATTGCCGAATCACTGCAGTTCTGTTGTCCTCATCCTCATCCTCTGCCTCCTCATCCTCACTGTTCACAGGGTCCACTGCTTCCACACAGGCATCTCCTTCCTCCTCCTCCTTCAGAAAAGGCACATGGCGTCTCAAGGCAAGGTTGTGCAACATGCACCATGCCACGATTGTCTGGCAGACCTTCTTGGGTGAGTAGCAAAGGAATCCCCCAGTTAGATGGAGGCACCTGAACTGGCCTTCAGGAGGCCAAAGGTCCATTCGATTATCTTTCTTGTTCGCCCATGTGCATCATTGTAAAGTTCTTCTGCCCTTGTCCTGGCATTCCTCACAGGGGTCAGTAGCCATGATAGGTTGGGGTAACCTGAGTCACCTGCAGATATCAAGGGACAACATTTAGCCACACACTATCCTATATGGCCCACACCATACCCATACACCAACATCTACTGGGTGGGAACCAGGGCTCACCTATTAGCCATTACCCAGTAATTGGGCCATCACATTTGGGATGCTGTTATTCCTATAGGTGAGGAAAATGTGCCTGTCCTCCGATGTTGCCAAGTCCACCAGGGGTCTGTACACGGGGATTTGTCTCCATCTCCTATTCATCCACAGCAGTTGAGGTCTAAGGGAAAAAAAGTGAGGAGCTGGTCACAAACTGAACATTAGAGCCATAGCAGTACAATGGATGATGTTAATTTGTAATGGGTAAGTGGTATTTGTCCTGTATGTCCAATTTTTTATTGTGACGCAGTTATTATCCAGGCCTTGCCCCCCCCCCCAAAATGGCATCTGCCTGTCCTGTGTGGAGGGACAGGTGGAAGTGAGGTAATTCCGCTGATGTTATGTGCCATTGACGTAGGCAGTCGGGAACCGCTGTGCAACCCCTCATTGGTTAACATTGGGGTACAGTGGCCAATGGTGATGTACGCTGGCGGTGACTGTATGCACCGCCGCAGACGTGACTGCCATTTTCTATCTGATCACTCACTTGCTACCTGACCTTCCATTGGAGAGGACCTACACCGCATGTGCTGGTGTGACCTGTGTCTGGAACCTACCATGGCTCGTGTGACTGGGGAAAGGACCTTTCTTTTACCTCAGCGGAGTTGGAGTGACTGGTGGATGGGGTCCTAACCCAGTACGGACTGCTGTATGGGCCTTCAGACCAATAGGTGAGTACACTGTGAGCACAATGCATTTTTTTTTTTAAACTAATTTTATTGATTTTATAAACAATTCAAAACAATTTACATTGTACTTCCTTCTTCTCCATCTTTCTGTATAACACATTGGATTTATTTATTTGCGCGCTTAAACTGGTAGAGATTCATTTTTAATTAACATTATTTATTTGGTATCATCGAAATCCAACTCCCCCCCTCCCTATTCCCACCCTAACCCCTCGGTCCGGATACTTATTTAATAATAGTACATCTGCAATAGGAAAGTTGGAGACTTTCAATTAGCTTAAATGTGTCTCTGGAGGTAGTTTGCATATGTAGGGGTCTGCTGACTTTGTCCATGTAAGAGCTATGTTTTGTTTTTGAGGGCTGTATGCTCTTGTTTATTTGTATAGGCAACTTGGGCGTGGTTATGGAGTGTTGGGGGATTGCTGTATGGTTAGTTCGGTTTTTAGTGAATCCATTATTAGTTCCCATTTATCTGATACTTCAGGAGGTCTGTTCCTGGTTCTGGCTTCTTTTTGTAGTAGAGTACCTTCGGCAGTAGCCCACCTAAGTAGTTCATTCTTCCAGCTTGTTAGTTTAGGGCCCACCAGATTTTTCCAGTTGCTGGCTATTTCCCTTTTCGCCAGGGTTAGAGCTAAATCTAGGAATCTGTCTGAGGCTTTACGTTTAGCAGAATGTGTAAATGTGTGCAAGAGGCAGGTGTCAATTGAACATGACACAGTCCTTTCTAGTATCTGGGATAATTTTTGGCAAATCTCAGACCAATAAGATGTCAGTGTCTGGCATTCCCAAAACATGTGGTTGAATTCTGCATCTATTGTCTTACATCTTGGGCAGCTCTCTGCGGTTTTGTTGAAGTATTTGTTAATACTGTATGTAAGGTAGTGGGTGTAAGGTAGGCTTGATGTAGGACATAAAAATTGATCAGTTTAAATCTGGCATTCCGCGATGCTTTAGGTAAGTTCTGTAGTGTACGTTCCCAATCTGTTTCAGAGATATCTCTGTGAAAGGTTTTTTCCCATTGTTGTTTTAGGTATGGAAGGGGGACTGTATTATCTGTTCTAATCAATGTTTTTAACGTAGAAATAACCCTAGTCTTGGGAGTTGAGGATGCCAGGTACGTGCACATATCCTGCGCTGGTGGTTCAGAATTTTTTGTTCGCCAGTGGTTGCCTATGCTAGCCCTTATGGTCCCATAAGTTAAAAAGTGTTTCGCCGGTATGTCATATTGTGCTCTAAGGGTCTCAAACGATTTCAACTTATTGTTCTCAAATAATGTGCCTACAGTGTTAATCCCGGCCTCCAGCCATTCTCTAAGTTCAAGTTCAGCCCTTTTCTGGGTTATTGCTTGCAGCACACTGAGGGGAAGTTCCGCTGAATAGGGAGTTTTAGTTTTAGCTTTGTGTAAATATGATTTCCAACATTTAGCTATTATTTTCACTTCTGTGCTGTCCTGCTTTTCTTCTTTTGTGGGGCCCAGCAGTATTTCAAACAGTCTTGCTTTCTGTGGCACGAAAGACTCTGCGTTAGGTTGTAACACTTGGCTGTTAGAAATCCAAGGTGCCAGCCATTGTAATTGAGCCACAATGTAATATGACTCAAAGTCAGGAGTTGCTAGGCCCCCACTTGACATCTGTCTCTGGAGTTTTATTAGAGCCACTCTTTTTCTGCCGCTACCCCATATAAATGAGCTTGCTGTTGAATTCATATCCCTGAAGAAGGACTTAGGAATCCATATCGGAAGGGCCGCGAAATGGTATAACAGTCTTGGTAGTACTATCATCTTAAGAATCGCGATGCGACTCATCACCGAAAGAGGGAGTGTTTGCCAGAATGTCATGCAGGATTTTATGGAGCGGAATACGCCGCCCAAATTTCCATCAAAAATGTCTCTAGTCTCATGATATATTTTTACTCCTAGATATGAAAGCCCTTCAGGTATCCATCTAACCATTCCCAAAGTCAGAGGGGGTTGATGATGTTTCACTAGGGGCAATAGACCCGTTTTGTCCCAGTTTACTTTTAGGCCTGAATGTTTTTCGAAGTTGGACAGCATCAGTTGAGCCAAAGGGAGATCCCTCTGCATGTCACCCAAAAATATCAGGAGGTCGTCTGCATATAAGGCTATGAAATGTCTTACATTTCCAATCAGTATTCCAGGTCCTCCCTGTCCCGCCCTGGCCGCCGCAGCCAGAGGCTCCATCGCTAGTGCAAATAACATGGGGGTGAGGGGACAACCCTGTCTCGTCCCGCGCTCCACCTCATACCTGGATGATATAATAAGTCCCGTACGGATTCTAGCTGCAGGGTTAGTGTAAAGCAATTTCACCCATGCAATATAATCAGGGACAACTCCCATTTGGGCCATAACTTCGTCCCCAGCCTTTAACACCTATTTCCAAAGGGAGAGGGTTTAACACCCTCTCTCAGAGGAAATCCTTTGCTCTGCCTTCCTGGGACTGGGAAGTCCCATTCTAGGCTATCAAAGGCTTTTTCGATGTCTACTGCCAATATGCCCGGAGATTCAGTCGAGGGGGTTATTCCATTCATGACTCTGAAGAGCCTGCGTATGTTTCCTGCTGTGTTACGGCCTGGGATAAAGCCTGCTTGGTCTGGGTGAATGAAAGAAGGCATCCGAGGAAGGAGTCTAGTTGCCAAGACTTTGCTGAGTATCTTATAATCAAGGTTCAGCATGGAGAGGGGCCTGTATGCCCCCATCCCAGTTGGGTCCTTGCCGGGCTTGAGCAGTGGGACTATAATGGCTTCCCTAGTGGTTTCAGGCAACCGGCCCTGTTCCTTGGTGCATTTAAACATTTTTTCCAAGTGGGGTGTGAGTATCTCAGCAAAGGTTTTGTAAAATTCGGCAGGCAGGCCGTCATTACCAGGTGTTTTTCCCCTTGCCAGGTCTTTCACAGCCCCTTTGATCGCATCTGGTGTGATATTTCCTTCTAATGCATCGGTGGGTGTTGGTTCCCAGGGTTTTAAGTTTGTTGTTAATAAGTATTGCTCAGTTAGGTCTCTGTTTAGGTTAGATCTTTTTTGGTATAGTGATTCATAAAAAGCCAAGAACTGGGCGTTAATCTGTTTAGGGTCGTGTATTTGGGTCCCATCTCTTGTGGTCAGGTTCATTATAGGGGGGGATATTTCTGACTGCGATACTACCCAGGCAAGCAGTTTACTCGCTTTATCTCTTTCGCCATGCACTCTTGCGAGATACTGCTTATGGTCGAAACATCTGAGGCGTTCGACACAGTGTGCTACCTTTGATCTGTTTTCCTTTATTTGGGGTTGTAAGTGAGGGTTTCCAGGTCTATTTTTCTCTGTTTCTCTTAATATATCCTCGGCCTTCTCAGTCTCTCCTAATAAGGTCCTACGAATTCCTACTGTTTCAAATGCATCTCCCTCTTATTACTACTTTGAAGGCATCCCATTCTATCAGCCCGCTAGTCGTGGTGTTGTTGTTTTCTTCGAAATAACGTTCTATGGCTTGGTGGATATCATCTCGGAAGGGGGGATCTTCTAGTAATTCTGGTCTAAGTCTCCATGTGGGTATGCATGGGATAGGGGACCCCCATCCTAATGACAGCAACTGGGGGTTATGGTCAGATATTGTGCGAGACAAGTTTTCTGTGTTTAATACAAGTAAGTGTATGTCTGGTGAGCACAAAAAGGAGTCTAATCTAACGTGGAGCTTGTGGAGGGCAGAGAAAAAGGAATAGTCTTTGGCACTAGGATGTAGTTTACGCCAGGTATCGATGAGGCCCCAATTTGCCTGCCATGTGGTGAACTGTTGAGCTATCTTCACTAATGGAGAGTGTGGTAGGGGAGGATGTGATCTATCTGCACCTACGTCGCTTACACAGTTAAAATCACCACCCACTATTACCGGTGCTTGCAGGAATGTCGCTAATGAATTGGATAGTCGAGTAAAGAAGTCGCCCTGTCCTGTGTTAGGGGCGTATATATTGATTAGTGCTATGTCCTTCCCCTCCAGTCTGCCTTTGATCGCTAAAAATCTCCCCTCTGGGTCCACTCAGCTATCCGTCAACTGAAATGGGACCCCTGCTCGGATCCAGATCAGAGTGCCCCATCGAGTATGCTGAATAAGTAGTATAGAATGCCTGACCTCTCCATCTTTTTTGTAAGGCTTTGCCCTCTTTCGATGTTAAGTGAGTTTCCTGTAACATAGCTATTTGAATACCCCTTCTCTGCAAATAAGAAGATATCTTATATCTCTTGACTAAAGAGTTCATACCCCTGATGTTCCAGGTAAGGACCTTATACGATTTTGGTGTAGCCATAGTAGTATTTTTGTGGTTCTACTGAGGGGTGATTCCTGGTAGCCTAGTATTATGATGGGTTCCCTGATGATTTCTTGCTCCCTGCTCCATTTTGCAATTTATGTGGTAATTCTCGGACCGATATTAAACCCTAGAAAATTCCCCAACATAATAACTACCCAACTCCCCATCCCTAGGACAAAAGTCGAACCTCTCTCGCCCAAACTTGTGTGAAAAAAAAAAAAAATGAACTGTCCAACCAAGTGGGGGGTGCTTCAGATAGCAAACTGAAGCTCAGCAGGGTGACCTCTCCTCAGCCCCCGGGTGGAAGAAAGACTGAAGTTCAGTGGCTCCAGGGTTTCGCTTATCGGGTGTCAGTGGGCTAGACTCTTCTTGCAGGTTCTTAATTCGGTTTTAGAAAGCCGTAGGTGTATTCCTAGTTGTCCCTGTGGTTTACATATATCATATCTCCCAGGAGCTCTGTTTGAAATTCAAGCATGTACTTCAGATTATGGTGTCTGACGTCCCTGGGGTTACATCCGGGCCCATTTGGTTAGGCGTGAGTGACAAATCTGATTCATGATCCGCGTCTGATTGGTTTACGTCACTATGCGTTTGCTTAGGTGAACTCTGTTCAGAACAGCAGAGAGACGCAGCTGCCTCCACTGCTTTTTGACGGTCGTTTAGAATCTCCAGAGGAGATGGACTAGTGCGTCTTGTAGCATTTCCGCCGTTAGATTTTCCTTTAAGGTTTAGTTGGTGTTTTTCAGGGTTAATTCGTTTCTCGTTGGGATGTTGCTTGTCCATCCAGTTCCAAACTTCCTCCGCCGAGTTAAAAAACTGTGTGCCTGTTGTGGTTATTATTCGGAGTTTGGCCGGGAATAGCATCCCGTATTGGACCCCTAGATTTCTGAGTCTCTGTTTGGCCTCCCTGAAAGAAGCCCTCTGCTTTAATACTTCTCGCGAGAAATCGGGGAAGATACGAATCACTTGGTAGTCCACTAAGCAGTCTCCCTTTTTCCTGCTTTGGTTGAGTAAATGGTCTCTGTCTTTATAGTGCAAAAGTTTGGCCACCACCGGTCTAGCAGGAGCGCCCGGTGGAGGAGGACGTGCTGGGACTCTATGTGCTCTTTCCACTGCAAAAAATTGGGATAGTCCTTCGTTCGGTATATTTTTCTTCAACCATTTTTCAAGGAAGTCAACCATGTTGGTACCTTCGATTTTCTCCGGTAGCCCCATGATTCTGATGTTATTTCTTCTTGATCTGTTTTCAGCATCTTCCGCCCTAAGTTCCAAGTCTTTTATTCGTTTCTCCATTTGTCCTGATGCTTTGGAAGTGCCTTGAAGCTCTGGTCCCAGTTCTTTCAGCTGTTTTTCTCTCGAGGTCACTCTTTCTGCTAGGCGCCGGTGATCGTCTCTGAGTACTGTGAAGTCTGACGCGAGGGAGTCTATTTTCATCTCAAGAGCGGTTCTGGAGGCAGCGATAGCCTGTATTACATCCTGCAGGGTAGGCTCTTTTGTAGCTCCCTCCTCCACCGAGGAAAATTTCCCCACAACCTCCTGTTCTGGGGGTGCATTGTCTGTTATATCCCTAGTATTATCGGCTTCTCGCCTTCTATTTGGTTTGCCCATCTCTGGTGGTGTGCGGCGTTTTTGCTGGTGATCGCTTGATAGTGTAAGGGCAGTATGGAGCTGATGATAGTGTTTACCTGTTTTTTCAAAAGTTACCAGACAGGCCCACCTGGGTCCAGCACCCGAGGGGTGGAGGCCCGTCTTTTATTGAGCCAAATGTTTTAGATTATTAAACTGGATTGGCGAATAATCTGTTGGACCTTCTGAATTGAGCTGTTGGTTATTTTTATTAACTGGTCGGAACTTTTTAAGTTACGCCACCGTTCCTTTCTTTATTCGACCGCTAGTCGATTCATCTGTTAAAAAAGTCTGATTTGGATATTGTTAGGTCGGTGTCTTCCTAGCGGCTGTCTCTCAATGTTCCGGCTTGGGGGGGCGACCCTCTGTTCTGGTTCCCCGTATTGCTGGACCGGCCGATCTCCCACCCCTTCTTTAGCGGCCTCACTAGGTTTCAGCCTCGCTACGTCAGGCCCCTTCCCACCTTCGGTTGCTTCCTCGCTAATCTGGACTCCAGATTACAGTACCCCGGGTCATCTTCTCCCGGTGGGTCTATAACGGTCCCCTCTTGACGCCAGGCCTCCTCACCTCCTCTTATAATGTCTCTGTCGTGCCGGGCCGTCTCCTCCAGCATTGCATGTCAGCCGATTTCTTCCTTCTTTCTGCTCGCTTTGGCTCAGTAAGGTTCGATCTAGGCCTCCGTGTTTCTCTCAGTCAGCCGAGGTGACGCCCAAGGGTGCTCTCACGGCCGCCCGGGTCCCTGAGTGCCTGGCCGCTGCCATCTTGTCTTCTCGAGCTCTCTTCCGACTCGCATCTAGCTCGTTCGTACCGGAGCCCAATCTAGCGGTTTCTGGGGGTCAGAAGCCGAACATCGATAGCCCGGGGGGGCACCACGCTTTCCGCTCCTTCTGTGCGGAATCTGGAGCTGAATTGAGTATTACAGCCCCGGGGGTGAGGAGAGAAAGGCGGGAGCCTCAAGAAGAAGCTGCTACCGCCATGGCGCCAAGCCACGCCCCCGTGAGCACGATGCATGTGGCATGAATGCATGGAGTGGTGTGTGTGAAGGCCTTGTGTAGGGGAGGTGGGTGGATGTCCCCTGGGCAGCGTATAGCTTGTGTGCTGGGCCATGTGTGTGTAAATGGAGATGTGAAGGGGTATGGTGGGCCATAAATGTAAGAGGCAGGACTGTCTGACTGATACCATTTCCTGTGGGTATTTCTCTGCAGGTCAGCGCCCATCAAAAGAAGATTATATGGCCTGCCATCGCCAAGGACGTGTGGACCCTGGGGGTCTACGCCAGGCAGAGCACCCACTGTCCCAAACAGTGGGAGGACCTGAGATGCTGGGCATGGAAGATGGCGGAGGCCCTGCTGGGGATGTCCTCCCAACGAGGAGGGGGTGCCCGTTGAACCCTGACCCCCCTGATGGCCCACATACTGGCAGTGGCATATCCGGAGCTGGATGGGTACTTGAGGGCATCACAGCAGCCACAAGTGGGTGAGTACAGTGTCCATCATTACAGCTTACGCATGGTAGGGTAGTGTCCGGGTGGGGGATGTGTGTCAGTGGGTTCCCACTAGGCCAGGGCTGACATTGCAGACTAGGTCCCATGTTGGCATGGTTCTGAAGTTATGATCCTGGTACCAAGCTCGTAGGCATTCACAACTGGTCAGGGCTGTGTGGGTCCCAGGTGTGCTGCATTTGGCGGTATGTGCCCCTCCCCATGCCTTGGTGGCTAGCATTACAACTGGTAGTGCAATGCATAGTGCGTGGGTTCCCTGTGTGTGACGGTGGTGTGTATGGCAATGGTGGTATTGGTGCAGCCATTGACCAAGTGTATCCTTTGTCTCTTCCCCCCCGTTTTGTTTTGTAATCCTACTCTTATGTGCATTAGCATCATCTGGTGGAGGAGCAGAGGCACCGGCGACAGAGGGAGCTGCATCCCACAGGATCCAGGAGGCAGAGTCCACCGACGTGAGGGCACCAGTGGATCAGGGGGCGAGGGGACCACCACGGCGGAGACTGGAGGGAACAGTTCAGACTCTGATACCTCCTCCGATGGAAGATCCCTGGTGGTGGCGGACACAGATTTGACCACCCCAGCTACAGGTACAGCCACCACCCCATACCAGCACTGCCCTCTCAGCAGCCCCTCATCAAGTTACCCATGCCTGCTCACCCAGGAAGGTGGGCATCTCCTTCACCCCAGGCACCTTGGGCCCTGCCCCAGTGAGCACTGCTGCCCTGAGTGAGGAGGCTATTGACCTGAGATCCATCTCTGCTGGGCAGTCCACTATTGCGAATGCCATCCAGGGGCTGGCAGCCCAAATGCAACAAACTAATGCATTTCTGGATGGCCTTCACACTGGTTTGGCAGCCCATCAGAGATTGATCCAGGCTCTGGCCGCCTCTCTGATGGCAGCCATTGTCCCTGTTTCCACCCTCCAGCTTCCTCCTCCCAATCCCAATCCCCTCAACACCAATCTATCTTAAGCACACAGGCAGATGAGCATGCACACAAGACAACACACAAGAGTGGCACAGGCAAACACAAGCACCACACTTCATCCCACAAGCACTCACACAAACACCATCCAGATGCAGACATACCAACATCCACAATTTCCAGTGTCCCCCTTCCTCCCCCACCTCCCTCCCACTTGCATCTGCACTCACACCTGCATGCACTACATCCTCATCCACTACCAGCATCACCACCACACCTAGCAGAACACACACCTCACTGGCAGATACCTCCACAACAGCCATGCACACGTTCCCAGTGTCCTCTCCCACTGTGTCTGTCCCCCCAAAGTACACAAACACAAGCACTCAGACACCCAACAGCCATCCACCTCACAACAGCATCCAGCCCATGCACCTGCACCCAAACACAACAGACAGACACTCCTACAACCACTCCCTCTTCCGCCACTCCTAAACCTTCTCCCTTTTCTCAACCCAATGTCCCTATGAAGCTTTTCCTCTCCACCATTGACATCTTCCCTACTCCTTCCCCCCGTTGTTCATGTCTGCCCAGGGTGGCAAAAACCCAGGCAAGCACCTTAGCCACCAAGTCCACAGGCCCAGTAGTCTACACACCTACTCGTGGTGGGAAAGGATCCAGGGCACCAGGCAGCCTCAAGGAAGGGGTGCCTGCCCCAGCTGCTGTCTGGAAGGGCAAGGAGCCATCCCCAGCTGCTTCCAAGAACGGCAAGGAGCCATCCCTAGCTGCTGCCCGGAAGGGCAAGGTGCCTGCCCCAGCTGCTGTCAGGAAAGACAAGGAGCCAGCACCAGCAGGCAGGAAGGACAAGGGGCCTGGTGCCGGGACTCAGATGGAGCACCCACCACAAACCATGGTTGTGCAGCCATCCGAGGCAGCAGGGGTTGGGCTGGAGCTTCCCCCCACCACCACTACCACACCAGGAGCAGCAGCACTACCACCAACACCACCAGTGGGCAGCCGTCTGAGGCTGCAGGGGATGGTCTGAAGCTTCCCCCTACCACCACCACCAGCAGCAGCACCACCAGTGGGCAGCCGTCCGAGGCTACAGGGGATGGGTTGGAGCTTCACCACACCACCACCAGTAGCAGCACCACCACCAGTGGGCAGCTATCCGAGGCTGCAGGGGATGGGCTTGAGCTTCCCCCCACCAACACCAGCAGCAGCACCACCACCACCACTGAGCAGCCGTCACCGCTGGCGGATGGTAATTAGTCCTGTCTTCATGGGCTGCTGTGCGGCCTGCCCCCAGCAAATCCTGTGGGTGTGAGACCCAGCTGAGAGACTGTGACCTTGAACTCCCCAGGATCAAGAGCACAGGGCATGTTGCCCCCTCCATAACCAGTGGGCAAGTCACCTACCTGAGAGACTGTGGCCTTGCACTCCCCAGGACCAAGCACAGGGCATATTGCTCCTTCCAGAACCAGTGGTCTTGTTTCATCTGCCGGCTGAGGTGCCCCCTGTTCCCCGTCCCCCTGAGGTGCCTGCTTATTAACCAACTGGTGCCCCTGTAGTGTTCTCTCCGTGTTGGTGCAGGTGACAAGTGGGGCCTTGGACATTAGCCTGTGGCCCTGTATCCCACGCACAATATGGACTGGGCAGTGTCCCTTGAACTGTACATATGTGTATACTATTACATTGCATTTTTGTATTTCTACTGTGTTGTTATTATTATACTTACTTTTGCACAATCCTGTTGTCCTTGCATTATTCATCAGAGGTATGGGGTAAATATGTTTTATTACTGCAGCTGATTGTGTGTATGGTGTTGGGGGTGGGGTTGTGTGTTGTGCATGTGTGCGCCACTCTCTTTTTCCTCCCTCCCTGCCCTGTGTGCTAGGCAACTGTACTTACCATGGTCGTCTTCGCCGTCGTTGGTGTTCGTGGTGGAACAGGACGTAGAAAATCATCATAAATATATGAAGTCAGGCTCCATGGTGGCATGGTTGTTCCCTGTGTCTCCAAAGGAGAGTACTTTCCCTTCTGTGCAGTGTTTCTACCAGGCTTTTGATGTCATTCTTACCACCCAAGAAAAGGTGGTGGTTTCCAGGGTCTTAATATGGTGGTCAGAACATTAACTTCCGCCTAGCAGTAGGTGGCTACCACCGTGGTGGCTGCAGTATCCGCCCTTGTGGTTGGTGTGCTAAAGTGGCGGTAATTTCCGCCGGCCTGTTGGTGGTATTACTGCCACTTTATCACCGACCGCCAGGGTTGTAATGTGGGCCTAAGAGTCTTACTCTATAGAAAATAATAGAAACGATGATTTTGCACAAAGTACCTGTTTTGCAGACAGAAGAGGCCATCAAGAACTCAACCCCACCGCAGTACAAGCAAGGCCTTTGCAGTGAATTTATTGATAATTGTCATTAGCAAGAGCAATATTACTTACCAGCGCCTATCCCTGCTGTCTCCAGTCCTTCCCTTTCGGCTGCTGATGTGTCTGGAACACTGGTTCTGCCACTGGCCCCCACACTGGTGGTTGGTGTGGCTGGAAAAAAACATTACACATTTTAGTTCCAACAAAATACAACCACAATAGATCATTACAGTTCTATCTTCTTCACCCATTCTTTCTTTTAGCTGTCCATCCTTCTTTTGCTTTTACATCAAGCCGTCATTTGTAGCATCTGTTCATTATGAGATTTGTCTTCTGATTTGCAGATAGAAGAGGTCATCAAGAACTCAACTCCACCTCAGCTGTAGTGCTAAACCAGAGGCTTCACAAGCAAGGCCCTTGCAGTGAATTTATTAGTAACTGTCATGAGCAAGAGCAATATTACTTTAAGTGCCTATCGCTGCTGTTGCCGGTCCTCCCCCTGAGACCGCCGCCATGTCCGGCGCACTGGTGCTGCCGCTGGCCCCTACACTGGTGGTTGGTGTGGCTGGAAAAAAACATTACACATTTTAGTTCCAACAAAATACAACCACAATAAATCATTACAGTTCTATCTTCTTCTATCATTCACTTTAGGAATTTTGTCGGTTGTTGTTAGGAATGTGGTCATTGGTTGGCAGTCCAAGCAAGGACCTCAACTCTATTCAGGGCAAAGGACAAACACACCTGGTTAACCCGCACTCACTCTCTTGGTAGCTTGGCACGAGCACGCAGGCTTCACTCAGAAGCAATGTGTAAATTATTTGTACCAACACACACAGTAATACAGTGAAAACACTACAAAATGGACACCACACCAGAAAAATAGGCAAACAAAAATAGACCAAAACAACAAAATCCCACATACACAAGATAAAATATGAATTTTCAAAAAGAATGAGAGTCTTATTCCATAGAAAACAATCAAAACCATGATTTTGCACAAAGTACCTGGTTTGCGTCAAAAATAAAGCCACACAGGCAAGCGTGCATCAGAAAAGTCAGCAGTGCATGAATTTCCTCCTCACAAGGGAGGCCGTGCGTCATTTCTTCTTTGGTCGGGTCAGCGATGTGTCGATTTCAAGACAGGGCACCTCGAATCCGTGCAGTGTCGGATGACTTTGATGCCCAGGGACGATGCATGGATAATCCGGTCGCACGTTGTTAGAAAACTGCGATGCGTAGGGTTTGTGTGATTATCAGCATCCGCAAGCGGGTGTTGCATGTTGTTTCTCCAGCCACGATGCATCGATCACACAGCCGCGATGCAGGTAGAGTATGAATTTCATCCACGAAGCCAGAGGCACGTCGTTTATCAGCCACGCTAGAGATGGTGCATCGAAAATTTCCCAGGACAACGTTCTGTGTGTTGATTTTCAGCTCTTGTTCTGCCAACTTCACCATTCAAGGGCCCAAGGACAGGATAGGGCACCACTTGGCAGTGCAGGAGACTCATCAGAGAGTCCAGGTGCTGGCAGAGGAAGTCTTTTATTTGATGGCCCTGAGACTTCAAAACAGGAGGCAAGCTCAGTTGAAGCCCTTGGAGATTCTTCTCAAGCAGGAATGCACAACAAATTCCAGTCTTTGTCCCCTTTCACAGGCAGAAGCAGCAACTGCAGGAAAGCCCTTCAAAGCACAGTCACAGACAGGGGAAGTACTTCTCCTCAGCTCTTCAGCTCTTCTCCTTGGCAGAGGTTCCTCCTGAACCCTGGCGTGATCTACTTTTCAGGGGTTTTGGGTCCACTACTTATACCCCTTCCTGTCTCTGAAGGTGGTAAACTTCAAAGGAAAGCCTCTGATGTTCACAAGATCCTGCCTTGCCCAGGCCAGGCCCAGGACACACACCAGGGGATTGGTGACAGCATTGTGAGAGGGCAGGCACAGCCCATTCAGGTGTAAGTGACCACTTCTCCCTCCATTGCAGCACAGATGGCCCAATATGATATGCAGGCTACACCCCAGCTCCCTTTGTCTCTCTGCCTAGAGGGGATTTACAAACAGCCCAACTGTCAAAATGACCTGGACAGGCAGAGTCACAGAATGGTTTAAGCATGAACAATGCCTAATTTCTAAAAGTGGCATTTTCAAACTAACAATCTAAAAAACAACTGAACTAAAAGCTGTATTTTTAAATTGTGAGTTCAGAGACACCAAACTCCAAATGTATATCTTCTGCCAAAGGCAATCTCCACTTTAAAGTTATTGAAAGGCATCCCCCTTGTTAATCCTAATTTTAAAAATAAAAATGAGAAAAGCAAATAAAAATGAAGTATTCAAAAGTCGCAAAAACACACATTAAGAGTGGATTAAATAGGCACAGCACCATGCACTGAGACAGAGAAAACAAAATGTCCACGCACATGCATACCGCGTGGAACTATTCGCATGATATTTGTAATGCGAGAAAGCAAATCGCGCTCCCAAATGTGAAAAACATAGCGCAAACAGGTGCACCAAGCAACTGCGCCCACTGGCAGAGTTCCGTGGAGCTTGCCGAGTTTTTTAACCTCTTCACGGATTTCCACATATTGGGACACTGTGAGCTTCGCCCACTTTTAGTTGGTATTTGGTGTAAATTCGTTGAGTAGCTTTCAAGAAATGAAAGAGAAAAGAAATATATATATTGAGAGCTGCATAACCCTAGACACCTTGTGCTGAGATCTGATTGGCTGCCAACATTTCCACCAAGAAGTGTTGGCAGCCATTTTGGGACTCAGCTTCAGGCAAGCAGCAGGCACGTACAAAGCATGGCTGAGAGTGAGGCAAAAGCAGTGATTAGGAGGGAACAGCAGGCATGCAAAGAGATAGAAGAAAGCTGTGAGAAGGATGGAAAGGCATGTAGTAGGGAAAGAAAGGCAATAGGAACACAAAAAAAACCAGTGGGTGTGATGCAAGTAGAAAGCAGTGAGAATGAGAGAAAGGCAAACAACACGCAGTACAAAATATGGCTGACAGTGAGGAGAAAGCAGTGAGAATAAGGGAAAGGCAGGCAGCAGGCACACACTAAACTGATCTGAGTGTGAGGTGGAAGCAGTGAGAAGGAGAGGAAGGCAGGCAGCAGGAAAGGACACGACAGGGCGGAGAGCAAGGAGAGAGCAGTAAGAAAAAGGGATACGTCGGCAGAAGGTACACACAAATCTTGGGGTGAGAGCAAGGAGAAAGCTGTGAGATCAAGAAAAAGGCAAGTAACAGGGCTGAGAGCAAGAATAAAGCAGTAAACAAGAGGTTAAGGCAGGCATGCACAAAACAGGGCTGAGACCTAGGCAAAACCAGAGAAAAGAAGGGAAAGGCAGGACAAAGGCATGCACAGAACAGGGATTAAGAGTGAGGTGGAAGAAGTAAGAAGGAGGGAAAATAAAGCAGCAAGCATGCATAAAACAGGGCTGAGAGCAAGAAGAATACAGTGAGAAGGAGGGGAAACGCAGGCAGCAGGCATGCAGAAAATGGGTCTGAGAGCGTGGAGAAAGCATTGAGAAGGAGTGAAAGTCAAGTAGCAGGCATACAAAAAACAGGGCTGAAACCAGGAGAAAGCAGTGAGGAGGGAAACACAGGCAGCAGGCACACATAAAATGGGTCTGAGAGAGAGAAGAAATCTAAGAGAAGGAGGGAAAGGTAGGCAGCAGGCATGCACAAAAAGGGGCTGAGAGCTGGGAAAAATCAGTGAGAAGAATGGAAAGGCAGGCAGCAGGGACACACAAAACAGAGCTGAGAATGAGGAGAAAGCATTGAGAAGGAGGGAGAGGCAGGAAGCAGGAATGCACAAAAGTGGGGCTGCAAGCAAGGAGAAAGAAGTGACAAGGATGGAAAGGCAGACAGCAGGAATGCACAAAACTTAATCAATCAATCAATCGATCAGGGGATTTATAAAGCGCACTACTCACCCAATAAGGTCTCAAGGCACTATGGGGGGGGGAGCTACTGGTCGAAAAGCCAAGTCTTGAGGTGTTTCCTGAAATATAGAAGGTCTTGGATCAGGCGGAGGTGGAGTGGTAGGGAGTTCCAGGTCTTTGCGGCAAGGTGAGAGAATGATATTCCTCCGGCGGTCGTGCGGCGGATGTGAGGAACATAGGCAAGGGTGTGGTTGGCGAAGTGAAGGTTGCGGGTGTGAAAGGTGAGTCTGTCGTTGAGGTAGGTGGGTCCTGTGTTGTGGAGGGCCTTGTGTGCGTGGATGAGGATTTTGAAGGTGATCCTCTTTGATACTGGTGGCCAGTGTAGGTCTCTGAGGTGGGGTGAGATGTGGTTGCAGCGTGGGATGTCCAGAATGAGGCAGGCAGATGCGTTCTGGATTCTTTGCAGTTTTGTTTGGAGCTTGTTTGTTATCCCTGCATATAGGGCGTTTCCGTAATCCAATCGGCTACTGACCAAGGCGCGGGTGATGGTTTTTCTGGTTTCGATGGGAATCCATTTGAAGATTCTGCTGAGTAGGCGGAGGGTGTTGTAGCAGGAAGAGGAGATGGCATTGACCTGCTGAGTCATGCTGAGTGTGGAATCCAGGATGAATCCCAAGTTGCATGCGTGACAGGTGCGCGTCCTAGGGAGGTGGGCCACCAGGAGTCGTTCCAGGCTGAGGGTTTGGTGCCAAAGATGATTAATTCTGTCTTGTCTGTGTTTAACCTGAGGTGGCTTGATTCCATCCAGCTGGCGATGGCGTGGAGTCCGTTGTGGAGGTTGAACTTTGCGGGAGTGGGATCTTTCGTGAGGGAGATGATGAGCTGAGTGTCGTCAGAATAGGAGACTATGTTGATGTGGTGTGTTCGTGCGATGTTTCCGAGGGGGGCCATGTACACGTTGAAAAGTGTGGGGCTGAGTGAAGATCCTTGAGGGATGCCACAGGTGATGTTGGAGGCTTCTGATAGGAATGGCGGGAGGCGGACTCTTTGGGTCCTGTCCGTGAGAAATGACGAGATCCAGTCCAAGGCTTTGTCGCGGATTCCAGCATTGTGGAGGCGTGTGCGGAGAGTGTGGTGGCATACAGTGTCGAAAGCTGCGGAGATGTCCAGGAGGATGAGTGCTGCTGTTTCTCCTTTGTTGAGCATGGTCCTGATGTCGCCTGTTGCAGCAATGAGTGCAGTCTCGGTGCTGTGGTTTTTGCGGAATCTGGATTGGGAGGTGTTGAGTGCCTTGTTGTCTTCCAGGTACCGGGATAGTTGATTGTTCACGATTTTTTCAATGACCTTGGCTGGGAAAGGGAGGAGGGAGATAGGTCGGTAGCTCTTGGGGTCGTCAGGGTCTGCCTTGGGTTTCTTTAGCAAGGAGTTGATTTCTACATGCTTCCATCTCTTTGGGAAGGTGGCTGATTCGAAGGAACTGTTGATGGTGTGGCAGAGATGGGGGTCGATGATGGTGTTGGCTTTGTTGAAGATGTGGTGTGGGCAGGGGTCTGATGGTGATCCAGAGTGGATGGTGGCCATGGTGTTCAAAACTCGGCTGAGAGTGAGGAGAAAGCAGTAAAAAGGAGGGACAGGCAAGCAGAATCCCTAAGCAAAAAGGGGCTGAGAGTGAAGAGAAAGCAGTGAGAAATAGGGAAAGGCAGGCATGCACAAAAGTGGCTGAGAACAAGGAGAAAGCACTGAGAAGGAAGGAAAGAAAGGCACACACAAAACCAAGGGGGGGTAAACAGTGATTAAGAGAGAAAAGCAAGCAACTGACAGCAAAAAAACAGGGCTGAGAGCAAAAAGAAAGTAGTGAGAATGAGGGAAAATCAGGCACCAGGCACACACAAATCGGGCTGGTAGTGAGGTGAAATCAATGAGAAGGAAGAAAAAGCAGGCAGCAGGCATGTACAAAACCAGGCAGAGAGTGAGGAAAAAGCAGTGAGAAGGAGGGAAAGCCCAGTAGCAGGGACTCAGAAAACGGGGAGAGAAGAGAAACCAGTGAAAAGGAGTGGAAGTCAAGGAGCAGGCACACAAAACGGGGCTGAGAGTGAAGAGAAAGCATTGAGATGAAGAGAAAGCCAGGCAGCAGAACTGCATAAAATAGGGTTGAGAGTGAGGAGAAAGCAGTGAGAAGTAGGGAAAGGAAGGCAGCAGCCACACACAAAAAGGGACTGAGAGTGAGGAGAAAGCAGTGAGAAGGAGGGAAAAGGCAGGCATTCACAAAACTTTGCTGAGAGTGAGGAGAAAACAATGAGTAGGAGGGAAAAGCAACAATGAGTAGGAGGGAAAAGCAGGAATCAGGGAACAAAAAAAACAAGGGTCCGGAGGTGCAAGTAGAAAGCAGTAAGAAGGAGAGAAAGACAAGCTACAGGCAGTACAAAACAGGGCTGAGAGCAAGAAAAAAGTGGTGAGAAGGAGGGAACAGAAGGCACCAGGCATGCACGCAATGGGGCTTAAAGCAATGTGAAAGTAGAGAAGGAAAAAAGGCAAGCAGCAGGCACAAACAAAACAGGGCTGAAAGCGAGGAGAAATCAGTGATAAGGAGGGAAAGGCAGGCAGCATCCACAAACAAAAAGGGGCTGAGACTGAGTGGAAAGCAGTGAGAAGGAGGGAAAGGTAGGTACACACAAAACAGGGCAGAGAGTGAGAACAAAACAGAGAAAAGGAGGGAAAGGCAAGCAAATAATGGGCTGACTGCAAGGAAAAAACAGCAAGAAGGTAGAAAAGGAAGACAGCAGGTATGAACAAAAAGGTGCTAAGAGAGAGTATAGAGCAGTGAGAAGCAGAGGACAGCAGGCCTCAGACACACACAAATCGGGCCTAAGAGCAAAGTGAAAGTGGAGAGAAAAAAAGGAAACATCAGACATGCACAAAATGGGCTTACCGTGAGGAGAAAGCAGTGAGAAGGATGGAAAGGTAGGCAGCAGGAATGCACACAATGGGGCTGAGAGCAAGGAGAAAGCAGTGAGAAGGAGGGAAAGAAGCCAGCATCCACAAACAAAAAGGGACTGAGAGCAACGAAAACGCAGTGAGGAGGAAGAAGAGGCCAGCAGCAGGCATGCACAAAACGGGCTGACAGTGAGGTTAAAGCAGTGAGAAGGAAGGAAAGGCAGGCAGCAGGCATGCATAAAACGGGGCTGAAAATGAGGAAAGGCAAGAGGCAGGGAAACACAAAAGTGGCTGAGAATGAGGAGAAAGCAGTGAGAAGAAGGTAAAGGATGGCAGCAGGCCCGGCAAAAAACGGGTCTGAGAGTGACAAGAAAGCAGTGAGAAGGACAGAAGGGCAGGTACCAGACATGCACAAAACTGGGTTCAGAGCGAGGAGAAAGCAGTGAGAAAGAGGGAACAGCAAGCCACAAGCAGGCACAAAATGGGTCTGAGAGTGAGGAGAAACCAGTAAGAAGGAGGGAAATACGAGGCACAAGCAAACACAAAACGGGGCAGAGAGCGATTAGAAAGCTTCGAGAATGATGGAAAGGCAGGCAGCTCACACACACAAAACAGGGCTGAGAGTGAGGAGACAGCATGGAGAAGAAGGTAAAGGCAGGCAGCAGAAATGCACAAGATGAGGCTGAAAGCTTGGAGAAAGCAGTGAGAAAGAGGGAAAGGCCGGCAGAAGGCTCACAAAAAACTGGGGGTGGAGGGTAAGGAGAAAGCAGTGAGATTGAAAGGCAAGCAACAGGCATGCTCAGAACTGGGCTCAGAGCATGAATAAAGCAGTGAAAGGGAGAGAAAGGCAGGCAGAATGCATGCACAAAGTGGGGCAGAGAGCAAGGAGACAGCTGTGAAAATGAGGGAAAGGCAAGTAGAAGGCATGTACAAAAGAGTGATGAGAGTGAAGAGGAAGCAGGAAGAAGGAGGAATAGGCAGGCAGCAGGCACGGACAATATGAGGCTGAGAGCAAGGAGAAAGCTGTGACAGGGAGGGAAAATCAGGTAGCAAGCATGCAGAAAAGAGGGCTGAGTGCAAGGAGAAAGCAGTGATAAGTAGGGAAAGGTAGGCAGCAGTCACACACAAATTGGGGCTGAGAGCGAGGAGAAAGCATTGAGAAGGAGTGCAAGCCAAGGAGCAGGCATGCACAAAACAGAGCTGAGAGCGAGGTGAAAGCAGGGAGAAGGAGGGAAAAGCAGGCAGCAGACGCACAAAAATGGGACTGAGAGAGAGGAGAAAACAGTGAGAAGGAGGGAGAAGCAGGCAGCAGGCATGCACAAAACAAGGGAGAGAGTGAGGCAAAGGTGGTGAGAAGAACAGAAAAAGCAGCCAGGCTGCATGCACGAAACGGGGTTGAAAGTGAGGAGAAAGTTGTGAGAAGGAGGGAAAGGTAGGCATGCACAAAATGGGACTGAGAGAAAGTTAAAAGAAGTGAGAAGGAGGTAAAGACAAGGAGCCGGCATGCACAAAATGGTGCTGAAAACGTGGAAATAGCAGTGAGAGGGAGGGAAAGACAGGCTGCAGGATCACACAAGACAGGACAAAAAGGTAAGAAAAAGCAGTGAGAAAGTGGAAAAGGCCAACAAAAAAAAACCACAAAACAAGGTATGAGGAGCAAAGAGAAAGCAGAGAGATCAAGGGAAAGGGAAGCAAAAGGCACTCCCAACGCTGGGCTGAGAACAACAATAAAGCAGTGTGAAGGAAAGAAAGGCAGACAGCAGGTACGCACAGAGCAGGACAAAGAGCAACAAGGCATCATTGAGAAGGAGGGAAAGACAGGCAGCAGGCACACACAAAATGGGGATGCGACCTTGGCAAAACCAGTGAGAAAGAGGGAAAGGCCGGCAGAAGGCATGCACTAAATGGGGATGAGAGTGAGGAAGAAGTACTGAGAAGGAGGGAAAGACTGGCAGCAGGCACCCATGAGAAAGCATTGAAATGGAGCAAAAATCAAGGAGCAGGAACGTACAAGACAGCTCAGATTGAGGAGAAAACAGTTTGAAGGGTCTGAGAGCTAGGAGAAAGCTGTGAGGAGGAAGGAAAATCAGGCTGCACAATAGAGGGTTGAGAGGAGTAGAAAGCAGAGATAAGAAGGGAAAGACAGGCGGCAGGCACGAACAAAACAGGGCTGAGAGTGAGGAGAAAGCATTGAGAAGGAGCAAAATTCAAGGAACAGTCATGAACAAAACAGAGCTGAGAGCGAGGATAAAGCAGTGAGAAGAAGGGAAAAGCAGGCAGAAGGCTTGAACAGACCTGGGCTAGAGAGGAGAAAGCTGTCAGAAGGAGAGCACGGCAGGTAGCAGACACACACAAAACGGGGCTGAGAACGAGGAGAAAGCTGTGAAAAAGAGGGAAAGGCAGGCAGCAGGCACGCACAAAACAGGGCTGAGGGAAAGGAGAAAATAGTGAGAACAGGGAAAGGCAAGCAGCTGGCATGCACAAAACGGGGCTGAGGGTGTGGAGAAAGCAGCGAGAACGAGGGAAAGGCAAGGAGCTGGCACTCACAAAACAGGGCCGAGGGTGAGGTCAAGAAGTGTGAAAAAGAGAAGTCAAGGAGCAGGAACACACAAAACAGGGCTGAAAGCGAGGAGAAAGAAGTGAGAATGAGGTAAAGGCAGGCTTCAGGCACTCACAAAATGGGGCTGAGAGCTAGGAGATAGCAGGGTGAAGGAGCAAAAATCAAGGAGCAGTAACGTACAAGGCAGAGCTCAGATTGATGAGAAAGCATTTAGAAGGAGGAAAAGGCAGGCAAACACAAAACAGGGCAGAGAGTGAGGAGAAAGCAGTGAGAAGGAGGGAAAGGGTGGCAGAAGAAATGCACAAAACATGGGAATGCAAGGAGAAAGCTGTAAGAACAAGAGAAAGGCAAACAGAACACAGCACAAGAAGGGACTGAGAGCACCAAAAAAGCAATGAGAATGAAGGAAATGCAAGCAAGTACAAAATGGGGCTGAGAGTGAGGAGAATACAATGAGCAGGAAGGAAAAGCAGGCCCGCACAAAACAGGGCTGAGAGCGAGAAGAAATAAGAGAGAAGGAGGAATAGGCAAGCAGCAGGCATGCACAAAGTAGTGTAGGAAAGTCCTCCTTTTTGGCCTGGTCACCCCCAAACCTTTTGGACAGATGCTGGTGGTCTTGGCTCTGCCCTGTGTACGGCTTACAAGTCCCAGGGCCAATGCTCTGTGTAAAGTGGACATTAAAATTAGGCTAATTAAAATTGGCTGTATCAACTTACCTATAAGTCCCTAGTATATGGTAGGGCATGTAGGTTTAGGGACCCCAGCATAGGTAGTGCACCCATAGGTGCACTGTTGAGGTACCAAGTATCATTTTAAAGGCAGACCTGGCTTGATGGCTGCTTTTAAACTATAGTTATATGCACATTCGACTTTGGAATTAAAAGTACTTCTAATGTGCCCTTGTAGGAGGCTGTAAAGGCAAAGAAGAGGGACCGGGAGTTTTTGTGGTCCAGTGTACAGTCTCCCAACAATGTAATATACAAAAAAGGTACACTGTTCCAAAAGTACTCGAATAACCCAGGGCACACTGAGGTGTCAGGAGCAAAACCCTCAAGCATCACAATGGATGACTGGCATCATCATTGGGAAATGCTCCTCGCCAGGCCGGCGCTGCAACGCCTGACGGGCTCCCCTGAAAGGGAAGCACTCAGCCATTCTGTTCAGATATAAACTAATCAGACAGGAATGCCTATATTAAGGCACCAGCATACGCTCGGAGAGAATAAGATGTAAGACTAAAATTGGTTATTCATCCCGAAAAAAGAAGAAACATTCCTTTAATTTAATATACTCGGATGAAGACCAAGACTAAAATCAAAAAGGAAAGTAATAAACTGAGTATTGATGCTCAATTACTTTCAAAGAGCAACAAACTATCGGAGTCTGTAATAATCACAGTACCCTCAGAATAAGGTTGACATGTTTCGCGTCGTGTGGTCCTCAAGGATCCAATGACGCTTCATCAGGACCAAAAAAAGACAATTATTAAGGAAATTCTTCTCCAATTACAAAGGAAAGAGTGACGAAAATTAAATATATATACCGGTCACTTACATTTTTAAGTCAAACTCGCTACGTCACTATCAGGTCGCCCTAGGGGACAGAGAAGTATCAAAACAAAAAATATATATTCATACAACTCATAATATCTATTGTGAATATCATGGTGTAATATGTGTTTATCATAAGGTTGATCAGGCAGTCTTAAAAGTAAAACATGGGCTTACCATCCCTTAATCAGGATAGGGCTCCTTGAGAGGCACGTTTCAGGGACTTGGAAACACGTAGCCTATTGGTAGATGTAAGTCATCAAAAAGCACAAAAAAAACCATGTAATCCATGTTGTACACATAATACAAGTAGCACCCAGCACTCTGTAGTCAGTGCGTCGTATTATGAGGTAAGATTGGTGACAAAAGTAACCAAGCAATTATGTGCGTTAGAGTAGTGAGTATCAATCATTAACAATGAGCAAACCAACAGATTATAGTGCACGTCACCATAAGTGCAATATAATTAAGGGAAATAGCCATCATAGTGCCACACTCGTGTAACCTGGAAGTGTACATTAGAAACGCTAGGTCGTTATGTCTGTTGCTTCAAATAATTAAGGCAAAATATCCATTTGCTATAATGAGTGGTATTAGTGTACCACTAAGCATTTTTGAGCTCGAAAGACGAGCTAAAGAGCGTTAATTATCGCGTAAGTAGCAGCCGGAGTACTCACATAAGTATTCCAGGTCCGTAACTGTGGACCTACCCTCCGTAAACGGCGTCTCGCACAAGTACAGAGCGAGCGCCGTCGGAGCTTAAAGGGACGCCGCGGACCCGGAAGTAACTGTGTTTCCACGGGTTCCGCGCGTCTCGAATCATGGAGAGGGAGAAAGGACTCCCGAAACCCCAAGTGAAGACTAACGAAGGACTAACAAATTCAGTCCTAGTTAGATCACCGATGTGTCCTGCTCACGCTCTGCCCAAATAATAACACACATCTCTCCTCCTCAATCGGAGGTAGACAACGGGGGATGTGTGTCTCCTTCAAACAAGAGTGCATTTCCACAGATCTACAAGGTGACTAAGTGGAAAATGTATAAAATTAAAGGTTTTCAAGCTGTTAGAGTGTGCGTCAGTATATAGTTATCAGATCTGGAGCCAAACTTATTATTCCTTGGCAAGGGTACAGTTGCTCATAATGGGACAAGATTCATTTAAAGGTATTCTCAGGGTAAACAATACCACATTATATACCAAGAAATATGTGTATGAAATTTATTCCAGTAACCAATCGAGAAATGAACAACCAATATGTCTGCATAAAAGTCAAGTCAGGTCAGTGAAGTCCAAGGTATGTCATCGTTCAGACCATATATATAGGTACCTAGTTTGAAAATCCATCTTTGTTCTGTTCTGAAAAGATGGCTAGTGTCAAACGAGTGGTTTTTAGGTGCCTCTATTACTACCCACCACATATCATCTGGTGTGTGTTTTGCCTCCAAAAAATGTTCA
Source organism: Pleurodeles waltl (assembly GCF_031143425.1). Classification (NCBI taxonomy): domain Eukaryota; kingdom Metazoa; phylum Chordata; class Amphibia; order Caudata; family Salamandridae; genus Pleurodeles; species Pleurodeles waltl. The sequence continues at coordinate 629,004,334 of NC_090439.1, forward strand.
CTGAGTTTGGTAGTAATTCTATTGCAACGAATATTACTCCTGTGTTCGTTAATGCGGATTTTTACTGGTCTTGATGTCATGCCAATATAACGTAAATCACAGGGGCATGTGATCATATAGATACAATTTTTAGTGTTACAGTTAGTGTGTTTATTGAGATGCCAAGTCCCTATGGGATTTAGAACTATGGATGTGAAATGTTTAGTTAGAGTACAGACGTTACAATTACCACAAGGGTGGTGGCCCGTAACAGGCGGTAGGTCCCATAATGTTTTCTGTCTTTGAATATCAAGCTTGGGCTGTGGACGGGTATGTATAACCATATCCTTAATATTGGACGTACGTTTGAAAGCAAAAAGAGGTTTAGGAATGTCATTACCTATACTAGTCAAAATAGGCCAACGTTTGTTAATCAATTTCTTGATAGAATTGGATAAGGGTGTGAAAGTAGAGACGCACGTTATCCTGGTCTGAGGATTCTTGTCGATAGTCATTAATAGGGCTTCCCTGTTATTATTCTTCGCCCTTTTCCGTGCTTGATTAATTATTCTCGAAGGGTAATATCGTTCCAAGAGTTTTTCTTGGAGTGAGTCAGCCTGATGGTTAAATTCAAGGGACGAACTGCAGTTCCGCTTGAGTCGTAGAAATTGTCCCACCGGAAGATTATCCCGTAGGGCTTTTGGGTGATGACTTGCATATAACAAAAGTGAGTTTCGATCAGTAGGTTTATGATAAACTGTCGTGGTCAGTATACCATTATCAATTGAAATCATTAGGTCTAAAAAGGGTAACTGTGTGGCAGAAACAGTAGATGTAAATTTCAAGAAAGGATCAAGTGTATTAATCCATGTTGTAAAATGATCAGTCATGGACAGAGGACCTTGCCAGATGATAAGAATATCATCGATATAGCGACGCCATAACTTTATGTTGTCCTGGTAAACATTCAAAGAGGAAAGGATAAACTTTTTTTCAAAGTCATACATGTATAAACAGGCAAGACTAGGGGCAAAAGTACTTCCCATTGAAGTCCCTCGGATCTGATGATAAAACTGGTCCTCAAACTGAAAATAATTTTCTGTCAAGGCCAGTCTAGCACAGTGCATAATGAAGGAAACCGGAGAGGTCAAGGAAGCAGATTTTTCTCGTAGAGCTGATTCAATGACTGCTAAAGTCGCTTCTTGAGGGATATTGGTGTAAAGTGCTTCTACATCCAATGTGATGATTCCTTGAACCGTTCCTGAATCATTTATGGTCTCAATTAAATTGAGGACATCTTTTGTGTCTTTTAGATAGGTGGAAGAGTTCCTCACTAATGGTTGTAGGAAGTGATCACAAAACGTTGAAAGAGGTTCTAAGACAGAACCAATTCCTGAAACTATAGGGCGTCCAGGTGGTGGTGTAATACCCTTGTGAATCTTAGGTAGGCAATAAAAGTATGGAACACGTGGATGGGGTGTGTCCAAAAATTCAGCCTCTTTTAATGATATCCATAAATTATTCTTGGCTTCTTCAATAAGAACTCTGATCTGTTTCTTTAATCTAGTAGTAGGATCACTTCTTATCTGGGCATAGTAAGTAGAGTCGCTTAGTAGGCGCAGACATTCTTGTCTGTAGTCAGTGGAGTTCATGATTACTATTGCACCACCTTTATCAGCCTGTTTAATGGTAATGCTAGTATCAGAAGCTAAAGATAGTAGTGCTCTCTTCTCATTTGTAGGTGTGTTATTATATGGGTGTTTAGGACATAATTTTTCCAAATCAGATAATACTGCCTTTTCAAAGGTCACTACTTCACTAGGCATCAAGGCTAGTGGAGGAACGAACCCAGATGGTTTTTTTAGGCCTGAATCCATAAGTGATGTGTCAGCAGGTTTGTCTTTGAAGAAAAAATGTAAGCGAATTTTACGAAAGAGTTGGGAGATTTCGATATGTAAGCGGAAGAAATCTTCTTCAGGGGTAGGGACAAATCCCAGGCCCTTGTTGAGCACATTAGTTTCTGCTTCTGTGAGGATTCTAGTTGATAGATTAACAACTAGGTTCGCACTGGAGGGTTTTTCACTTGGCTCCTCGTGACCATCTGTGGTTCCTCTCTGGACCACTGGACGTGCCTTCCTCTTCCTCTCCTTCTGCCTCTGCCTCTGCCCCGGCCGCGGCCTAAAAAAGGCATGTATGGCATCATAGGGCGAGGTTGAAAGAAGGGAAATGGTGTTTGCCAGGGCATAGGATGCACCGGGTAAGGAGGATAATTGTAAAAAGGCTGAGGTTGATTATCATCGGTGCTCCACCCATCTGATGATGAACCACTGCTGATTTTGCGACTCTTCTTATAAGAAGAGGTAGAATCATCAGATGATCGAGATTGGTTATCCCCCTCAAAATCTTCTTTAATACGGATAAACCTTCTCCCTGCTAAATCTTGTGATGTCCTTTTGGAGTTTAGTAATCTTTTGTTGTGTTAAAAACTCCTTGTGCTCGTTAAGTTCAGTATTGATTTCAGAAAGACGGCTTTTGAAAGATGTCAAAGTGACAGACGTTTTTAGTCCATTTTCCATGGTGTTAATTTGAATAGTAAGAATATCCGCTAAGCGTTTGGAAGTGTTAATGATTAAAATCAGCCAATCCCTAGTACATTTCCAGGCTATTTGTGCCCAGTCTTTTCTAAAGGCCAGATCTTGCAAAAATATCCGAGGGATATTAGAAACCAAAAGGCCATTAGGTGCAATGTTTGCCCGTAAGTATTCAGTCATGATGGTACCATGCATGACTGTTTTAATTAATTCCTTCTTTAAAGCAGAAAGTTTTTCCCATTCAGTTTTTAGACTACCAGATGGAGTTGACCCATCGTGATCAAGAATAGATGGTGCTTGTAAAATTGCTGACACCATATCGTCGTCATAGCTAAGTCCCTGGAAATCATCCATTTTGAGGATCTCAACAGGGCAGCAATTGAAAAAGACTAAGGTCCCACAGCAAACAGCTGTACATGAATCTAAAGGCAAAGAAGAGGGACCAGGAGTTTTTGTGGTCCAGTGTACAGTCTCCCAACAATGTAATATACAAAAAAGGTACACTGTTCCAAAAGTACTCGAATAACCCAGGGCACACTGAGGTGTCAGGAGCAAAACCCTCAAGCATCACAATGGATGACTGGCATCATCATTGGGAAATGCTCCTCGCCAGGCCGGCGCTGCAACGCCTGACGGGCTCCCCTGAAAGGGAAGCACTCAGCCGTTCTGTTCTGTAGGAGGCTGGCCTGGCTTATAGTGGGTACCTTGTGGTACTTGCACCTTGTGCCAGGTCCAGTTATCCCTTATTAGTAGATTAGTAGTGTTCTAGCAGCTTAGGCTGATAGAGGTAGCAATAGCAGAGCAGCTTAGGCTGAACTAGGAGACATGCAAAGCTGCTACTATACCACTTATATCATGTACCTTTATTTTAGTGACAATATGCCAAAGGTATCTCAGAGGATTTACTCCCTTGGGAGGTAAGTAAAATACACAAAATATACACACAAACCAAAATCAGGTAAGTAAAACACTTAGAAAAGTAATGCAAACACTGCAGAACACAATGGATTGCAATATGAGACAATAGGCCTAGGGGCAACACAAACCTTACACTCTAAAAGTGGAATACGAACCACAAATGGACCCCAGGCCTAGTGTAGTGTGTAGAGGGTCGCTGGGAAGTGTAAGAAAACACTAAGGGTGTCTGAGATACCCCACCCAAGACCCTGAAAAGTAGGAGTAGAGTTACCCTACTACCCCAGAAAGACAGTAAAGACGAGATAGAGGATTCTGCAAAGACAACAACTGACTGCAAAGCACTGAAAACGTATTCCTAGACCTGAGGACCTGTAAAGGAATGGGACCAAGTTCAAGAGTCACGCAAGTGTCCAGGGGGGGCAGGAGCTCACTAAACCCCTGGTGAAGGTGCAAAAGGGCTGCCTCTGGGTAGAAGAAGGAGAAGATTCTGCAACAACGGAAGGTGCCAGGAACTTCTCCTTTGGCCAGAAGATGTCCCACGGCATGCTGGGGGATGCAGAGTTGTTTCCACGCAGAATGACCGCAAACAAACCTTGATAGCTGCAAGAGTCACGTTTGAAGATTTTGGGTGCTGCCAGGGTCCAGGAGGGACCAGGAGGTCGCCCCTTGGAGGAGAAGACAGAGGGAGCGCTCAGTAATAGAGAGTGCCCATGCAGAATCAGGCAGCACCCGCAGAAACACCTGAACAGGAGTTCTTGAAATCTGACCACAGTGGTCGTCTCAACACTACAAAAGGGGGTCCCACGAAGCCAGAGGTCAACTCAGCTAGTTGGGCAATGCAAGACGGAATGCTGGGAATCTGGGCTGTGCTATGCATGAAGGAAGTCTTGCAAAAGTGCACAGAAGCCCTGGCAGCTGCAGATGACGTAGCACACAGGATTACTGTCTGGCTTGGGAAGGCAAGGACTTACCTCCACCAAATTTGGGCAGAAGGACCACTGGACTGTTGGGGTCACTTGAATCCAGTTCCTGTGTTCCAGGGACCACGCTCATCAGGATGAGAGGGGACCCAGAGGACCAGTGACGAAGACATTTGGTGCCTGCGTTGGCAGGGGGAAGATTCCGTTGACCCACAGAAGATTTCTTCTTGGCTTCCAGTGCAGGGTGAAGGCAGACAGCCCTCAGAGCATGCACCACCAGGAAACAGTTGAGAAAGCCGGCAGGATTAGGCGCTACAATGTTGCTGGTAGTCTTCTTGCTACTTTGTTGTGGTTTTGCAGGCGTCCTGTAGCAGTCAGCGGTCGATCCTTGGCAGAAGTTGAAGAGAGAAGTGCAGAGGAACTCTGGGGAGCTCTTGCATTCGTTATCTGACAAGAAACCCACAGGAGAGACCCTAAATAGCCCTCAGAGCAGGATTGACTACCTAACCAGGTAAGAGCCTATCAGGAGGGGTCTCTGACGTCACCTGCTGGTACTGGCCACTCAGAGTTCTCCATTGTGCCCTCACACCACTGCATTCAAGATGGCAGAGGTCTGGGACACACTGGAGGAGCTCTGGGCACCACCCCTGGGGTGGGGATGGATAGGGGAGTGGTCACTCCCCTTTCCTTTGTCCAGTTTCACGCCAGATCAGGGGCTGGGGGATCCCTGAACCGGTGTAGACTGGTTTATGCAAGGAGGGCACCATCTGTGCCCTTCAAAGCATTTCCAGAGGCCAGGAGAAGCTACTTCTCTCAGGCCCTTAGCACCTATTTCCAACGGGAGAGGGTGTAACAACCTCTCTCAGAGGAAATCCTTTGTTCTGCCTTCCTGGGACTGGGCTGCCAAGGCCCCTTGGGACATAAACCTGTCTGAGGGTTGGCAGCAGCGGTAGCTGCAGAGAAAACCCCAGAGAGCTAGTTGGCAGTACCCGGGGTCCATGCTGGAGTCCCGGGGATGCATGGGATTGTCGCCCCAATACCACAATGATATTGGGGAGACAATTCCATGATCTTAGACATGTTAAATGGCCATGTTCAGAGTTACCATTGTGACGCTACACATAGGTATTGACCTATATGTAGTTCACGAATGTAATGGTGTGCCCGCACTCACAAAGTCTGGGGAAATTGCCCTGAACAATGTGAGGGCACCTTGGCTAGTGCCAGGGTGCCCTCACACTAAGTAACTTTGCACCTAACCTTCGCTAAGTGAGGGTTTGACATATAGGTGACTTAAAAGTTACTTAAGTGCAGTGTAAAATGGCTGTGAAATAACGTGGACGTTATTTCACTCAGGCTGCAGTGGCAGTTCCTTGTAAGAATTGTCTGAGCTCCCTATGGGTGGCACAAGAAATGCTGCAGCCCATAGGGATCTCCTGGAACCCTAATGCCCTGGGTACCTAGGTACCATATACTAGAGAATTATGAGGGTGTTCCAGTGTGCCAATCACAATTGGTAAAATTAGTCACTAGCCTGCAGTGACAATTTTAAAAGCAGAGAGAGCATAAACACTGAGGTTCTGGTTAGCAGAGCCTCAGTGATACAGTTAGGCACCACACAGGGAACACATATAGGCCACAAACTCATGAGCACTGGGGTCCTGGTTAGCAGGATCCCAGTGACACATATCAAACACACTGACAACATAGGGTTTCCACATGAGCACTGGGGCCCTGGCTAGCAGGATCCCAGTGAGACAGTAAAAACACCCTGACATATACTCATAAACAGGCCAAAAGTGGGGGTAACACGGCTAGAAAGAGGCTACCTTCCTACAGTCCTATGTGCCCCTGGGGGTTGGGTGCCATGTAACTATAAGCAGGGACCTTAAAAATTGCTTTATAAGCTCTGGTGAGGTAAAATTACCAAATTTGTTTTTCCCTCACTGTAGTGAATGGCCTCCATAGACTAAAATGGGGAGACTTTATTCTAATTAACAAAGTCCCCTTAGGTGTCAGATACATCATGTTTGGTACCAAATAAATTGTTATAATAAATCCCACAACTTACAATTGTTGCATTTAATATAACCAGTTCAGCTAAAGAGTTTTAAACTCTACCTAAAAAGTTGCCTACTTCAGCTCTGTAGTGCCCTTCTCTTATTGGCCAGGCTGCCTTGATGAGGTGTGAAGTGGCCTTGGCTGAACACAAAGTGTGTGCCTGGAGGAGGAGAACTACCTCAGCAGAGGGTGAAGCAGGAAGGGGGGGGGCTGCCAAACTGGTCTTTAAAGGTAGGGAAGAACATTTGTAGCAGCCCCAGACAATTAGGTGCCCTCTCAATTAGATTAGGAGAGGGCAGGAGAAGGGTATGTTGAGGATTTTTAGCCATGCCAGAGGGTGGGCTCAGCTAGATGTAACCTCTGAAAATCAGTTTCAGCCATGATGGATTTTTGAAGAATGTTGCTCCCTGGGATTGTTTTTTGCCACACTTTCCAGGAAGTGGTCATCACAGGGAGAAGGGCCCTACATCTGATTGGAGAACCAGGAACTCCTTTTTCTCACCCAGGAGCAATGATAAATATGGCAGAGCTTGTCCCACACCTCAGATACCTACAAGGAAGAGCATCAGAAGAAGGACTGCCCTGCTGGACCCCTGACCTGCACCTGGACACTGCACTCTGAAGGACTGTACACTTGGGCTTCACCACAAGAAGGACTTTGCCTGGATTCAACTGGTTCAAGGAGGGACTCCCTGTTTGCTACAGGTGAAAAATTGCTAACCAGAGTCCCCTGTTTCAGATCCTGAAGAAACTGGCCAGCTGACAATTGTCCAGTGGCCAATTTGGAGTTTGAGCCAGGTGCATTATGTGAGTTGTAGTCCGTACCCTCAAGGAGCAGCTCAGAGCTTCTGGAACCTTGGGGTGAGCTGTGGATTCTAAAAGCACCCTAAAAGACCTTCTGGAAGAAGATCCAGAAGTTTGGAGAAGATTGGAGAACTGTTTGAAAAAAAGGCTCCATAGAGGGAGTGGCCTGCTGTGGAAACTCTATATGGCTTGCCTTAACCGTGACCCGGCATGACTTGCAGGTTCATCCCGCTGTTGCAAATCTCAGAAAAAGTGACTAGGGGCCAGATGTAGGAAAGGATTTGCGCCTCGCAAACGCCCAAAAAAATGCAGTTTGCGAGGCGCAAAAGCCTCTCCGCGATGCAGAAATGCATTTTGCGAGTCGGATCCGACTCGCAAAATGCATTTCCGACTCGCAAATAGGAAGGGGTGTTCCTTTCCTATTTGCGACTCGCAACGCTATGCAATTTCATTCGCGATCGCAAATGAAATCGCAGTTACCATCCACTTGAAGTGGATGGTAACCCAGTCGCAAACGGGGACCCCTTCCCCTTTGTGAATGGAAACAAAAATAATTTTTCAGAGCAGGCAGTGGTCCAATGGACCACTGCCTGCTCTGAAAAAAACCGAAACTAAAGGTTTTGGTATTTTTTTCCAAGTGCAGCTAATTTTCCTTTAAGGAAAACGGGCTGCAGATGGAAAAAAAAACCTGCTTTATTAAAAAGCAGTCACGGACATGGTGGTCTGCTGTCTCCAGCAGGCCACCATCCCCATGAGTGCCCATACTCGCAATGGGTCTTTGCGACCCCATTGCGAGTTGCAGAAGGTGTCTGAGACACCTTTCTGCATAGCAAATTGCGACTTGCAATTTGCGAGTCGCACGGACTCGCAAATGGCAAATGGCAAGTCGCAATTTGCTTCTTTCCTACATCTGGCCCTAAGTCCAAAAGTAGAAAGTTGACCAGGACCTCCCGAGCAGTGTATCCAAGGAGGGCTCCAGGGATGTCAGATCAAGATTCAGGTTTGCCCGGTCAAAGGATTTTTAGCTTGAAAGTCCGAACGTAGAAATCTTCACCGATGGCTCCCTTGAAAGCTATCTGAGAAAGGGCTTACACATGTACAAGTGCTATGCTCACTGCACCTCTTGGCCTCGGGTAGCTACCAGGGGTCATTGCTGTGGCAGGTGGGGTATCCCAAAGTGCACTCTCACGGTTCTTTAGGGCATTCCTAGATGCCTTACTCACACACATGTCCAGATACATATACCTACCCAGGAATGAGGCAGAAATCAACAGCACCAAGTTGGATTTCTACCGGATTGCCAACTTCCCCCATGTCATAGGGTGAGTAGAAGGGACACATATACAAATATGCCCTCCTGCAAACCTGGAATATCTGTTACGCAATCGGAAGTGTACCCACTCACTCAATATTCAGGTGGTATGTGACAGCCATTATGTCATCACTGACATGGTTGCTAAATTTCCAGGCAGTACTCATGATTCCTACATTTTTAGGCACAGTGGGATACACCAACGCCTAGAATGTGGGGAGTTTGGAGACGGATACCTCCTAGGTAGAGCTGAAAACACCTTGCAGACATACACACAGGTCAATGTGGAAACCACCCATGCCCAGCTAACATTGTACTTTTTGTGCCAAACAGGTGACAGTGCATATGCACTATGACCATGGATCCTTACCCCGTACTTAACACCCAGCAATGAGTCAGAGAGGCGATACAACAGTGCACATAAGAGGACCAGGAACATCATCGAACGTACCTTTGGACTGCTGAAATCAAGGTTCAGATGCCTCCACAGAAGTGGAGGTGCCCTCCAGTATACCCCAATAACAGCTTTCAAAATCGTTGTTGCATGCGCTATACTGCACGACATTGCCACCAGACGTGGGCTACCTCTCACCCCTGAAGACCCTGATTCTGAGGATGAAGAGCAAGAGCTACCACATCGCCATCATGGGGATAGGAGCATCGCAAATCAAGGCAGACTGAGAAGGGAACAAATTGCAAGCCAATACTTTGGAAGATACGTGCTAACTTTTACCATACTCACCAATGTCACACACAAAGAGTCCATGTGTTAAGTGGAAAGAACAAGTGGTTTAATATGTACAAACAAAAAAACTATATACAATTGGAACAGTTCAGTGGCTTTAATAGTCCATCTGGCATGGGACACATTGACGTCATGTGCCCCAACCAAAGGACTGTGTGGAGCTCAAACCCTACGTCGGGCTCGGCCAGCATGGCTGGTACTAGGGGGGTCAGCATTGCCCTGCCTTGTGCTTCCACTGCGAAGCACCCTGGTGTCACCGGCAGAGACACTGCTGACAGTGGAGCCCTCCTCACTATCCTGTGGCGTGTCGCCTGTGCTCCTGGCCACCTGCCGTGCATCCATTATGTCTACTGCGTGGCTGAGACGGCCCAGTCCACGTGCCACGTCACTGGCAAAGTGTCCCATGTCCACTTGGAGGCTGACAGTGCGCCTAGAAAGACCTGTTGTGTTCACGGCCAGCCTTACAATTGAGGATGACATCCTGTCTAGGCGATTCAGCAGCTGGCGGTCCCGACACTGTGCACTCTCTGTCTGCGTTAGCAGTCCTGCCACTAGTTGACGCATGGAGAGTGCAATGTCACCCATGTGTGAACTGATCAGTTGCAACTCTGAATGTACTTGCTGCATGCTGTTTCCATGATTGCGCTCCATGCGCCGCAATGCCCCGTTAATCCTCCTGATTTCCTGTGTCTGCAGGCGCTGACCCCGTAGGAGTGCGGACTCAGTTTGTGAAATGGAGGCATCCCCTGACTCTGCCTGCCGCTGTTAGGATGGAGTTCCACGTCGCCTGCGACGCGGTGGCACTATGGCTGGTACCTGGTGCAGGCTCACACACCACTACTGCAACAGGTGTTTCGTGAGGGGACATGGTGTTGGTGGTGCAGGTCGCAGTGGTGGCTGGTCCTGTTCCCTCGTGTGTCTGCTGGCTGACCAGTGGCCCCTGGCTGCTTGGGCTGGTGGGAGTGTCTTGTGGGAGACCTGTGGGACATAGGGAACACACTGCCAGTATCTACTATCTGTTATCAACTTCCTAATAAACTGTTGCCTATGAACTGCCTACTTGACTACATTGCCCATAATGCACCATTCTGGTGTTTGCTACTCTGAAATGGAACTATTTTTTTTGTGCATGCTCCTGTGTACAAGGTGGGTGGGGGTATGGCATTAATGAGGGTACATGCATGTCACATGGTACTCACCGGTTGATGTTCCTGGCTCAGATGTGTCCAGATCTCCCATCCCCAATACAGCCTCAGGCTCAAGGGTCTCATCTACCCTTTCCTCCCGGGGTGTGGGTGGTGGTACTGTTGATGGTCCCCCTCCTGTGCCTCTCATCTCCCGGAGCCGCTCTGCCACCCTCTCCTTGGTCCGGGAGCGCAGGTCGTACCACCTTTTCTTGAGTTCCTCAATACTCCGGTGGCTGACTCCCAGGGAGTTGACTTTTTCCTGGATCTCCATCCACAGTCTCCTTTTCTCTGTCTCTGGCACGGTGAGGGCTGCCCTGCCAAACAACTGGTCATGGTGCTGACAACACTCCTCAGTCAACACCTCCAACTCTTTTTCTGCAAACTTCAGTTTCCTCTTCCTTGGGGTCTCTGCCATGGTTGCTGGAGCTCTGTGTGTTTGCAGTGCTGCAGTTGAAATGGGTGTGGTCCTCCCTCCTCCCAGGTGTATTTGTAAACTTCCTGGCTGTGGTGTCATCATCATGTGTCAGGAAGTGTTTTCCAGAGTGTTCTGCAGCACCTGCATTCAATCTTCAGCACAGTCGCAATTAGCGACACCCACTCGCAAATTGCGTGTCCGTTTTTTGCGCGGTTGCAAAAAGCGACCTCGCAAACAGCAGACTCGCTATCTGTGGTTCGACTCCATTTGCGAGTCGTAAATTGTCCTCGCGTTTTCTTCCAGCATTGCAGTTAGCGAGTCGGAAATTGCGAGTCGCAAAGAGTCTCATTTCGCAAGTCGCTAATTTTTCCCTACCTACATCTGGCCCTATACTCCCTTAGGAGGTGAGTAATATACACAGTATATATACTAGAATGCAGAAATAGCTGTCACAATAGAAAACAGTGCAAATAGTGGAAATCATAATAGCTTGCAATGGGCCAAGGGAGAACAGAAACCATATACTAAAATAGTGGAATGCGAACATAGGTTTCACACCCAGGCAAGTGTAGTGTGTAGGGGTGGGTGCTGGGAGGGTAAGAAAACGCCAAAGGTATGTAATAGAACCCACCCCAGAGTAAATCACAGTAAGTTTCCTTGAACACACAGAAGTCATGATAGAAGTTTATGCAGGAACCAGAAGAGACTGCAAGACACCAACAATGGATTTCTGGACCTGAAGACCTGTGGAAGAAGGGGACCGTACTGCACCCAAGAAGATGGATGTAGATTCCTGGTTGGTGCAGATGATGTCCCACGCTGGATGGATGATTGCAGTATGGTTTGCATCGCTAGATTCTGCCAACAAGCCTTGGCACTTGCAAAGTTCACGGTTAGTGGAAAATGGTGTTGCCTGGGACCAGGAGGGACCTGGTGGCCTCTACCCAGGAGAGGGAGACAGAGGGGGCTCTCACCAACTCAGAGAGCCCTCAGAAGACCAGACAGCGTGCACAGGAGCCCCACAGCACAGGGACAAAGAAGGTGCAAATGGAGGCCCATGCAGCATGACACAGAGGGATCCCATGCCACAGGAGAACCACTCAGGAAGCTGTGCATCGCAGGAAGGAGTGCTAGGGGCCCGGAGGTACACTGTGCATGAAGAACTCTGTCAAAGGTCGCACACAAGCCTTGGCAACTGCAAATCACACAGTGCACGGGGGAACTGTTTTGTGTGGGAGGCAAGCTCTTACCTCCACTAAAGTTGAACAGCTGGACAATGGGACATTGGAACAACTTCAGTCCACCACCCATGTTGCTGGATCCAGGCACTTCATCAGGAGAGGGGACCAACATCACCGGTCGTCACTGCAGAGGGGTGCCTGCTGAAGCAGTGGAGTGACTCTTTCACTCCAAGGGAGATTCCTTCATTCTTCTGGTGCAGGCTGAAGACAGGATGCCCTCAGAGGATGCATGACCTGGAAACAGTTGCAGTTGCTGGCAGGAGCTGAAGATACAATGTTGCAGAAGTTGTCTTTGCTTCTTTGTTGCAGTTTGTAGAGTACCTTGAGGGTCCAGATGCAGTTTCTTCAGTAAGAAAGTGAAGTGAAGGATGCAGAGGATTCCTGCTGGCGTCTTGCAATCTGAATCTGAGTAAACACCCAGAGGAGAGACCCTAAAAAGCCTTGAAAGGGGGATTGGACAGCTACACAGGTAAGCACCTATCAGGGGAGGGCTTTGATGTCACCTGCTGGCACTGGCTACTCAGATGGTCCCAGAGTGCCCAACACATTGGAATCCAAGATGGCAAAACCCAGGGACACACTGGAGGAGTTCTGGGCACTACCCCTGGGGTCGTGATGGACAGGTGAGTGGTCACTACCCTTTCCTTTGTCCATTTTCACACCAGAGCAGGGACTGGGGATCCCTGAACTGGAGTTGACTGGATTATGCAAGGAGGGCACCATCTGTGCCCTTCAAAGCATTTCCAGAGGCTGGAGGAGGGTACCCCTCCCATGCCTGTAACACCTATTTCCTTAGGGAGAGGTTGTAACACCCCTTTCCCAAAGGAAATGCTTTGTTCTGCCTTCCTGGGCTTGAGCTGCTCAAGGAACAGGAGGGCAGAAACATGTCTATGAGGTGGCAGCAGCTGGGGCTGCCTAAAAACCCTCAGAAGGCTGGTATAGCAGTACTGGGGGTCCACTGTGGAGCCCCCAGAGTGCATGGGATTGTAAAACCAATACTAAAATCAGTATTGGGGTACATTTCACAGATGTTAGACACCTTACATGGCCATATCCAGAGTTACCATTGTGGAGCTGGACATAGGTATTAACCTATGTCCAGTGCACACGTAAAATGGCATTCCCGCACTCACGAAGTCCAGTAAAATGGTCCTGGACAACCTGGGGACACCTCTGCTAGTGCAGGGGTGCCCTCACACACAGGTACTTTGCACCCAGCCTTCAGGGTTGGAAGGCCTGACATATAGGTGACATGGTGCAGTGCAGTGCAGTGCAGTGTAAATGGCTGTGAAATGGTGCATGCACCATTTCACACAGGCTGCAATGGCAGTCCTGTAGCAGCCTTTGCATGGGTTTCCCTATGGGTGGCAAAAGTAATGCTCCAGCCCATGGGATCCCCTGGAACCCCAATGCCCTTTGTACCTAAGTTCCATATACTAGGGACTTATGAGGGAGCACCAGTGTGCCAATTTGGGATGAAATACTGGGTTACCAGTCTGTAGTGACACATTTGGAAGTAGAGAGAGCTTAAGCACTGGGGTCCTGGTTAGCAGGATCCCAGTGACACAGTTAAACACTTTGACAAAACAGGCCAAAAATGGGGGTGACCATGCTAGAAAGAGGCTACTCTCTCACAATATCCTAACTCACTGCCAAGTTTCTTGGATCTGTGCATGATGCCTATATATTGAGGAATAGCAGCATCCCACAGGTGATGGCACTGCTACAGAGTCACAGGGTGTGGCTCATAGGTAAGCTTGAGTCTTCACACAGTGTATGTCAGTGTATGCCAACTGGAGTTGTACTCCATGCCCTTGTGCATGAATAATGTGCTTCCCTCACTACTTTCAGGTGACTCCGGATACCCAAACCTGTCCTGGCTGTTGACCTCAGTGAGGAATCCGAGAACAGGGGCAGAAAATCGGTACAATGAAGCACATGGCCATACCAGGAGGGTTGTCGACAAATATTTCGTCTACTGAAAGCCCGGTTCCAGGTGGATCCCTATGCTACACCCCTAAGAAGGTCTGATAGATAGTGGTGGCTTGCTGCATGCTGCACAATTTGGCCCTCAGACACCATGTGCCCTTCCTGCAGGAGGAGGGGGGAGACAATGCACCTGTGGCAGCAGAAGATACTGAAGACAGTGATGAGGCAGAGTAGGAAGAGGAGGATGTGGCAACGGGACACGTATCATACAGCAATAATTCCAATGACACTCAGGCAAGACTGTAATTCTGTTCATACCTCCATTTCAGTTAAGTACAGTGTGCCAGATGTGCTGTGCCAATCGCTACCTTTACATTTCAATTGATGTCACTTATGCCTTCCCTTTTTGCAGATGTTGCTGTGGTCACAACTGTATAGTGATGTGATGACTACAGACTGCTTAAACACATTTGTTGGATGGATTCACACATTACAGGACATTTGCACAGGATAATACAGTTCAATACATTGCACATTTCTGTATGATAAAGCACAAGTACTCCAGATGTGTTCAAGGGTGTCTCTTTAAATAACAAAAAGGAAGGGATAGTGCAATAGAGTGGGGTGATGGTGGACAAATACTTCAGTGTAATTGCCCAGTTGGTTTTCAGCACAGGTCCAGTGTCCATAGAAATAGGAGCAATGGCATTCCAAAGTTAACAAGGTGACTCACTGGCATACAAGGGGGACATTCTGGAGGGGCTCATTTCCTGGCGGTGGTCTTGTCTTGGCAACAGTCTATGGTGTCTGTCTGGGTCGCAGGGAATGTTTGCTGGGTGGTTCACCTTCTGCAGGGGAAGTGGTGCTATTGGCCTGTGGATGGTGTTGCATGTCCTCCTGTCCACTAGCTGCAGCAGATGTTGATGGCTGCTGACTGGACTGGCTAGTGGAAGTGGGCCGCTGGTGTACTCTGTTCTCCCGCATGGTGTTGGCCATGTCACCCAGCACCCCTACAATGGAGGCTATGGTGGCATTTAGGTCTTGCAAGTGATGTGTGACCTCCTGGTGGTGTACCCCCTGCTGCCGCTGGTTCTCCTGCATGATGGTGATCATCTGGCCCATCCTTTCCTGGGATTTATTTGTATGTTCCCTGGGCGTGTGTAAGTGCCTCCTGGGCAGTCAGTTCCCTGGGCCTGGCCTCCCCAGCACACGGTTGACCTCCTAGTGTCCCTGGCCCCTGTGCCTCTGTCCCCTGAACAGTGTGCCCACTCCCACTGGACTGGACTGTGTCGACGTGAGTCCCTGTACAGTTGGGAACACTATTGTCCGATGTGTCCTTGAGATAGGAGTTTGTGGTCGTTTATCTGGCTGCTGTGGTGTTGGAGTCGGAGGGGGGCCCTGTAGTGAACTGGCTGTGGGATGTGGAAGCCCACTGATCAGTGGTCCCAGATGGGCCAGGGAGTTTATCCAGCTCGGGATATCCAGTGTTGCTCTTGTAGGAAAGTACTATCTTGCCTGGCATGTTACCCCCATGTTTACTTGTGTGTCAGTTTGTTTTTGCCTGTCTCACTGGGATCCTGCTAACCAGGACCCCAGTGCTCATAGTTGTGGCCTGAATGTGTTCCCTGTTTGGTGCCTAACTGTGTCACTGAGGCTCTGCTAATCAGAACCTCAGTGCTTATGCTCTCTATGCCTTTAAAATTGTCACTGCAGGCTAGTGACCATTTGTATCAATTTTGATTGGCACACTGGAACACCCATATACTTCCCTAGTATATGGGACCTAGGTAACCAGGGTATTGGGGTTCCAGGAGATCCCTATGGGCTGCAGCATTTATTTTGCCACCCATAGGGAGCTCAAACAATTCTTACACAGGACTGCCACCGCAGCCTGAGTGAAATAACGTCCACGTTATTTCACAGCCATTTTACACTGCAGTTAAGTAACTTATAAGTCACCTATATGTCTAACCCTCCCCTGGTGAAGGTTAGGTGCAAAGTTACTTAGTGTGAGGGCACCATGGCACTAGCAAAGGTGCCCCCACATAGTTCAGGGTAATTTCCCCGGACTCTGTGAGTGAGGGGACACCATTACACGTGTGCACTACACATATGTCAATACCTATACGTAGCTTCACAATGGTAACTCTGAATATGGCCATGTAACATGCCTAAGATCATGGAATTGTCCCCATGCCAAATCTGGTGTTGGGGTGCCAATCCCTTTTATCCTCGGGGCTCCAGCATGGACTGCGGGTACTGCCAAACCAGTTCTCTTGGGTTTTCACTGCAGCTACCGCTGCTGCCAACCCACAGACAGGCTTCTGCCTTCCTGGGGTCTGGGGAGCCCAGTCCCAGGAAGGCAGAACAAAGGATTTCCTCTGACAGAGGGTGTTACACCCTCTCCCTTTGGAAATAAGTGTTAAGGGCCTGAGAGGAGTAGCGCTCCTGTCCTCTAGAAATGCTTTGAAGGGCACAGATGGTGCCCTCCTTGCATAAACCAGTCTACACCAGTTCAGAGATCCCCCAGCCACTGCTCTGGCGTGAAACTGGACAAAGGAAAGGGGAGTGACCAGTCCCCTGTCCATGCCCAGAGCTCCTCCAGTGTGTCCCAGACCTCTGCGATCTTGAATGCAGAGTTGTGAGGGCACAATGGAGGTGTTTGAGTGGCCATTGCCAGCAGGTGACTTCAGAGACCCCTTGTGATAGGTGCTTACCTGACTAGGTGTCCAATCCTCCTCTGAGGGCTATTTAGGGTCTCTCCTGTGGGCTTCTCTTCAGATAATGAATGCAAGAGCTCACCAGAGTTCTTCTGCATCTCCCTCTTCGATTTCTGCCAAGGATCAACCTCTGACTGCTCCAGGACGCCTGCAAAACTGCAACAAGGTAGCAAGAGGACTACCAGCGACAATGTAGCGCCTAATCCTGCCAGCTTTCTCGAGTGTTTCCTGGTGGTGCATGCTCACTGGAAGCCAAGAAGATATCTCCCATGGGTCGATGGAATATTCCCCTGCTAACTCAGGCACCAAACTTCTGCTTCACCGGTCCTCTGTATCCCCTCTCATCATGACGAGCGTGGTCCCTGGACACAGGAGCTGGATCCAAGTGACCCCGACAGTCCAGTGGTCCTTCTGTCCAAATTTGGTGGAGGTAAGTCCTTGCCTCCCCATGCCAGAGAGTAATCCTGTGTTCTGCGTGAATTGCAGCTGCTAGGGCTTCTGTTCACTTTTGCAAGCAATCCTTCGTGCACAGCCTAGCCCAGGTCCCCAATACTCTGTCCTGCATTGCTCAACTCGCTGAGTTGACCACCGGCTTCGTGGGACCCTCCTTTGTAGTGTTGAGACGACCGCCATGCTCAGTTTTCTTGAACTAATGTTCAAGTGCTTCTGCAGGTGCTGCCTGCTTCAGCGTGGGCTATCTGTATTGCTGGTCACCTCCTCTGTCTCTGCTTCCAAGTGGCGACCTTCTCGTCCTTCCTGGGCCTGGGCAGCACCCTTTTTCTTCAACTGCGACCTTTGCAGCTAGCAAGGCTTGTTTGCAGTCTTTCTGCGTGAAAACAACTCTGCATCCTCCAGCACGCAATGGGGCATCTTCTGTGCAAAGGTGAAGTTCTTGGCATCTTCCGTTGTTGCAGAATCTTCAGCTTCTTCCACCCGTAGGCAGCCATTTTGCACCTTCATCAGGGGTTTAGTGGGCTCCTGCCCCCCCGGACACTTTTGTGACTCTTGGGCTTGGTACCCTTCCTTTACAGGTCCTCAGGTCCAGGAATCCATCTTCAGTGCTTTGCAGTCAGTTGTGGTCTTTGCAGAATCTCCTATCACGACTTTAGTGTGTTTCTGGGGAAGTAGGGTAACTTTACTCCTACTTCTTAGGGTCTTGGGGTGGGGTATCTTGGACACCCTTACTGTTTTCTTACACTCCCAGTGACCCTCTACACACTACACTAGGCCTTGGGTCTCTAAGTGGTTCGCATTCCACTTTTTTAGTATATGGCTTGTGTTGCCCCTAGGCCTATTGCATCCTATTGTATCCTACAGTGTTTGCACTACTTCTCTAACTGTTTTCCTACCTGATTTTGGTTTGTGTGTATATTTTGTGAATTTTACTTACCTCCTAAGGGAGTATATCCTATGAGATATTTTTGGCACATTGTCACTAAAATAAAGTACCTTTATTTTTAGTAACTCTGAGTATTGTGATTCTTATGATATAGTGCTATATGATATAAGTGGTATAGTAGAAGCTTTGCATGTCTCCTAGTTCAGCCTAAGCTGCTCTGCTATAGCTACCTCTATCAGCCTAAGCTGCTAGAACACTACTAATCTACTAATAAGGGATAACTGGACCTGGCACAAGGTTCAAGTACCATCAGGTACCCACTACAAGCCAGGCCAGCTTCCTACAGCTGTCATCACTGAGGGCATCTTCTGGTGGTTGACTGGGTTGCCGTGGCACCTGCTCGCTGCTGACATTGGTTGGGGCACCTGTGTAGATGTGAGTGATTTGTTAGGTGTAAGAGGCTGGCCTGGCTTTTAGTGGGTACCAGAGGTACTTAAACCTTGTGCCAGGTCCAGTTATCCCTTTTTAGTGTAGAAGAGGTGTTTCTAGCAGCTTAGGCTGATAGAAGGTAGCTATGGCAAAGCAGCTTCGGCTGAACTAGGAGACATGTAAAGCTCTCCTACTATACCACTGGTGTCATATGCACAATATCATAAGAAAACACAATACACAGATATACTAAAAATAAAGGTACTTTATATTTATGAAAATATACCAAAAGTATCTCAGTGAGTACCCTCAGTATGAGGATAAGTTATATACAGAAGATATATGTACACAAACCAAAATTATGCAGATAATAGCAAAAGGAAGTAATGCAAGCAATGTAAAGTTACAGTAGATTGCAATAGGAGCACATAGGTATAGGGGCAACACAAACTCCAAAAGTGGAATGCGAACCACAAATGGACCGCAAACCTATGTGAGCTTGTAGAGGGTCGCTGGGACTGTAAGAAAACAGTGAGGGTTAGAAAAATAGCCCACCCCAAGACCCTGAAAGGTAGGTGTAAAGTGCACCTACTACCCCCAGAGAGCACAGAAGTCGTGATAGGGGGATTCTGCAGGAAGAACAAACACTAGCAATGCAACAACAGTGGATTTCCGGACCTGAGTACCTGTAAGACAAGGGGACCAAGTCCAAGAGTCGCGACAGTGTCGAGAGTGGGCAGGAGCCCAAGAAATGCCAGCTGAGGGTGCAAGGAAGCTGCCACTTGTTGGAAGAAGCTTAGGGGGTCATTCCGACCCCGGCGGTCATTGACCGCCGGGGCCGGGGTCGGCGGGAGCACCGCCAACAGGCTGGCGGTGCCCCGCAGGGCATTCTGACCGCGGCGGTGGTCTGAACAGGAAAACCGGCGGTCTCCCGCCGGTTTTCCGCTGCCCTGAGGAATCCCCCATGGCGGCGCAGCTTGCTGCGCCGCCATGGGGGATTCCGACCCCCTCACCGCCATCCTGTTCCTGGCGGCTCCGACCGCCAGGAACAGGATGGCGGTGAGGGGTGTTGTGGGGCCAATGGGGGCCCCTGCAGTGCCCATGCCAATGGCATGGGCACTGCAGTGGCCCCCGTAAGCAGGCCCCACTTTGAATTTCAGTGTCTGCATAGCAGACACTGAAATTCGCGACGGGTGCTACTACACCCGTTGCACCCTTCCCACTCCGCCGCCTCCATTCGGAGCCGGCTTCCTCGTGGGAAGGGGTTTCCCGCTGGGCTGGCGGGCGGCCTTCTGGCGGTCGCCCGCCAGCCCAGCGGGAAACACAGAATAGCCGCGGTCTGAATGACCCCCTTAGTGCTCTGCAAGAACGAAGAGGACTAGGAACTTCCCCTTTAGAGGATGGATGCCCCACATCGTGAAGAAGCTTGCAGAGGTATTCCCATGAAGAAAGACTGGAAACAAGCATTGCCAGCTGCAAGGGTCACGGTTAGGGTTTTTGGATGCTGCTGTGGCCCAGGAGAGACCAGGATGTCGCCACTTGGATGAAGAGAAAGAAGGGGAGCCCAGCAATGTAGGGAGTCCTCATAGAAACAGGCAGCACCAGCAGAAGTACCTGAACAGGCACTTAGAAGGAAAGTGAACCGGAGTCCACCCAAAATCACAAAAGGGAGTCCCACGACGCCGGAAGACAGCTCAGAAGGTTGTGCACTGCAGGTTAGAGTGTTGGGGACCCAGGTTTGGCTGTGCACAAAGGAAATCCTGGAAGAGTGCACAGGAGCCAGAGCAGCTTCAAATCATGTGTTACCCAGCAATGCAGTCTAGCGTGGGGAGGCAAGGACTTACCTCCACCAAACTTGGACTGAAGAGTCACTGGACTGTGGGAGTCACTTGGACAGAGTTGCTGAGTTCCAGGGACCACGCTCGTCGTGCTGAGAGGGGACCCAGAGGACCGGTGATGCAGTATTTTGTTGCCTGCGGTTGCAGGGGGAAGATTCCGTCGATCCACTGGAGATTTCTTCAGAGCTCCTGGTGCAGAAAGGAGGCAGGCTACCCCCAGAGCATGCACCACCTGGAAACAGTCGAGAAAGCCGGCAGGATGAAGCGATACAAGGTTGCTAGTAGTTGTCTTGCTACTTTATTGCGGTTTTGCAGGCGTCCTGAGCAGTCAGCGGTCGATCCTTTGGCAGAAGGTGAAGAGGGAGATGCAGAGGAACTCTGGTGAGCTCTTGCATTCATTATCTGGTGAGATCCCCAAAGCAGAGACCCTAAATAGCCAGAAAAGGAGGATTGGCTACCTAGGAAGGAGGATTGGCTACCAAGAGAGGTAAAAGCCTATCAGAGGGAGCCTCAGTCGTCACCTGCTGGCACTGGCCACTCAGAGCAGTCCAGTGTGCCACAAACACCTCTGTTTCCAAGATGGCAGAAGTCTGGGACACACTGGAGGAGCTCTGGGCACCTCCCCTGGGAGGTGCAGGTCGTGGGAGTGGTCACTCCCCTTTCCTTTGTCCAGTTTCGCGCCAGAGCAGGGATGGGGGATCCCTGAACCGGTGTAGACTGGCTTATGCAGAGATGGGCACCATCTGTGCCCATCAAAGCATTTCCAGAGGCTGGGAGAGGCTACTCCTCCCCAGCCTTCACACCTATTTCCAAAGGGAGGGGGTGTTACACCCTTTCTCAGAGGAAGTCCTTTGTTCTGCCTTCCTGGGCCAGGGCTGCCTGGACCCCAGGAGGGCAGAAACCTGTCTGAGGGGTTGGCAGCAGCAGCAGCTGCAGTGGAGACCCCGGAAAGGCAGTTTGGCAGTACCCGCGTTCTGTGCTAGAGACCCGGGGGACCATGGAATTGTTCCCCCAATGCCAGAATTGCATTGGGGTGACAATTCCATGATCTTAGACATGTTACATGGCCATGTTCGGAGTTACCATTGTGACGCTGTACATAGGTAGTGACATATGCACAGTGCACACGTGTAATGGTGTCCCCGTGTTGTAATTTAGTAGTGATTAGATTAAGCTTTAGCGGAAGACATTTTGGGTGGTCATTCTGACCCTGGCGATAGACTACCGCCAGGCCAACGACCGCGGATGCACCGCCAACAGGCTGCCGGTGCATCCATGGGCATTCTGACCGCGGCGGTACCGCCGCAGTCAGAAACGGAAAACCGGCGGTGTCCCGCCGGTTTCCCGCTGCCCTGGGGAATCCTCCATGGCGGCGCTGCAGGCACCGCCGCCAAGGGGATTCCGGCCCCCTTTACGCCAGCCTGGCTCTGGCGGTTTTGACCGCCAGAACCTGGCTGGCGGTAACGGGTGTCGCGGGGCCCCTGGGGGCCCCACCAAGATTTTCAGCAGACACTGAAAATCGTGACGGGTGCAACTGCACCCGTCGCACCCCTTCCACTCCGCCGGCTCCATTCGGAGCCGGCATCCTCATGGAAGGGGGTTTCCCGCTGGGCTGGCGGGCGGCCTTCTGGCGGTCGCCTGCCAGCCCAGCGGGAAACTCAGAATTACCGCGGCGGTCTTTTGACCGCGTAGCGGTATTCTGACGGCGGTACTTTGGCGGGCAGCCTCCGCCGCCCGCCAAAGTCAGAATGAGGCCCTTTGTCTTTAGTTACTATTGTAAACATTTTGCGGAATCCATTTTGTATTCATGGCAGCCATTTTCTCTGCTACATGCTGCCATGTGCTCACCATGTGCTCTGTCCTACCTTTCTGTTAACTGCTCTTGAAATCTGCCTAGTGACAAGTTATATTTAGCATCTCTTACTTTCGCACATGCTCAATAAGGTCTGCTGCTGTTAGTCCTTGGAAACTGTTAGCTCCTCCTACCTGTCGACTGTGCATTTTCCACATGACTTTACATGTATACAAGTCTTGTTTCCATAATTGTACCATCTCCTTTTAGCCCCTGCGTGGGTATAAAAGGACCATGCTCTCTCAGTTCAGTGTGCTACTTCAGACATTACCCTAGGGTGCTGTTTGAACTGTAGTACCACCTCATGAGGTTAATAAACTTTTGTCTTTTATTCCAGTTTCTGTGCCAACTTCTTCCTACATGGTCTGAGGACTTTGTGCAGAGAAAGGTGAACCCCTTGCACTAGTAGGCCTTGCTGAGGCTTACTTCAACAAATTGGCGCCCGAACAGGGACTCATCGGCAACTCGGATGCCCAACGGATTGGTCGCGACGAAGGATTGGAATCTCGCTGCGGACGATCAATGCCTGAGGAGACCCGAGTCTTGGCAACCACAGCGTTTTTCCCTTCTTTCTGATTTGACCATCCAGGTGGCGCCGGTCCTCGACTGAGATCCTTTTTGTTCATTCGTCATGCACTGACCATTTGGTCGATTTTAGAACTTGGCAGTTGGAATCTGGACACCCTGTGATTGGTAAGAGCCGTTTTACGGCACTTGCTGTGGGTTTTGATGCCTGTGTTTGGTAATGTAGTTTAGCAGTACTTACTGTGGCTTTTGTGATTTGGGTGACTAGTCAATTTGTATTCTTTGGATTTGATATATAAATTGCAATTTATATAGGCAGGTAATGAGGAGAATTTTCTCCAATTTGATTTTGATTTGATCAGCACCTTAAGTGCTACTTTGATTATAATATTGCATATTCTGCACTATTTTTGGCATGCCTGTTTTTAGCGCACTTCGTAGGATGTGTTGCTTTTGTAAAGGTACCAATTTGAGACTGGAAGAATCGCAACCGGCACCCCCAGAGGGGACGCAAAATAGAGATATGTATGTTAAACATGGTCTTTCTTCTATAATGTACAGCACATTATGGAATAAATACACCAGCGCGGATCCTGAGTTACGTTGGCCTATGCATGGGTCATTTGATTTGCGAAAGATTGAGTATGTGGAACAATGTATGTGTAAGCGAAAGTCTAGGCAAGAAATGTTTGACTGTGTACGAATGTGGGAGAAAGAAGCGCGTGGACGAGAGAAACGTGAGCAAGCCTTGCTTGAGAAAGAGCAGCGGAAGAATGTATATGTGAAAGCATTGGAAATAAGAAAGAAAGAAATAAATGACTTAAAGGAGCTAGAAGAGAAAGAACGTAAGCTACAGGTAACTGGCCAATACACTGTTAGGCAATCTCTCTATCCTAGCCTTAATAAACCACATGATGATTTATTGTTACTAGTCCTCCACCTCCGTATGTCGTCCCTTCTGCCCCTCATGAGTCACCTAAAGTCTCCAGTTCGGAGCAACAGAAGATGCGGGACAGTCGCTCTATGCTGCCTGCTGACCGTGCGTCTGAGCTTAGATCGATTGCTCGTAAAACAATTAGTAGCGCTGTTTCTGCTTCTGAACTTTTAGACAAAATGAAAGGGTGGACGGAAAAGGAGCAGCTATATTTTACTGAGGCATTTGGCTCAGAAGTTATTGAACTATACCGGAAATATTCTGATGAGCTAGAGCCCAATGATGTAGCAGCTGATCATAAGCAAATGCGTGATGGTCTTTTTGTTTTCTCCCAGGTGACTGATGCAATCAGGCGTTTAATGATATTACGTATTGTGGCAGTCCGTTTGCAAGAAGAGAAAAGGGCTGCGGACGCAGTTGCACGAGCATCTCAGACCGAAGGGGCGCAAGCTTCCATCTTTGAAACAGATAAGACTATGATAGTTCACGCGAAACCAATGCGGGAGGCCGCGCCTTTGTATGTTCCTCCTAAAGGATTGGGTACAAATGATGATAAAACTTCTGTTGATGCTAAGGGTTATTTTATTTATAATTGGGTGTATACTCCTTGGAATAGGGCAGATGTAATGGCACTTAAAACAGCATTACCTGACCCGCGGAAAAATCCAGCCGCCTTTTATGAGGAAGTTGAGGGAGCAATTAGTTCTTGTACTATGACTTTGGCTGACATTGATTTATTTTTCGGATTGATATTACCGCCAGATATGTGGAGAACTGTTCGTAAAATTGATGATCGTACAGTTTTTGGAGCATCATGGAAAGAAATAGAACAGATGGACGGGGATAGGGAACCTGCGAAAAAGCCATATCAGTTGATTCTAGATCGTCCTGCAGCAATATTAGTTAAGTTGAAAACGATTATTCCCCCTAAAAAGATAGATTGGACTGTTTTAGCGTCTTGTAAACAAAAGGCAGATGAATCGGTCTCTGATTTCTTTACACGCTTTGAAGAAGCATTTCATGATTTTAGCGGTCAGTCATTGTCAGATGATACGGGCAGACATTTGTTTGTCGATAAATATGTCACAAATCTGTTACCAGGAATCGCTAGTCGTCTAAAAGCTAGTGAAAGTTCATGGACTACCTCTACTCCGGTTTCTCTTTTGACTATGGCTCAGTATGATGAACGTCAGGAATTAGAAGCAAAAGGTAGCGAGGAGAAAAAGATTAAAGAATTAAAGACGAAGGTTATGTTGGCTCAAGCTTATGGTCCGCCTTTTAGAGGTAGTGATAGAGGTGGACGTGGATCTTATGGTTCTTCTTACACTCGTTCGAATTTGTCTGTTGATCAGTGTGCGTATTGTAAGAAATGTGGGCATTGGGCTGCCGATTGTCCAGCACTACGTGTTCAGCAGTGTTCACGTGGTCGGGGACAAATGAGAAATCGCTCAGGATATTCAGGACCTAGAAGAAGCACAAATGATCATGCTAGGGTTGATGCTAATACACAAGGGCAGGATGGGTTTAACACTTTTGATAGACGGAACCAATACCAGATGTCTGATCATGTGCAGCCTGATTTCCAAGATTCTGCGTATGCATAGGATTGCCTAGGATGGGGTAAGGAATCAGTTGAAGTTCCAGTAGATCAGAGGGGTCCCTATGTTACAGCACATGTTTTGGGTCTTACTGATCAGTTTCTGGTTGATACAGGAGCTACTAGTAGCGCCTTGTCTAAACAATTGATTCTGAGGGCTCCCCTGTCTGGCTTAACCATTACATCGATAGGTTTCGATGGCACACCTTCCCCTAGCCCATTGTCACAACCACTTGCATTCCATGTTGATAAATTTACTGCTCCATGTCCAATTTTGCTTTCTCCAAATACACCAGACAATATTGTGGGTCTTGATATGCTCAAGTATTTCAGGGCTACAATACGATGCTCTCCTGAAGGGGTGCGTGTTATTTTAAATGATAATCATCCTGTGATGGAAAGAGTTTGTCTTGTTAAGGAGGATATTGCATTAGCTTCACTCCCTAGTACTTTGTGGGCTACTTCAGATACTGATGTGGGACAAATGATTATTCCACCGGTACATATTAGTGTCAAGGAGGGAGCTGTATTGCCACGTTTGCCTCAAAATTTCACAGGAGGGCGAAGAAGCACTCACACGAATTGTGCATGATCTTATCGCAGTTGGAGTTGTCGAGTAAGTTCTGTATAATGTTTGTAACAGTCCGATTCTTCCTATTCTGAAAAAGGATACTGATACTAGGATTTACCGATTCATTATTGATTTACGAGAAGTCAATAAGATTGTGATACCACAATATCCTGTGGTATCTGACATCACGACACTCCTTACTTTGGTTTCCCCGACAGCAACTACGTTCTCTGTGATAGACTTGAAGAATGCTTTCTTTTCGATCCCTATTCATCCTGACAGCCGATATTTGTTTGGTTTTACTTTGAATAAACGATCATGTAGATTTTGCAGAGTTCCTCAAGGCTATACGGAGAGCCCAAGTATTTATAGTCAGGCGTTAAAACGACAACTTGATTCTTTTGTTTTGCCTGAAGGTGTGGCTCTGATACAATATGTCGATGATATTTTGTTGGCAGCTGATACCCCGGAGCAATGTGAAAAGTGCACTTTGTCCTTACTTTCTTTTCTTGCTTCACACCATCATAAAGTGTCACGAAAGAAATTGCAATATTGTAGACCAATGGTAACCTATTTAGGTCACCTTTTGTCTAAGGAGGGCCGTGCACTTACATCAGATCGTATTCAAGCAATTTTAGACACACCAATACCCTCTACTCAGAAAGATGTTCGTGCATTCCTTGGTCTTACTTCTTTTTGTAGACAATGGATATTAGGGTTTTCACACATTGCCAAACCTTTGCTAGCACTTTTGACTAAAGATACTCCAATGCCCCTCCCATGGACAGATGAATGTGAGACTGCTTTCCGGCAGCTGGGACAAGCCCTTTGTTCTGCACCAGTGTTAGGTACTCCAGATTACATGAAGCCTTTTGCACTTTATGTACACGAGAAAGATGGATGTGCATTGTCAGTTTTAGTACAGACACATGGCGATAAGCAGCGTCCCTGTGCATAGATTTCAGCAGTACTTGATCCTGTCGCTCCAGCGTTGCCCGGGTGTTTTCGTTCAGTTGCCGCAACAGCTGTCTCAATACGTCAGAGTGAAGGGATAGTTTTGTCACATAAACTGTTGGTGCTAGTACCCCATGCGGTTGATGCTCTTTTAAATCAAACAAAGACACAACATTTAACTAGCGCCCGTATGACAGGTTATGAGTTGACATTGTTGGCTCCTCACATTACACTGAAGAGATGTACGACACTAAATCCAGCTACTTTGTTGCCATATCCGGTGACTCAGCCTCAGTCACAAGAAACACATGATTGTATATTCCTTACCGAAGAACAGACAAAGGGTCGTGTTGATTTACAAGATACGCCCCTTTTAGATGTAGACGGGGAACTGTGGGTCGATGGGTCTTGTTTGAAGTTGCCAGATGGTACGACCTCAGCTGCATATGCAATCACCACAATACACACAGTAGTGGAGACAGCTCGTATACCACAGAAGTCAGCTCAAGCAGCTGAACTAATAGCTTTGACACGAGCATGTGAGCTTAGTATTGATTTAAGTGTGAACATTTACACAGACAGCCGCTATGCTTTTGGAGTGGCTCATGATTTTGGTTTGCTTTGGAAGGAGAGAGGTTTTCTCACATCCCACGGGATGCAGATAATGAACGGAGAATTAGTGCATAACCTCTTGACTGCATTGACATATCCAAATAAACTAGCTATTGTGAAATGTAGTGCACATAAGAAAGTGACCGATAAGATAGGGCAAGGTAATGCTCTTTCAGACCGTGTAGCACGTGAGACGGCGATGCAGCGAAGTACTACTTCTATGTATGTAGTGAAGTCACAAGCTGAACGTTGGCATAATGCTAGACAAGACGTATTAGATATACAGAAATCTGCTTCTGTGAAAGAACGTGAGCAATGGTCTAAAGATGGAGAATTGGATGGTGAGGGCTGTTGGCGGAATAAGCAGATGGATAAATGGAAATTGCCTATAGCTTTTGTACAACCTATGGTTCAGATGGCACATGGGCTGGCACATGTTGGAGCTTCAACAATAACGAAGTTGCTTACGCAAGTTTGGGAGCATCCAGAAATTTCCAGTACAGCTAAGAGAATAGTACAGTCTTGTTTGATCTGCTTACAATACAATCCTGGAAAAGGGACACGTACTCCTGCAGGAGGGTTTGCTACACCAACTGCACCTTTTGAAGTTCTACAAATGGATTATATTCAGCTTGAACGCTGCAACAATTTAAAGTATGTCTTGGTGGTGGTTTGTGCCTTCAGTAAATGGATAGAGGCGTACCCTACAAAGGATAATACTGCCATGACCACAGCAAAGGTGCTTTTGGAAGAATTTTTCCCTAGGTTTGGTGTTTGCAGACTTTTATGGAGTGATAACGGACCTCATTTTGTTGGGGAAGTTATTAAGTATGTCCTGAAAGGATTAGGGATCAAACAGAAGTTCCATGCGGTTTTCCACCCACAATCAGCAGGGTTGGTGGAAAGGTATAATGCTATATTGAAGCTGAAATTAGCGAAGATACAGGCTTCCACATCCTTAACTTGGCCGGATGCATTACCATTGGCATTATTGTCTATTAGGTCAGTGCCACACTCCCGACTTTGCCTTAGCCCCTATGAAGTAGTGTTCGGGAGACCAATGAATATTTGGGGAGTTCCTAAACCAAAATCTGTATATGATGTACCTTGTGTCCTGATGAATGATTATTTGGCACAGTTAACCGACAATTTGGTTTCTATTCATCAACAGGTTCGAGAAGCACTTCCTGACAGATCTACAGGTGAAGGCCATGAACTCCGACCTGGTGACCAGGTGATGATTAAGTCTTTTGAAAGATCAAGCAGCTTGGAACCAAGGTGGCGAGGCCCAGAACAGGTGCTCCTTGCGACAAGGACAGCAGTTCGAGTGACGAACCGAAAGAATTGGGTCCATAGTACTCACTGCAAGAGAGTGCTACCTACCTTGGTGGAACCTGCTGTGCTGACCGATCATCGAGAGATTTTGACTACGGAGAAAGGCCGTGCTATATCACCTGACGAATCTGCAGAGGTCTTCCCGGACCATACGACTTCTGGAGTGTCGCGATATAATTTGAGACCAAGGAAAGAATCTGAAAATTGTTTTGAAAAGACTGGTTGAGCTATCGCCCTGGGTTAGTGAAACGGAGAGCCAATGTGGCAAGGGGGGTGGATCAGCTGTGCATTAGAGTAGTGACACCCGTCTTGGCCCGTGGTGAAGAAATCAGCGGCTGCCCAGGGATAAGAGCTCCAACGATTGTTTTTAATTCATTTCTGAAAGGGTCGATTATCACTGTTGCTAAAATGAATAACAAATTGATTATTAGTATTATGGGGTTTGTTGTTGTTTTGGTGGTTACAGCAACAATCACCTGGTTTATTGAAAAGAAGGCTCCTGCTCGTGAGTTTTTTGTTGCCACTACTCCAGTACCAGAGGATCACTATTACTTTACGCTTCCCTATCAGGAGCAGAAGCACCGTCAATCGTACTTCAATAATACTTTAATTCAGATGTTGCATCATACTCATAATGCTACAAATACTACTAACTGTTGGGTATGTGGAATAATACCTGCGCATCAAAAGAAAGGAGGAACACCTTTCATTCCTCTTCCTTTTTCACACAATGGTTCTTGTCAAGCTTGGTACATGCTTTTGTTTGCATCTAGAAAACGTACGGAGGGCGG
The DNA here is from genome assembly GCF_031143425.1 of Pleurodeles waltl. Classification (NCBI taxonomy): domain Eukaryota; kingdom Metazoa; phylum Chordata; class Amphibia; order Caudata; family Salamandridae; genus Pleurodeles; species Pleurodeles waltl. Next base: position 629,033,933 of record NC_090439.1, read on the forward strand.
ACTTCTTTTTCGCCTTAATAAAGTGTGCTACCAAGACAAAGATGGGTATCCCCAAGCTAAAGGAACTAAATGGGAATCGGAAGAGTATCAACCGGACAATGTTTCAATACCATATGTCTTCACAAATACACGAGACTCTGACAAGAAAGAACAATTTGTGATTTCTATTACAAAAACTATAGCAGATTTATGTATACGAAGCATTGGACGAATTCCAGTAGGGATAAGCGATTGTACCTTGATTTTAACTGTTGAGGGTGTAAATAATAGTAGTTTCACAGCCTCACATAATACATATTTTGTTTGTGGTAACCATGGGTATTACCAACTACCTGTTGGATGGTCAGGTGTGTGTTATGTATCTTTTCTATTACCCCCTGTGTTTTTGGCTCCTGCATCATATCACCGAGATTTAAAACTGTTCAATGACATCATTAACAATAGATATAAAAGGGAAATAAGTACAAATGAGGTAGACCAAACGGATACTAGCCTGCAACAATATGTTGATTTTAATTTAGGACTGTTCTCCTTTGTAGGTGTTGCATTAAACAGTAGAAAAGTGAGACAATTGACTAGGGTTGTGGAAGCTGTTACCAATCAGGCAGCTCTGGCACTTGGGAATATTACTGAGGAGCTCCAAGTTGCGAGGATTGTAGCGCTCCAAAATCGTATGGTACTAGATGTGATATTAGCTGATCGAGGTGGTGCATGTCGAATCATCGGTAGTAGTTGTTGTGTTTTTATCCCAGATCACTCACCTTCATTATATGATGCAATATCTAAATTGCATAAAATTGCTGCAGAAATCCATACAGAGACTGGTACTTGGACTTTTTCAGGATGGTTTTGGGCTCTTGTTTCCGCCTGGGGCTGGAAACTACTGACTATCCTGTGTGTAATAATTGCAATATTTTTTACATGCTGTATCTGTATTCAGTGTGGTCCAATGTTCTGCTCCATGTGTATTACTGCTTGTATGCCTACCAAAAGAAATATTACAGAAATGAAGGCACAACATATGTTAGATAAGGAGATAGCTGAAATGATGAGCATAAATATACAGGCTGAATATTTAGATTATCCCAGAAAGACGAATGTCTTCAGCTAATGCTGAAAGGGTCATCTGTTGTAATTTAGTAGTGATTAGATTAAGCATTAGCGGAAGACATTTTGTCTTTAGTTACTATTGTGAACATTTTGCGGAATCCATTTTGTATTCATGGCAGCCATTTTCTCTGCTACATGCTGCCATGTGCTCACCATGTGCTCTGTCCTACCTTTCTGTTAACTGCTCTTGAAATCTGCCTAGTGACAAGTTATATTTAGCATCTCTTACTTTCGCACATGCTCAGTAAGGTCTGCAGCTGCTAGTCCTTGGAAACTGTTAGCTCCTCCTACCTGTCGACTGTGCATTTTCCACATGACCTTACATGTATACAAGTCTTGTTTCCACAATTGTACCATCTCCTTTTAGCCCCTGCGTGGGTATAAAAGGACCATGCTCTCTCAATTCAGTATGCTACTTCAGACATTACCCTAGGGTGCTGTTTGAACTGTAGTACCACCTCATGAGGTTAATAAACTTTTGTCTTTTATTCCAGTTTCTGTGCCAACTTCTTCCTACATGGTCTGAGGACTTTGTGCAGAGAAAGGTGAACCCCTTGCGCTAGTAGGCCTTGCTGACACTTACTTCAACACCCGCACTCACAAAGTCCGGGGAATTTGCCCTGAACAATGTGGGGGCACCTTGGCTAGTGCCAGGGTGCCCACACACTAAGTAACTTTGCACCCAACTTTCACCAGGTGAAGGTTAGACATATAGGTGACTTATAAGTTACTTAAGTGCAGTGGTAAATGGCTGTGAAATAATGTAGACGTTATATCACTCAGGCTGCACTGGCAGCCTGTGTAAGAATTGTCAGAGCTCCTTATGGGTGGCAAAAGAAATGCTGCAGCACATAGGGATCTCCTGGAACCCCAATACCCTGGGTACCTCAGTACCATATACTAGGGAATTATATGGGTGTACCAGTATGCCAATGTGAATTGGTAAATTTAGTCACTAGCCTGTTAGTGACAAATTTGGAAAGCAGAGAGAGCATAACCACTGAGGTTCTGGTTAGCAGAGCCTCAGTGAGACAGTTAGGCATCACACAGGGAACACATACAGGGCACATACTTATGAGCACTGGGGCCCTGCCTGGCAGGGTCCCAGTGACACATAGACTAAAACAACATATATACAGTGAAATATGGGGGTAACATGCCAGGCAAGATGGTACTTTCCTACATTAGGTCATTGTTTGTCATAGATTCCGAATTTGTGGATTTCCCTACGGGTTTGGCGTTGCCCTCCTACCTTTGGTTAATGTATGGTGATGGATTGTGGGAGATGTAGTACTACATGCTGGCCATGCATTGCTGTTGTGTGTGCATACAGAGCTGGGAGAGGTGCACTTGCAGTGGGTAGGGCATGCAGGGGTACACAATTGAGAGTGGTTATTGGGATGGTGCACTGAATGGGATGGAGTGGAGTGTAGGGAGTCAGGGTGGGGGGGTGACACTCCATTCAGGTATCAGTGAAGGTTGGTTAGTAATGGTGACTTACCAGTGTCCAACCCACCAGTGACTCCAGTGTGGCTTCAGGATGCAGCATTGCCAAGACTTGCTCCTCCCATGCTGTCAACTGTGGAGGAGGAGGTGGGGATCTACCTCCAGTCCTCATGATGGAGACCTCGTGCCTTAATGCAATGGAGCGCACCTTCCCCCGTATGTCGTTCCACCTCTTTCGAATGTCTTCCTTTGTGCGTGGATATTGTTCCAAGGAGTTCAACCTGTCCACGATCCTCCGCCATTGCTCCATCTTCCTGGTAAGAGAGATCTGCTGGACCTGTGCACCAAACAGCTGTGGCTCTACCCTAAAGATTTCTTCCACCATCACCCGCAACTCCTGATCAGTGAAATGGGGGTGCATTTGTGGTGACATGTCTATTGTGAAGTGTGTGTGTTGTGCAGATTGTGTTCAGAGTTGAGGTAGGGTGTATGGTGTGTGATGTGTGATGGGTGTATAGGTAGATGTGGTGTGTGTGAGCAGTTCTCTAAGGGTTTGGCCTGGCAAGGTGTAGCAGTCTTTTCGTGTTTGCAAATGATTGTGGGTTATGTGGGGGTGTATTTTATAGTGCAGTTGGTGGGTGTGTATGGAGTATGTATATGTGTCAGGTGTGGATTTTTTGATCTGGCCAATGCTGGATTCTAGTGCTGTTGGGTGCCCAATTCCTCCGCAGCAGTGTGCACCGCCAATGTGTGACCGCCGTTGAATGTCCGATGTGGTGATTTGTGCATCATAATTTTGAGGGCTGTGTACTTCTGGCGTAACGTGAGGGTGGTGGGTCCGACAGTTGTTAGCCTTCGTTAAATCTGGCTGAATTGTGTTTGTGGCTGGTTTCTGTCGGTTTTCTTTTTGTCTGTCATTATGGGGTTGGCGGATTACCGCTTCCGCGGTGGTCTGTTGGTGGCCATCACCAGAGCAGTCTTCAGAAAAAAACGCCAATATCATAATGACCACCTCAGTCTTTAAAAATTCATATCCCTGGTTCCCCTTATCCAATTTTATTCATTTTGGTGTCATTTTAAAGCAAAAAATATGTCCTATTCTTATAAATTGGATTATTAAAATGTTTCCTTTGTTTTATTTAATTACTCTTTTGTGATACTTGAATGCTTTACACTTTTTCTCCTAAGTTAAGCCTTGTCGCTCGTTGCCAAGCTACCAGGGGTTGAGCTAGGGTTTATTTTATTGAGACCTAACTGAACCTAGTGGGGGTTAGTGGCCTATTGCTAAGTGTAGGTACTTACCTGCCAGTGAGGACAAAGCAGTGAGTAGGATGCAAAGGCAGGCAGCAGGCAAGCACAAAAAGGGGCTGAGAGTGAGAAGAAAGCAGAGAGGAGAGAAAGGCAGGCAGCATACACAAACAAAATATGTCTGAGAGTGAGGAAAAACCAGTGAGAAGGAGGGAACAGCAGGAATAAACAAACCAGGGCTGAGAACAAGTAGATAGAAGGGAGAAATAGTGAAAGGAAAGTAGGAGGTGCACAAAAAAACAGGGGAGAGCAAGGAGAAATCAGTGAGGATGAGAAAAAGGCAAGGGACAGTCAGAACTAAATGGGGCTGAGAGCAAAAAGGAAGCAGTCAAAAAGCAGGGAGAAGCAGGCACCAGGCATGCACAGAATGGGGCTGTGAGCGAGGAGAAATCAGTGAGAAGGAGGTAAAGGCAAGCAGCAGGCACGCACAAAACATGCTGACAGCATGGAGAAAGCAGTGAGAAGGAGCGAAAGGCAGAGAGCAGGTATGCACAAAACAGGGCTGAGAGCTAGGAGAAAGCAGTGAGAAGGAGGAAAGGCAAGAAGCAGGCATACACAGAATGGGGATGAGAGCGAGGAGAAAGCGGCGAGAAGTAGGGAAAAACAAGGAGCTGGCATGCCAAAAAGCTGCTGAGAGGGAGGAGAAAGCAGTAAGAAGTAGGGAAAGGTAGGCCGCAGGCATCCACATACCGGGGGCTGAGAGCGAGAAGAAAGCAGGGAGAAGGCATGAAAGTTGAGGAGCAGGCACACATAAAAATGGGGCTGAGAGTGAGGAGAAAGCAGTGAGAAAGAGGGAAATTTAGGCTGGAGGCATGCACAAAAGAGGGCAGAGAGCAAGGCAAAAGCAATGAGAAGAAGAGAGAGGCAGACAGCAGAAATGCATAAAATTGGGACTGAGAGAGAGGAGAAAACAGAGAGAAGAAGGGAGAGGCAAGCATCCACAAAACATGGCATTGAGAAGGAGGGAACAGGCATGCACAGAACATGGCTGACAGTGAGGTGAAAGCAGAGAGAAGGAGGGAAAGGCAGGCTGCAGGCACGAATAAGACAGGCTGAGAGAAAGGAGAAAGCAGTGAGAAGGACGGAAAGACAGGCAGCAAGAATGCACAAAACAGGCCTGCGAGCAAGGAGAAAGAAGTGAGAAGGAGGAAAAGACAAGGAGCAGGCACACAGAAATTGGGACTGAAAGTGAAGAAAAAGCTGTGAGAAGGCAGGCACACACAAAAAGGGTCTGAGAGCGAGGTGAAAGCAGTGAGAAGGAGGGAAAGAAAGGCAGCAGGAATGCACAAGATGGAACCGTCAGCAAAGACAAAGCAGTGATAAGGAAGGAAAGACCAGCAGAAGGCACACAAGAAAATAGGTGGGGGAGCAAGTAGAAAGCAGTGAGACTGAGAGAAAGGCATGCAGGAGGCATGCAGGAAATAGGGCTGAGGGTAACAGTGAAGCAGAGAGAAGAAGGGAAAGACACGCAGCAGACACCCACAAAGCAGGACTGGATGAAAGGAGAAGTAAGTGAGAAGGAGGTAAAGGCAAACAATAAGCACTCACAAAACAGGGCTGAGAGTGAGGAGAAAGCAGTGAAAAGGAAAGAAAGGCAAGGAGTCGGGTCAGATAAAACAGGGCTGAGAGCAATGAGAAAACAGTGAGAAGGAGTGAAAGGCCAGCAGAAGGCACACAAACAACTGGCGGTACTGCAAGGAAAAAGCAGTGAGAAAGGCAAGCAACAGGCACACACAAAACCTGGCTGAGAGCAAGACTAAAGCAGTTAGAAGGAGGAAAAGGCACGCAGCAGGCACGCACAAAACAATGCTGAGAATGATTAAATATAGAAAGGCAAGGAGCAGGCTTGCACAGAACACGGCTGAGAGTGAGGAGAAAGCAGTGAGAAGGAGCAAAAGGCAGGCAGTCACAAAACGGGATGAGATTGAGGAGAAAGCAGTGAGAAGGAGGGAAAGGCAGGGAGCAGGCATGCACAGAATGGAGCTGAGAGAGAGAAGTGAGAAGGAGGGAAGGGCAGTCAGCAGGAAAGCTCGACAGGGCTGAGAGCAAGGAGGAAACAGTGAGAAGGAGGCAAAGGCAAGGGGCAGGCATGCACAAAATGGGGGAAAACAAGGAGAAAGCCATGAGAAAGAGAGAAAGGCAAGCAACAAACAGCACAAACCAGGGTTAAGAGCAAGGAGAAAGCAGTGAGAAGGAGGGAACGGCATACAGCAGGCAGGCAGAAAATGGGGCTGAGAGCAAGGATAAAGCATTGAGAAGGAGGGAAAGACAAGGAAAGCATGTACAACCTGGGTCTCAGATTGAGGAGAAAGCAGTGAGAAGGAGGGGAAGGTAAGCAGCAGGCACGCAAAAAACAACAGGGGGGAGGAAATAAGGAGAAAGCAGTGAGAATGAGAGCTGGAAGAAAGCAGTGAAAAGGAGGGAAAAGCAAGGACACCAAAAGTAGGTTAAAGAGTGAAGACAAAGAAGTGAGAAGCAGGGAATGGCAGGCAACAGGGACACACAAAATGGTATTGAGGGCAAGGAGACAGCAGTGAAAAAGAGCTAAAATCATGGAGCAGGAAAGCAAAAAACGAGGCTGAGAGTGAGGAGAAACAACTGAAAAGCAGAGGAAGACAGACAGCAGGCATGCACATAAGGGGGCTAACAGTGAGGAGAAAGCAATGAAAGGCTGGAACAGGCAGGCAGTAGGCACGCAGAAAGAGGTGCTAAGTACAAGTAAAAGCAGTGAGAAGGGGGAAAGGCAGGCATCAGCCAAGCACAAAACAGGGCAGAGAGTGAGAAGAAAGCAATGAGCAGGAGGGGATGGCAGGCAGCAGGCATGCTTAAAAAAGGGCTGACAATGAGGAGAGTTAAGTGAGAAGGAGGGAAAGACAATGAGCAGGCACACACAAAACGAGGCTGAGACAGAGTAGAAGTCCGTGAGACGGAGGGAAAAACAGGCAGCAGGCACACACAAGACAGAGCTGATAGTAAGGAGAAAGCAGCGAGATGGAGGGAAAGGCAGCCAGCAGGCACTCAGAAATCAGGGTTGAGAGAGAGGTAAATGCATTGAGAAGGAGGGAGGGAAAGGCAGGCACTCACAAAATGGAGCTGAGAGTGAGGAAAAAGCAGTGAGAATGAGGGAAAGGGAGGCAGATGGCACGCACAATAAGGGGTTGATAGTGAGGAGAAAACTGTTAAAAGGAGGAAAAGGCAGTAAGCAGGAACACACAAATGGGGCTGAGAGCCAGGAGAAATCAGTGAGAAGGAGGGAAAGGCCAGCAGAAGGCACATAAGAAATTGGGTTTGGGAGAAAGGAGAAGGCAGTGAGATTGAGAGAAAATTAAGCAACAAGCAGGCACAAAACAGGGCTGACAGCAAGAATACGTCAATGAGAAGGTGGAAAAGGCACTCAGCAGGCACCCACAAAATAAGACTGAGAGAAAGGAGAAATATGTGAGAAGAAGGGAAAGGCAAGCAGTAGGCACCCCTGAAACTGGACTGAGAGTGAGGAGAAAGCAGTGAGAAGGAGGGAAAGAGAAGGAAGATGCATAGATAAAACAGAGCTGAGAGTGAGGAGAAAGCATTGGGAATAAGGTAAAGGAAGGCAGCAATCATGCACAAAACTGGGCTGAGAGCAAGGAGAAAGCAATGAGAAGGAAAGAAAGGCCAGAGGAAGGCACACAAAAAACTGTGGCTGGGTGTGCAAAGAGAAAGCAGTGAGATCAAGAGAAATGCATGCAACAGGCATGCACAAAACATGGCTAAGGCAAGACTAAAGCAGTGAGAAGAAGGGGAAGGCACTCAGCAGGCACCCATAAAGCAGCGCTGACAATGAGGAGAAAACAGTGAGAAGGATGGAAAGGCAAGAGCAGACACACACAAAATGTGACTGAGAGTGAGGGGAAAGCAGTGAGAAAGGGAAAAGGCAGTCACCATCCACGCACAAAACAAGGCTGAGAGCGAGGGGAAGCAGTGGGAAGGATTGAAAGGCAGGCAGCAGGCACTCAGAAAACAGGGCTGAGAGTGAGGCGAAAGCAGTGAGGAGGAGGAAGGAGAACGAAGTGAGAAGTAGGAAAAGGGAGGCAGCAGGTATGCACAAAACTGGGCGAGTGCAAGGAAAAAGCACTGAAAAGGAGGGAAAGGCAGGCAGCAGGCATGCTCAAAGCGATGCTGAGAGCAAGGAGAAAGAAGTGAAAAGGAGTGAATGACAGGCAACAGGAATGCAAAAAACAGGACTCTGAGTGAGGAGAAAGCAGTGAGAAGGAGAAAAATGCAGGCATGTACAAAGCGGGGCTGAGAGCAAGGAGAAAGCAGTGAAAAAAAATGCAAGAAGTGAAGGGGTAGGCACGCACAAAACAGGGCTAAGACTGACTACAGAGCACTGAGAAGGAGGAAAAGGCACTGAGCATGCACACACAAAATGGAGCTGAGAGAGAAGAAAAAGCAGTGAGGAGAAAAAGGCAAATAGCAGGCATGCACAAATTGGGGATGAGAGCAAGGAGAAAGCAGTGAGAAGGAGGGAAATGCAGGCAGCAGTAATGCACAAAACAGAGCTGAGAGCAAGGAAAAAACAGGGAGAAGGAGGGGTAGACAAGCAGCAAGCATGCACAAAATGGGGCTGTGAGTGAAGACAAAGCAGTGGCAAGGAGGGAAAGGCAGGATGCAGCAGGCAGCCACAAAATGGGGCTGAGAGTTAGGAGAAAGCAGTGAGAAGGAGGGGAGGGCAGGCAGCAGGCATGCACAAAACTGGGCTGAGAGCAGGAGAAAGCAGTGAGAAGGTGGGAAAGGCAGGCTGCAGGCACACCCAAAACTGGGCTAAGAGTGAGGAGAAAACAGTGAGGAGAAGGGAAATTCAGACAGCAGGCACACAGAGAATGGGGCTGAGAGTGAAGAGAGAGCTGTCAGAAGGAGGAAAAGACAGGTAGCAGGCATGGGCAAATCTGAGCTGAGAGTGAGGAGCAAGCAGTGCGAAGAAGGGAAAAACAAGGAGCAGTAATGTACAAAACATCTGAAAGCACGGCAAAAGCATTGAGAAGGAGAGAAAGACAAGGCAGCAGGCATGCGCAAACTCGGGCTGAGAGCAAGGAAAAAGCAGTGAGAAGGAGAAAAAGGCAGGCAGCAGACACACCCAAAACGGGGCTAAGAGCAAGAAGAAATCATTGACAAGGAGGAAAAGGTAGGCAGCAGGCATTTTCAAAGTGGGGCTGAGAATGAGGAGAAAGCAATAAGAAGGACGGAATGGCAGGCAGCAGGCATGCACAAAACAGGGCTATGAGCGAGTTGAAAGCAGTGATAAAGAGAGAAATGGAGGCATGCACAAAGCGGTGCTGAGAGTGATGAGAAAGTAGTGAGAAGGAGGGAAAGGCAGGCAGCAGGCACACACAAAAAGGGGCTGAGATCAAAGATAAAGCAGTGAGAAGGACGGAAAGGCAAGCAGCAGGCATGCAAAACCCTGGGGTGGAGCAAGGAGAAAGCAGGTAGAATGAGAGAACGGCAAGCAACAGGCAGCACAAAATTGGGCTGAGCAGGAAAAAAGCCATCAGAAAGAGGGAAAAGGCATCCAGCAGGCATGCATGAAACGGGGCAGAGAAGGAGTAGAAAGCAGTGACAAGGAAAGAAAGACAAAGGTAAAAAGAAGATATGATGAACGGAATGCTGAACAATGCAAACATTCACCTCCAGTCACAGAGATATGGGTTTAACTCAGCGTTTTTTTGACCAGCACGCCTCCCCAGTTTGGACCCAGACATAAGCAAATCACTCCTGACCTGCCTCCCCATGGGAACAGTCCAGCCTGAATTGCCAGGCCATGTCATCCCTGGACCAGAAACATGCATCCTGAGAGTGGGTTTGGGGGATCACCTTTCATCATCCAGATTAGCTTGAATCCAGTGGCGCAGTGAGCACGTAACACACATCTGGGCATACCCTTCTCTTTAGGATGACAAAGGCAAAAAGAACAGATGATGGACGGAATGATGAACAATGCACACATTCACCCCAGTCACAAAGATCTTGGTTGAATCCATCATTTTTTTGCCCAGCACGCTAGTTTGGACCTGGTCATATGCAAATCAGTCTTGACCCTGCTCCCCATGGGAACAGGCCATCTCGAGCTGCCAGGCTCTCTCTTGACCCATTTAAAGCATCTTGGGCTGTTTTTTGGGTATCACCCCTCATCAGCCTGGTTAGCTTGAATCCAGTGGTGCAGTGAGCACAGTACCCACATCTGGGCATACCTATCCCACTTATGGCGACAAAGGCAAAAAGAACAGATAATCGACAGAATGCAGAACAATGCAATCATTCATCCCCTGTCACAGAGATCTGGGTTTAATCCATTATTTTTTTTGCCCACCAAGCCACCCCAGTTTGGAGCCAGCCATATGCAAACCATTTTTTAACCTGCACCCCGTTAGAACAGTCCAGCCCAAACTACCAGGCCAAGACATCCCTGGACTGGAAACAAGCATCCTTGGACCAGGTTCAGGGTATCACAGCCAGGGTAGCTTGAATTCAGTGGCGCAGTGAGCACAGGGGGTTGAGAATGAGGAGAAAGCAGCGAGAAGGAGGGAAAGGAAGACAGTAGGCATGCACAAAATGGGGCTGAGAGCAAGGAGAAAGCAGTGAGAAGGAGGGAAAGGTATAATGCAGGCAGACACAAAACAAGGCTGAGAGTGAGGGCAAAGCAGAGGGAAGGAGAGAAAGGCCAGCAGAAGGCACCCACAAAATGGGGCAGAGAGCAAGAAGAAGGCAGTGAGAACAACAGGATGGCAGGCACCGACAAAACAGGTTGAGAGTGAGGAGAAAGCAGTGGGAAAGAGTGAAAGGGAGGCAGCAGGCACACATAAAACGAGTCTGAAAGCAAGGAGAAAGCAATGAGAAGAAGGGAATGTAAAGGAGCAAGCTTCCCAGGAGGGGAAGCAATGATAAAGCAGTGAGAACAAGAGAAAGGCAAGCAGGAGGCAGTACAAAACAGGGCTGAGAGCACGAAGAAAGCAGTGAGAAAGTAAGTAACATCAAAGAACAGGCACACAGATAACTCGGCTGAGCGCGAAGAGAAAGCCGTGGCAAGGATGGAAAGGCAGGCAACAGGGTCATAAAAAACTGGAGGGCAAGGAGAAAGCAGGGAGAGCAAGAGAAAGGTAAGCAATATGCAGCATAAAATGGGGCTAACAAGAAGAAGAAAGCAGTAAAAAGCAGGGAAGTCAAGGAGCAAGCATGCACAAAACAGGTCTGAGAGCAAGGAGAAGCACTGAGAATAAGGGAAAGGCAAGCAGCATTCATGCACAATCCGGGGCTGAGAGCAAGGAGAAAGCCCTGAGAACAAAATAAAGTCAAGCAGCTAGCATGCACAAATCAGGGCTAAGACAAAGAAGGAAGCAGTGAGAAGGAGGATAAAAATAACAGCAGCCAGCAAAAAAAGGGGCTGAGAGCAAGATGAAAACAGTGAGAAGGAGTGAAAAGCAGGCAACAGTGACACACATATGGGACTGAGTGCAAGGAGAAAGTAGTGAGAAAGAGGGATGGGCAGACAGCAGGCAACCATAAAACTGAGCTGAGAGAGGAGAAAACATTGAGAAGGAAGGAAAGACAGGCAGCAGACACACACAAAATGGGTCTAAGTACAATGAGAAAGTAGTAAAAAGAAGGGAATGTCAGGCAGCAGGCATGCACAAAATGGGGCTGAGAGTTAGGAGAAAGCAGTGAGAAGGAGGGTAGACAAGAAGCAGGCACTCAAAAAACGGGGCTGAGAGGAAGGAGAAAGCAGTGAGAATGATGGAAAGGCAGGCAGCAGACACATACAAAAAGGAGCTGAGAGCAAAGAGCAAGCAGGGCGAAGGAGGAAAAGTCAAGCTGCAGGCATGAAAAACATGGACAGCAAGGAGAAAGAAGCAAAATGCAAGCAACAGGTAGCACAAAACAGGACTGAGAACATGAGGAAAGCAAGGAGAAGGAGGGAAAAGCAGGCAGCCGGCAGGTACAAAATGGGGCTGAAAGCGAGCAGAAAGTAGTGAGAAGAAGGGAAAGGCAGACAGCAAGAATGCTGAAAATGGCACTGAGAGTGAGGAGAAAGCAGTGAGAAGGAGAGAAAGGCAGGCACTAACAAAACTGGGCTAAGGGTGAGGCAAAGCAGGGGGAAGCAGGGAAAGTCAGTCAACAGGCACACGCAAAACAGGGCTGAGAGCAAGGAGAAAGCAGGGAGAACGACGGAAAGGCCGGCAGCAGGCCAGCACAAAACAGGGCTTAGAGCAAGGAGAAAGCAGTGAGAAGGATGGTAAGGCAGTCAGCAGGCATGCACAAATGGGCTGAGAGGAAGGAGAAATCAATGAAAAGGAGAGAAAGTCAAGGAGTAAGCTCGCAAAAAAATGGGTGGAAGCAAGGAGAAAGCAGTGAGAACAAAAGAAAGGCAAGCAAGAGGCAGTACAAAACAAGACTGAGAGCAAGATGAAGGCATTGGGAAAGTCATGGAGCAGGAAGGCACAAAACAGGATTCAGAGCGAGGAGAATGCAGTGAGTGGAAGGGAAAGCACGGCAACAGGCTCGTAAATACTAGGGGAGCAATGAGAAAGGAGTGAGGGAGAGAGAAAGGTATTCAACAGGCAGCATAACATGATGCTGACAAGAAGAAGAAAGCAGTGAGAATGAGGGAAAGTAAAGGAGCAGGCACAAACAAATTAGGGCTGAGAGCAAGGAGAAAGCAGTGAGAAGGAGGGAAAGACAAGCAGCAGGCATGCGCAAAACTGAACTGAGAGCAAGGAGAAAGCAGTGAGAACGAGGGAAATGCAAGCAGCAGGCAGGCACAATCTGGGGCTGAGAACAAGGAGAAGTCAGTGAGAAGGAGGCAAAGAATAGCAGCAGGCATGCACAGCACTGGGCTGAGAGCAAGGAAAAAGCAGTGAGAAGGAGGGAAGGGCAAAGAGCCTGCACACAAAAAACTTGGATTGGAGCAATGAGAAAGCAGCAAGACTGAGAGAAAGACAAGCAGAGGGCATGCACAACACCCCCATTTTTTGTGTGCTTTTCCCTCAAGTGCTGTGAATGGTGTATGGTGGGATGAACGCATGTGGTGTGGATATATGCAGGGGATTGGCCACAGGGCCCAGCCACAGCTCAGGCTCTGCAGTCAACCCCCTTGGTGCATTAAAAAAACAGAAATTCACTCCAAAACAATCAAAGGTTACAGGGATGTTATAGTTCGGAATTAGAATTTAAAAAAATCTTAGAAAGTCACTAAAAAAACAAAGGTAACGAACGTTAAAGTTAAGAAATAAAAAAAAAATTAAAACCTAGAAATTCACTGAAATACCAGTTAGGAAGTAGAATTCAAAAAGCCTTAGAAATTCACTGTAAAAAAAACAAAGTTTACAGGAACTTTATAGTTAGGAAATAGAATTTTAAAAAACCTTAGAAATTTACAAAAAAATAAAGGTTACAGGGACGTTATACTTAGGAAATAGAATTTTAAAAAACATAGAAGTTCTCTAAAAAAAAAGGTTATAGGTATGGTATTTTTAGGAAATATAATAAAAACTCCTTAGAATTTAACTAAGGAATAGAAGAGCTGTAATTGGCTGCCCACTTCCTGAACAGAAAGTTTCAGCTGCCATTTTATGTTATGGGAGAGGGTCCCTAGGGCAGAAAAACAAAGTTATAAGTAGCATGAGGGGGTCAGGGTGGAAGTACCCCGATCCCAGGAATGTGGTATAGGGGTGTTTGAAGATCAAATTATGGGTTTAAAATGATTTTCTTCACCAAGCATGATTAGTCAAGATTAATCATGATTAAGCAAAAAAAATAACCTTTCATACACTAATTCATTCACTCATACAAGCACTCACACTCATGCATCCACTCACACACCCACTCAGACACTCACAGACCCACTCAGACCCTCATGCACCCATTCACAGACTAACTCAGACACTAATGCACCCACTCACAGACCCACTCAGACACTGACGCACCCACTCACAGACTCACTCAGACCCTCATGCACCCACTCACAGAACCATTCAGACCCTCACGCACCCACTTTCACACCAGACAGACACTCACACCCAGAGACACCCTCTCACACCTATTCGCACACGAAGAGAGACAGAGGGGGTCATTCTGACCTCGGCGGTAAAAGCCGCTTACCGCCGGTCAGAAGGCCGCCACAATACCGCCGCGGCCGCGGTCAGCCGCCACGGACATTCTGACCCACAACTGCAAAACCTCCAAAAATCCGCCCTCCACTGCAGCCCGCCACATCAGCGGCCAGCGGTAAACTGGAGAAGACCAAACCTCCACCGCCACGCCAACAGAAATACGCCCATCCCATTATGACCCGCAAATCCACGCGGCGGTCATTCAACCGCGGTATTCCATTGGCGGTACACACCGCCGCGGTCAAAATACACACACCTTTACAAACCCCTACCACATTGGACAATTTGAAAGGCACACACCTGAAACACATACACACACCACTCCCACACATCCAATACCATATAAAACACACACCCACATCACCCACAAACCCCTACCAACAAAAACCAGAGACGAAGGAGAGAGGGACACATCAGAGAATAGATAGCCAGACACACAGAGGCACACCACAACATCACACACACCACATAGAAGCACAAAGCACTACACACCAACACACACATCATCACATACACCACCCCACACCTCATACACACCACCCCATGGCACCACAAAGGCTCCCACGCTTTTCGGACCAAGAACTCCGGGTCATGGTGGAGGAAATCATAACAGTGGAACCCCAGCTCTTTGGCTCACAGGTTCAGCACACCACCATAGCAAGGAAGGCGGAGCTCTGGCAGCGGATCGTGGACAGGGTCATCGCGGTGGGACAGCATCCCAGAAATAGGGACGACATCCGCAAACGATGGAACGACCTACGGGGGAAGGTGCGATCGATGGTCTTGCGACACAACATCGCAGTGCAGAAGACTGGCGGGGGACCCCCACCCACTCCACCCGAATTCACAGCATGGGAGCAAGAGGTACTAAACATCCTGCATCCTGATGGCCTCGCTGGAGTACACGGAGGAATGGACTCTGGTAAGTACAAGGCCAACCACTTCACCCCCCCCCCAGCATGCTAACCCCCACCCTCACCCCCAACCCCCCAGCACACATCCTCCCTGAGAATGTCTCTCCAGCACAACCCACCCAACACCAACCCCTGCATGCCATCCCCAAACTATGGACACCCATCACCTAAGCATGACCACTGCACATACCCATCCCCCCCCCCACAAAACACCCTCACAACACCTGCCCCAAGGGAATGCCAGCACTGGGGGACAAGGGCACCCATAAAACGCAAGCTAATGCACACACAGAAACAATAACCATACCCTCTTACCCCATGCAGGACCCGAACGACAACACACCGGTCAGGAGGGACCAGAAATGTCCATCCCACCCCCGGAACAGGCCCCTAGTTATGACAGCAGCTCTGTCGACCTGGACCCTGATGACCAGCCCGGACCATCGGGGACCTCTGGGCAGTCAGTTCCCCTCACCCAGACACAGGCCACTGCAGACCCAACCCCCTCTGGGAACAACAGCACAGCTCCCACCCAGCGGGCCCATGCCTCTATCTCTAGGACAGGTCAAGCAGCGGTGTGTCTACCACTACAGGGCCCCCAGGGTAACCCACCAACCCAACAACAACAGGGACCTGGGGGCAGTGGGAGTGGGCACACCGTCCAGGGGACAGAGGCCCAGGGAAACAGGGCAACTCGGAGGGCTGCTGTGCGACAGGGGGGGGAGGAGAGGCCCAGGGAACCCACTCTCCAAGAGGCCCTCACCACCATCATGGCAGCCTACCACCACTCACAAGAGACGATGGCGACGGTACTGGCCAGGTTCCAGGAGATCCAGGCACAGCAGGAGCAACGCTACATGGGGTTCAGCGACCAACTCAGCAACATCTCAACCGCTATGGGGAGCATAGTCCAGGCCCTGAACCGTATAGAGGACACGTTTCGGGACCATGTGGCATCACACAGGGCCCCTGTCACTAGCCAGGAACAGGAACAGCCTACCACCTCCGCCGGCGCTAGTGGACAGGAGGCCCCACCACAACGACAGCCCACCAGAACCCCACCTCCTGCTGAACAACAACCACCCCGCAAAAGGAGCCTGAGATAAAAAAAAACGACAGAGTAGGATGTCAAGACCCCCGCCAGCATCACATACCCCCTGAAGTCCTCCCACTGTTCAACATTGCCACCCTGTCAAACCTTGAACTGCCCCTGCTCCATCTTGCCACAGGCATATGGACAATGCACCTGTGAGACTGAGAACTGGACTCTGCCATGGACATTACTCCACCCCCACCCATCACTGTTTCACTATCATGTACCAATATCTATGCACTAATAATAAATCACACATTGCACTGAAATCAATTAGGACTCAGGCTGTCTTATTTACAAATGTATGACACATTACATATCAATTACGTATTTTTAACATTGTGAATTACACATACCGAGGTAACTTAGCATTAGTCCATGGGCCAACCAAGCCGAGGTCACGCAGTGGCTCATACAGCACAGAAAAGGGAAGGGAAAATCAAACATCATGTTTATAGTTCTGGGGGGAAATCGACAAAGTTGAGATGCAGGAGGCTTTCAGGAAATGTAAAATGGCATGGGTGATTATTACCTGTGTGCTACTGAAAATACTGTTCTATTACTCTGTCCCTGTTGTCTGTGTCGTCCTCTGAGTCTTCCTCCTCTTCACTCTCCGCAGGCTCCACAGCTGCTTCAACACCACCATCTGCACCATCCTCCTGCAGGAAAGGAACCTGACGTCGCAATGCCAGATTGTGAAGCATACAGCAGGCCACGATGATATGGCATACCTTCTTTGGTGAGTACATCAGGGATCCCCCTGTCATATGCAGGCACCTAAACCTAGCCTTCAGGAGGCCAAAGGTCCTTTCGATGATCCTCCTAGTTCGCCCATGGGCCTCATTGTACCGTTCCACTGCCCTGGTCCGGGGATTCCTCACTGGGGTCAGTAGCCAAGGCAGGTTGGGGTAACCAGAGTCACCAATTAGCCACACACGTTGTCTCTGTAGCTGCTCCATCACATAGGGGATGCTGCTATTTCGCATAACATACGCGTCATGCACTGACCCTGGGAACTTGCCATTTACATGGGAGATGTACTGGTCAGCCAAACAGACCACCTGGACATTCATCGAATGATAACTTTTTCTGTTTCTGTACACTTGCTCATCGTCTTTTGGGTGTACCAAAGCCACATGGGTCCCATCAATGGCACCAATGATGTTGGGGATATGTCCAAGGGCATAGAAATCACCCTTCACTGTAGGCAAGTCACCCTCCTCTGGGAAAATGATGTAGCTCCGCATGAGTTTCATCAGGGCAGACAACACTCTGCTCAAAATCTTTGAAAACATAGGCTGAGACATTCCAGAGGACATGGCCACTGTTGTCTGGAAGGACCCACTTGCCAAAAAATGGAGGACTGACAAAACCTGCACCAGAGGGGGAATCCCTGTGGGTTGGCGGATGGGGGACATCAGGGCTGGCTCCAGCTGGGCACACAGTTCATGGATAGTGGCACGGTCAAGTCTGTATCGAAGTATTATATGGCGTTCTTCCATTGTCGACAGGTCCACCAGCGGTCGGTACACGCGAGGATTCGTCCTTCTCCTCGCAAGTCCCAGCGGACGGTGCCTAGGAAGGACAACATGGAGCACAGAGTCAGGCAAACCACAGGTACGCACAGACAGCTTGCACAGTTAAAGAATGGCAATGGGTTGAAAGGCGTGTATGTGTGGCAATGCAAGGCCTAGGCCTGTGTGTCGCAGTCAAAATTAAGCCATGTAGGCCCTTGAAATGGCGGCTGCCTGACCTGTGAAGTGGGACAATGGGATGTGAGGTCAATGCGCTGGCGGGGCACACCGTGGCGGTAGGCGGTCGAAGACCGCGGCGCAAAGCCGCATTGGTTAACATTGAACCCTATGGGTTTCAGGAGCCAATGACGATGTGCGCCGGCGGTCGCGGTACGCACCGCCGCGGTACGCACCGCCGCGTGCGTGACCGCCATTTCCTAGCTGATTGATCACTCGAGACCTGATCATCCACAGGAGAGGACCTATACTGCAAGTGCTGCTGTGACCTCGGTCTGGAAGTGACAATGGCTGCTGCGACTGGGGAAAGGGCCCCTGCCTTCACGTCTGAAGAGTTGGAGAAGCTCGTGGATGGGGTCCTCCCCCAGTATGCGCTACTCTACGGTCCTCCAGACCAACAAGTGAGTACACCGGGTGCACATGGAATGGGCTATGCCTGTGTGTATTGGGGTGGATGTAAGTTGGTGGGGTGGGGGGCGAATGAGGAGTGCAACGCACGACAGATGAGAGCATGTGCCATATGGCAAAGTTGGTGGGGGGGGCCAATCACATCTAACATGCAGGTCATTGATGATTTCCTCCTTTCCACCCTGTACATGTCAAATAGGTCAGCGCCCATCAGAAGATCGAGATTTGGCGCGCCATCGCCAAGGAAGTCCGGAACTTGGGGGTCCACAACAGACGGGGCACCCACTGCCGCAAGAGGTGGGAGGACATCCGGCGCGGAACAAGGAAGACCGCAGAAACACTGCTGGGGATGGCCTCCCAACCTAGGAGGGGTGCCAGTCGCACCATGACCCCCCTGATGTCCCGGATCCTGGCGGTGGCCTACCCTGAATTGGATGGCCGCTTTAAGACATCACAGCAGACACAAGGGGGTGAGTATCAGCACATTCTCCTATCTTTCTGCGCAGTGGAGGCGTCTGGGTGGGGGAGGAGGGCTGTGGGTGACATTAGGCCAGGGCGCTTTCTGTAGTGTAGTCCTCTCCCTTAGGCATGGCCCCGTGCCCCCACCTCTGGAGGGTGACAAGTACAGCCATTGATGGTCCAGCATCACCCATGTGCGCGTTTGATGTCTCTTGGCCTGTTGTCCTAGTCAGTAGTACTGAGTAGTGTACCCCGATTGCGCGGCTTAGTGCATGAGGTTCCTGTGTCTGTCCTCTCCGCCAACGGTGTTGACATTGCATGCACTCAACCTGGTCTTCTTTTTCCTCCCCCCACCCTTTCTCTTCATCTTCTTGTGCATGTGTGCATTAGCATCATCAGGCGGAGGAGATTTGGCATCGGAGCACGAGGGAGCTGCAGGACACAAGGCCCCGGTGGGCCCAGGAACAGACACCGAGGGCACCAGTGATCCGGAGGGCGAGGGGAGCACCACAACGGGGACCGGTGGTGACACCAGAGACTCAGACACGTCCTCGGATGGGAGCTCCCTAGCGGTGGCGGCAACATCCGGGCCCCCCGCCTCTACAGGTACAGCCGCCACCCAGCGCACCAGCACCACCCTCCCAGCAGCCCCTCAGCCTACGCTCCGTGCCCGCTCGCCCAGGAAGGCGCGCGTCTCCTTCGCCCCAGGCACCTCAGCCCCTGCCCCTGTTGCCCCTGCTGCCCTCAGTGCGGAGCTCATTGACCTGGTGAGGACGCTCATTGTTGGGCAGACAACCCTTTTGAATGCCATCCAGGGTGTGCAAAGGGAGGTGCAACAGAGCAATGCGTACCTGGAGGGCATTCATTCGGGTCAGGCTGCCCATCAACGATCGTTCAATGCTCTGGCCTCAGCACTGACGGCAGCCATTGTCCCTGTTTCCAGCCTCCCTCTTCTGACTGCCTCCACCCTGTCTCTTTCTCCTGTTCCTCAGCCTATCCCATCCACACCATCAGACCAGCCTGCACACACCTCAACACCCAAGAGCAGCTCATCCAGACACAAGCACCACAGATCCCACAAACACTCACCCAAGCAACACACAGATGCAGACATTCCAGCAGTCACAACCATCTCTGTGTCCCCCTCCTCCTCGTCTCCCTCCTCCCTCCCTGTGACGTCTACACTCACACCTGCATGCACCCCAACATCAGCCAGTGCTTCCATCACCACCTCACCCTCCAGTACAGTCCACACTCGTGCAGTCACCACCCCCACTGCCATTTACACGTCCCCTGTGTCCTCTCCCACTGTGTCTGTCACCCCCTCTTCCAAGACACACAAACGCAGGCAGACACCCACCCAACAGCCATCCACCTCACGTCAGCCTACAGCACCAGCACCTTCACCCAATGACAGCACACCTGACTCTCCTACAACCACATCCTCTTCCTCCACTCCCATCACCACTTCTCCTACCCTTTACCTTGGACCTAAAAAGCTTTTCCTGGCTAATCTTAACCTCTTTCCCTCCGATGAGCTCCCCCCTCCATCTGCAAAGAGTCCCAAGAGCACCGCAGCCACCACCAGCCCAGCTTCGAGTGTCACTGTTGTGCATGGGTTCTGGAGTCCACCCTTTGCCAGCAGTGACACATCGATCAGCAGCAAGGACACGTCCAGCCCCCCCCGGGCAAGAGGACCCGCAAAAACAAGGGCCGCCGTGCGAGGACTGACAGGGCTGCCCCCAAGGAGCAATGTGCGGCCACTTCACCAGCCACACCATCTAGGGGAGGCAAGGGCCCGAGAGCCACATCAAAGGAGCGGAAAGGCAGCAGGAGCGCGGAGAAGGTGGACCCCACATGTCACATCCCAGCTGGGAAGGAGGACACTAAAGAGGCCAGGAGTCCGTCCCCGAAGGGTCCAGAAATGTCACAGTCCGAGGGCGACTGAGCAGGGAGTGCAGCACAGGTCTGGCTCCCTTGACCTGCTGGATGAGCACCGCTGAAGAGGGCCCGCCGTGCAGAAGAGCACCGCTGAACAGGGCCCGCGGTGCAGAAGAGCACCGCTGAACAGGGCCCGCCGTGCAGAAGAGCACCGCTGAACAGGGCCCGCGGTGCAGAAGAGAACCGCTGAACAGGGCCCGCGGTGCAGAAGAGCACCGCTGAACAGGGCACGAGGGGCAGAAGAGCACCGCTGAACAGGGCCCCGCCGTGAAGATAGGCACCGCTGAAGAGGGCCCCGCCATCTCAAGGACCGCTCCGCTGGGCCCTTCATCTCACGCACCGCTCCACTGGGCACCGCCGTCTCAAGCACCGCTCCGCTGGGCCCTTCTTCTCCAGCACCGCTCCGCTGGGCACCGCCATCTCAAGCACCGCTCTGCTGGGCCATTCATCTCAAGCACCGCTCCGCTGGGCCCTTCTTCTCAAGCACCGCTCCGCTGGGCCCTTCTTCTCAAGCACCGCTCCGCTGGGCACCGCCATCTCAAGCACCGCTCCGCTGGGCCCTTCATCTCACGCACCGCTCCGCTGGGCACCGCCGTCTCAAGCAACGCTCCGTTGGGCCCTTCATCTCAAGCACCGCTCCGCTGGGCCCTTCTTCTCAAGCACCGCTCCGCTGGGCCCTTCTTCTCAAGCACCGCTCCGCTGGGCACCGCCATCTCAAGCACCGCTCCGCTGGGCCCTTCATCTCAAGCACCGCTCCGCTGGGCCCTTCTTCTCAAGCACCGCTCCGCTGGGCCCTTCTTCTCAAGCACCGCTCCGCTGGGCACCGCCATCTCAAGCACCGCTCCGCTGGGCCCTTCATCTCACGCACCGCTCCGCTGGGCACCGCCGTCTCAAGCACCGCTCCGTTGGGCCCTTCATCTCAAGCACCGCTCCGCTGGGCCCTTCTTCTCAAGCACCGCTCCGCTGGGCCCTTCTTCTCAAGCACCGCTCCGCTGGGCACCGCCATCTCAAGCACCGCTCCGCTGGGCCCTTCATCTCAAGCACCGCTCCGCTGGGCCCTTCTTCTCAAGCACCGCTCCGCTGGTCCCTTCTTCTCAAGCACCGCTCCGCTGGGCACCGCCATCTCAAGCACCGCTCCGCTGGGCCCTTCATCTCAAGCACCGCTCCGCTGGGCCCTTCTTCTCAAGCACCACTCCGCTGGGCACCGCCATCTCAAGCACCGCTCCGCTGGGCCCTTCATCTCACGCACCGCTCCGCTGGGCACCGCCGTCTCAAGCACCGCTCCGCTGGGCCCTTCATCTCACGCACCGCTCTGCTGGGCACCGCCGTCTCAAGCACCGCTCCGCTGGGCCCTTCATCTCAAGCACCGCTCCGCTGGGCCCTTCTTCTCAAGCACCGCTCCGCTGGGCCCTTCTTCTCAAGCACCGCTCCGCTGGGCCCTTCTTCTCAAGCACCGCTCCGCTGGGCACCGCCATCTCAAGCACTGCTCCGCTGGGCCCTTCATCTCAAGCACCGCTCCGCTGGGCCCTTCATCTCACACACCGCTCCGCTGGGCACCGCCGTCTCAAGCACCGCTCCGCTGGGCCCTTCATCTCACGCACCGCTCCGCTGTGCACCGCCGTCTCAAGCACCACTCCGCTGGGCCCTTCATCTCAAGCACCGCTCCGCTGGGCCCTTCTTCTCAAGCACCGCTCCGCTGGGCCCTTCTTCTCAAGCACCGCTCCGCTGGGCACCGCCATCTCAAGCACCGCTCCGCTGGGCCCTTCATCTCAAGCACCGCTCCGCTGGGCCCTTCATCTCAAGCACCGCTCCGCTGGGCCCTTCTTCTCAAGCACCGCTCCGCTGGGCACCGCCGTCTCAAGCACTGTTTATGGTTCACTGTGCCCACCATGCCTCCTCCTTGACCAGTGGAGACTGTCATCCACCTGATGGACTGTGGCTTTGCACTCCCCAGGATGGTACAGTGGGCAGCCCACCCACTGTAGAGACATTGAGAGACTGTGGCTTGGCACTCCCCAGGATGATACAGTGGGCAGCCCACCCACTGTAGAGACATTGAGAGACTGTGGCTTTGCACTCCCCAGGATGGTACAGTGGGCAGCCCACCCACTGTAGAGACATTGAGAGACTGTGGCTTGGCACTCCCCAGGATGGTACAGTGGGCAGCCCACCCACTGTAGAGACATTGAGAGACTGTGGCTTGGCACTCCCCAGGATGGTACAGTGGGCAGCCCACCCACTGTAGAGACATTGAGAGACTGTGGCTTTGCACTCCCCAGGATGGTACAGTGGGCATGGTGGCTCCTCGTGGATCTGACGTTGTGGACTCATGTGGCTGTGGTGCCCCCCCCCTTCCCTTCCCCCTGAGGTGCCTGTAGTTTTTACATCTGATGCCCCTGCAGTGTTCTCTCCAAAGGACTCCGGTCTCCTGTGTGGGCTTTGCCCTTGTTTCTCAAAACTTTGGCCCACGGACATAATGAATTCGTAGGATGTGCAGGACTTGTTACTTCAGTTATACACTGATGTGTATATCATTTGTTTTCTTGTAAATATCTTTCATGGTTGTACGATAATTTTCAGGAGCTTTTTGGTACATAAATATTTATTCCAAATTTGATTATGTCATAGCTTTTTTCAGGGGTGTTTGGGTGGTGTCACTGTGACTTGTTGCTCTGCATTGGTGTGTACATAGTTGGGGGTGGGGGGGGTCGCATATGTGTGTGGCCGTAACCTTTCGTCCTCCCCCTCCCGTGTGTCATAGGTGCAGTACTCACCGTTGTCGTCTGCGCCGGACTTCGTACTCGTGGTAGATGAGAAGGTAGACGAGAGCAGGTAGGATGTTTAATTCGGGTTCCATGCTGTCCTCCTTCCTCCTGGAGTGCGTGGTGGTGTGCGTTTTCCCGTTCGTAGTCTGTTTCCGCCGTGTTTTTATCGGCGGTGCTCCCGCCCCGGAAAAGGTGGCGGATTGGTGAGTTGTGATAGTGTGGGCGGTACATTGTCTGCCGCCTGGCTGTTGGCGGTGACCGCCGCGCTGTTTGTTTGTACCGCCGTGGCGGTCGGAGTGTTAAAGTGGCTGTTTGTGTTGGCGGTTCCCGCCAGGGTCAGAATTCCATTTTTTTGACCGCCAGCATGTTGGCGGGTTGGCCGCCGCTTTAACACCGACCGCCAGGGTTAGAATCACCCCCAGAGTGTTCAGTCGTGTGCCACACTGGTATACCTCACACTCCTGCCATGCACAGTTTTTTTGTCAAACATTTTACTGCAAATATTACATTGATATTAACAATGATTTATTAAAGATGTCATGAGTGTCGCAATTTGTGCGGTATTTAGCAATGAATGGCGAGGGCATGAGTTACTTGAGATAACTCTTAACAGGTGAATTTCTATGGATTGGTACGTTTAAAATGTGAGCCTAACTATATGGTCCTTGTAACCTTTGGTTTTGATAGTGAATTTCTATATTTTTTTCTAATTCTATTTCCTAACTATAATGTTACTGTAACCTTTAGGTTTTTTTAAGTGACTTTCTATGTTTTTTTAACGCAAAGTAATTTTCATTACTATGGGGGTCATTCTGACCTTGGCGGTCCATGACCGAAATGGCGGAGTGCGGCGGAAGCACTGCCAACAGGCTGGTGGTGCTTCCTGGGCGATTCTGACCACGGCGGTAAAGCCGCGGTCGGAAAAGGGTAGCCGGCGGTTTCCCGCCGGTTTCCCGCTGGCCCAGGGAACCCGCCATGGCGGCGCTGCTTGCAGCACTGCCATGGGGATTCCGACCCCCTTACCGCCAGCCTGTTTCTGGCGGTGTCCACCGCCGGAACCAGGATGGCGGGAACGGGTGCCGTTGGGCCCCTGGGGGCCCCTGCACTGCCCATGCCCCTGGTATGGCCAGTGCTGGGGCCCCCTAACAGGGCCCCACAAAGTGTTTCACTGTCTGCTTAGCAGACAGTGAAAATCGCAACGGGTGCCACTGCACCCGTCGCACCCCTTATCTCCGCCGGCTCCATTCCGAGCCGGCTTCATTGTTGAAGGGGCTGTCCCGCTGGGCCGGCAGGCGGTCTTCTGGTGGTTGCCCGCCGGCCCAGCGGGAAAGCCGGAATGACCGCCGCGGTCTTTTGACCGCGGTGCGGTCTTTCGGCGGGAACCGCTTGGCGGGCGGCGACCGCCGACCGCTGCTGTCAGAATGACCGCCTATATGTTTATCCAACACTGCCTGCAGTCATGCCCTGTGGATAACCCCCTATAGCCACCCAACCTTGTGTCATACACAGCCTTTGGCTGTGTGCAGTAGAGCTGGCCACAAGGCCTGGTCTATAGCCAGTCCCTGCGGCCAACCCCTCTAACCACCCAACTTTGAGTGAGAGAGAGAGAGAGGAAAAGTGTGAGATTGAGAGAAAGAGAGAGATTTAGGCTTTGATGAATATTATACTTAGAATAAGATATTTCTTGACAATCTGAAAATATTTTTTTTTTTGTCAATTAAAAATAGTGAGATCACCTTTCAGTATGTAACCTAAATATTTATAGTTAAAAAGAAACTAAAATAGGAAATGACCACAATCTCAACTAGGCAAGAACCCTTAACATTTAGTGTGCATGTCTGAGACCTTAGGCACTAGTCCAGAGGTGACTCCTTGCAATGCAGTGTCCAGACTTAGCTATGACATGCCAACCACAGATTTTAAGGGGAAAACTACTTCAATGTTACATCCCTAGGAAGGTTTAACAGTGAGATCACTAGAAAATAAACAGACACACTTCAAAGCGATACTAGGATTTGAATCTTCAGCCTATTTAATGACAGCAAAAGACCTTGACCATTAGGCCAGAGTGAGTTTGTTTTGCTCTGGTTCTTCACTAACGATAACATTTTTACAAAATATCATGCTGGTCTGACTCTTTGAAATCATTGCATGCAGAGGTCATTGCAATAGCAATCTTTCTCTCTCTTCCATCCTTTTATGGGATGAAAAAAAAAGAGAGAGAGAGAGAGTGACAAGACCACGGAGGGCCTGAAAGCCCCTGCAGTCTTAGCCAGTTGCCCACATCCTGCGAGAGATGGCATCACAGGCAAAAGCAGAGAGCTGATTCAAATTACAGTTCCCTGCTTGTGGGAGCAATGTTTTCATCTGTTTCCCTACACGCATCTTTGAATGCAGGGAAACAGATGAAAATTTCACTTTCTGCAAGTGAGAGCTGTTTGACAGCCCTAACTTGCAGAAAGTGAAGTGTTTGCTCTGACATGGCAGGAGCTATCAAAGCTCCTGCCAAGTCAGAATAAATAGCTATGTCCCAGGGGTGGGCACCCATAAACATAGCAGTAACCGGCCCTGGGGAGTGGTGGTCATCAGGGCCATCAATGGCTCCTCGAGGGGAATCACACGGCCCGCTCCTATGTAAAATAGCCACAAAGAGGTGGTGGTCCCAGGGCCTGTGGGGGGGCCAAGTGACCCCTTCATTGTATTACATTAGAGCCTCAGGGAGGTGGCGGTTCCTAGGACTGTGGGAGGGCTGCACAACCCCTCCACATTGTATTTGATCATATCCCTGTGGAGGTGATGGTCCCTGGGATGGCAGGGGGGCCGCACAGACCCCGTATTGTATTGCATCAGAGCCCTGGAAAGGTGGCAGTCCCCCGGGCAGCAGACGGGCATTGTATTACATCAGAGGCCCATGGATTTATTCAAAATGCCCCGAGTACCTGGCCCACCCGGGGATCTTCATAAAAACAAGTGCTGGAGCTTGCGCTTGTTTTTTAAAAAAATTAATTCTTTTTTTTTTAATTAAGGATGTCGCAGATCCATAGCAAACTTTTTTTTTAACAAAGCGCTTTTTTGCCCTGGCGGTTCCCCTCAAGGACCCCAGCACTAGAGCTAAGGGGTCATGGTGTATGTACCCTGGCCTTCATTTTTTCTCACTTTTTTTCTGGGACTCGGCTGAAGCTGGGCCCCAAGATGGCTGCTAACACTTCCTGGTTTGAAGAGTTGGCAGCGAATCAGAGCTCTGCAGCGCCATGCGCAAGCTCTTATTATTTACATAGTCGTCAAAGAGGATCCATGGACCTAGATATACAAATCAATTTTTTCTTTAATATCTCAAAAACAGTTGAATGGATTTAAACCAAATAACTGAAGGCATGATCTGTGTACCAGAAGCTACCTTTCTGCCAAATTTGGTGGAATTCCATCTAGAAGTTTGGGCTGTAGTCGTGTTCAAATCACCTACAGGAATTAACATGGGAAACACCCATTTTTTTACCCCCCCCCCTTTTTCTTGGCCCCTGCTTGACGGATCACCCCAAAACTTTCCATGTGCAACAAGACTCACATATATTTGGGTGTCCCAAAGGCTACCTTGGGCATGCACACCTTTTTTAAATAGTTGGGGGACACCTTTAGTTTTTTTTTTTTTTCAATGGTACCTCAGTGCCCACTCGGAGCACCCCACAATGTCTGCAACACTGCAAGCGGCAGGCAGGGGCCCATGGCCCCCATATCCTCACCAGCTTTTCTGCCAGTAGCCTTCCTGGGTTCGGCAAAAGCTGACATTGCTCCCACGTGTTAGGAGCAGCTTTTCATGCTGCTTTTGCCAGGTGGGAGCAATTGTGTGCCTCCCTCCCTGCAAGAGCTACCTGCTCCCACCAGGTGGGAGCACATAAGTGTTCACTACTTGTGCTCTTGCCTTGTACAGACAGGGAAACAACAATACACTGGGACACCATCACGGAACCGGCCCAGCGGATGGGATCCACAGAGCCAAACTCTGTCTCAGGGAGAGGGACCTGCACACCCCTTCGCCTTTTAATTTAATGGCATCAGGGTTGCAGTCCCAATGAGCTGATAAAGTATTGATTAAATGTGGTCCCAGACTTTAGGAGCCCTGGGGCCATAAAAATCTCAAGTAAGGGGAAACACGCGTATGGTTCCCTTCCTTAAAAATAATAAAAATCAGCAACCCCTAGTCCACTCTTTGAGTGCTTTTGCTTTTTTTCAAAGGATAACAAGTTCATAATGACCCCAAGTTCATAAAATATATGTATATGTTTTAAATCAAGCTCTGACCCATTTCAGGGGATATTTTGTGTTTTTTCAAAGTGTGGATCCACCATGAATTTACGTTCAAGTGTATAAAAAATGTTTTGGCCCGGGGGTTCCCCTCAACAGGCCTAGAAGGGCAGGGTATCCCTTCGCTGCCCCTTTTATGGTTTTCTAACCTTTTTTCAGGGCAGGAGACTGAATTCCTGAGTCCTAAAATGGCTGTCCCCACAGCTGTATTGATGTGGTCAGGAGACAAACAAGCTTTATATGTCAATCAGGGGGACAAGAAAATAGAGGGGGCCTCACAATGCCTGAATAATTTTGCACAAAATTTGGCAGAAATCTTGTTCCTGGTCCAGAAATAGTGCTTTTTGTGACATGATGTAAATCCATTCAGACGTTTTGAGTAATTAGACTTCCTGCTACAACACTCTCCGCATGCTCCGCAAAATCTTCAAGTGGATTCCCGTAGAAACCAGGAAAACTGTCACCCACGCCCTGGTCAGCAGACGATTGGACTACGGAAATGCCCTATATGCAGGAATAACAACCAAACTCCTAACAAAGCTGCAAAGAATCCAGAACGCATCAGCCCACCTCATTCTGAACATCCCACGCAGGGACCACATTTCCCCCCACCTCAGAGACCTTCACTGGCTACCAGTATCAAAGAGGATCAACTTCAAACTCCTCATCCACGCACACAAGGTCCTCTATGACACAGGCCCAGCCTACCTCAACGACAGACTCACCTTCAACACCCCCACCCGCAATCTTCGCTCCACCAGCCTCGCCCTCGCCTCCATCCCCCGCATCCGCCGCACCACCGCCGGAGGAAGATTCTTCTCTCACCTAGTCGCCAAGACCTGAAACTCCCTACCGCTCCACCTTCGCCAGACCCAAGACCTCTTGACATTCAGGAAAAGCCTCAAGATATGGCTTTACGACGAGTAGCTCCCCCCCCAGCGCCTTGAGACCCTAACGGGTGATTATTGCGCTCTATAAATCCTTGATTGATTGATTGAAATCATTTGGAAACCACATGCCGCAGAGGCTCCACAGACCTGACAGATCTCATGCTTAGATTTTATTGGCTGCTACCATGTCAACAAGAGTGTGGCAATAGCCATCTTTGGACACAAGACTAAGGGGGTAATTCTGACCTCGGCGGTAAAAGGCGCTTACCGCCGGTCAGAAGACCGCCATAACACCGCCGCAGTCGCCGTAAACCGCCACGGTCATTCTGACCCGCAACTGGCAAACCACCAAAAACCCGACATCAACAAAATCCCACCACAGCAACGGCCAGCGAAAAACTGGCGATGACCAAACCTCCACCGTCACGCCAACAGAAATACGCCCATGCCATTCCGACCCACAAATCCCCGCAGCGGTCTTTCAACCGCGGTATTCCATTGGCGGTACACACCGCCGCGGTCAAAATAAACACACCTTTACAAAACAATACCACATTGGACAATTCAAAATACACACACCTGAGACACATACACACACCACTCCCACACACCCAATACAATATAAA
Source organism: Pleurodeles waltl (assembly GCF_031143425.1). NCBI lineage: Eukaryota > Metazoa > Chordata > Amphibia > Caudata > Salamandridae > Pleurodeles > Pleurodeles waltl. Next base: position 629,063,085 of record NC_090439.1, read on the forward strand.
ACACACACCCACATCATCCACAAACCCTTACGACCACAATTGCGACTGAAGGACAGAGAGAGACAGCACAGAATAGAGTAGACCATCACACAGAGGCAAATCACAACATCACCCACACAATATCCACGCACAAAACACCATACACCACCACACTCACCACACTCTACAACACATACACCACCCCTCACCTCATCCACACCACCCCATGGCACCCCAAAGACACCCCAGGTTCTCTGACGCAGAACTCAGGGTCATGGTGGAGGAAATAGTTCGGGTAGAGCCCCAGCTCTTCGGGACACAGGTGCAGCACACCACCATTGCCAGGAAGATGGAGCTATGGCAAAGAATAGTGGACAGGGTCAACGCTGTGGGACAGCATCCACGAAATCGGGACGACATCAGGAAGCGGTGGAACGACCTACGGGGGAAGGTGCGTTCCATGGTATCAAGGCACAACATCGCGGTGCAGAAGACTGGCGGCGGACTCCCACCTACTCCCCCAGAATTCACAGCATGGGAGGAGGAAGTCTTGGACATCCTGCATCCTGAGGGCCTCGCAGGAGTAGGCGGAGGAATGGACTCTGGTAAGTCAAATCGTCACTACTTCATTCCCCCCACCCCACCTGCATGCCAAATCATACCCCCACCCTCACCCCCACCTCCATCACACCAACTCCTTGCAAATGGCTCACCATCACAACCCACCCATCCCAAAACCTAGCCCTGCATGCGTCCCCAAATCATGGACACCCATCACCAAAGCATGGCCACTGCACATACCCATCTCCCCCACAAGCCACCGTCACAAAAGCCCCCACAAGGGAATGCCAGCTCTGGGGTACACGGCCACCCACCCATTACACGAAATGGCACACACAGAAGCAATAACCATACTCTTATACCCCTGCAGGACCTGAACGCCACCACACCACCCAGGAGGGTCCAGAGATGTCCATCCCACCCCCAGAAGAGGCCCCCAGTGATGACAGCAGCTCTGTCTCCCTGGACCCAGATGACCAGCCCGGCCCATCGGGGACCTCGGGACAGTCGGTTCCCCACAGACAGCCACAGGCTACAGCAGACCTAACCCCCTCTGGGAACACCAGCACAGCTCCCACCCAGCGGGCCCATGCCTCTGTCTCCAGGACACGTCAATCAGCGGTGTGTCCACCACTACAGGGCACCCAGGTTGACCACCCCAACAACAACAGGGACCTGGGGGCAGTGGTAGTGGGCACACGGTCCAGGGGACAGAGGACCAGGGAAACAGGGGAACTGGGAGGGCTGCTGTGCTACAGGGGGGGACAGGCCCAGGGAACCGACTCTGCAAGAGGCCCTCTCCTCCATCATGGGAGCATACCACCGCTCCCAGGAGACGATGGCTACGGTACTGGCCAGGTTCCAGGAGATCCAGGTACTGCAGGAGGAACAGTACATGGGGTTCAGAGAGGAACTGAGAAACATTAGTTCCGCAATGGGGACCATCGTCGTGGCCCTTAACCAGATAGTCACCACACTGCGGGACCATGTGGCACCACAAAGGGCCCCTGTCACTAGCATGGACCCAGACCAGGCTACCACCTCCGCCGGCGCTAGTGGACAGGAGGCCCCCACACAATGACAGGCCACCAGAACCCCACCTCCGGCAGAAGAAGAACCACCCCGCAAGCGGTACCTGAGATCTCAGAAGAAGACAGAGTAGGATGCCAAGACCCCCGCCAGCAAACTATACCCCCTGATGTCATCCCACTGTCCCACATTGTCACCCTGTCCAAACTTAAACTGCCCCTGCTCCATCCTTCCACAGGCATATGGTCAATGCACCTGTGAGACTGAAAACTGGACTCTGCCATGGACATTACTCCACCATCACCCATCACCGTTTTACAATCATGTCCCTAAATTTAGCACTTTAATAAAATCACTTATTGCACTTAAAAAATCTGGAGTCTGCTTGTATTTTGAACAAATGTATTAGACATAACGGTGCCAAAATGTTCTGTTACATTGTGATGACAACATACCACTGTCACACAGCTGTAGTCCATGGGCAAACAAAGCAGAGGTCACGCAGTGGGGCCCACAGCTCTGAAAACGGAAGGGAAAGTCACAACTCAGTTAACAGGAACTGGGGGGAAACACATACAGTAGAGAGGCAGGAGACTTTAAGTAAATGTAAAATGGCGGGGTTGATTCGTACCTGTGTGCTACTGAAAATACTGTTGTATCACTGTGTCCCTGTTGTCTGTGTCGTCCCCGTCGTCTTCCTCCTCTTCACTCTCCACAGGCTCCACAGCTGCTACAACACCACCATCTGGACCATCCTATTGCAGGAAAGGCACCTGGCGTCGCAAAGCCAGGTTGTGAAGCATGCAGCAGGCCACGATGATATGGCACACCTTCTTTGGTGAGTACATTAGGGATCCACCTGTCATATGCAGGCACCTAAACCTGGCCTTCAGGAGGCCGAAGGTCCGCTCGATCACCCTCCTAGTACGCCCATGGGCCTCATTGTACCGTTCCTCTGCCCTTGTCCTGGGATTCCTCACTGGGGTCAGTAGCCACGACAGGTTGGGGTAACCAGAGTCACCAATTAGCCACACACGGTGTCTCTGTAGCTGTTCCATCACATAAGGGATGCTGCTATTTCGCATGATGTACGCATCATGCACTGACCCAGGGAACTTGGCATTTACATGGGAGATGTACTGGTCAGCCAAACAGACCACCTGGACATTCATCGAATGATAACTTTTTCTGTTCCTGTACACCTGCTCACTTTCACTGGGGGGAACCAAAGCCACATGGGTCCCATCAATGGCACCAATGATGTTGGGGATATGGCCAAGGGCATAGAAATCACCCTTCACTGTAGCCAAATCGCCAACCTCAGGGAAAACAATGTAGCTCCGCATGTATTTCATCAGGGCAGACAACACTCTGGACAAAACTTTAGAAAACATAGGCTGAGACATCCCTGATGATATGGCCACTGTTGTTTGGAATGATCCACTTGCCAAAAAATGGAGTACTGACAGAACCTGCACCAGAGGGGGAATCCCTGTGGGTTGGCGAATGGGGGACATCAGGTCTGGCTCCAGCTGGGCACACAGTTCCTGTATAGTGGCTCGGTCAAGTCTGTATGTCAGTATGACATGTCTTTCTTCAATTGTCGACAGGCCCACCAGCGGTCTGTACACGGGAACATTCCTCCATCTCCTCGCAAGTCCCAGCGGACGGTGCCTAGGAAGGACAACATGGAGCACAGAGTCAAGCAACCCACAGGTACGTAACCACAGCTTGCACAGAACACGATTCGCTATGCATTGAATGGCTTGTATGAGTGGCAATGCAAGGCCTAGGCCTGTGTGACGCAGTAGAAATTAAGCCATGTGGGCCCTTGAAATGGCGGCTGCCTGACCTGTGAAGTGTGACAATGGGATGTGAGGTCAATGCACTGGCCTGGCACACCGTGGCGGTAGGCGGTCGAAGACCGCGGCGCAAAGCAGCATTGGTTAACATTGAACCCTATGGGTCTCAGGAGCCAATGACGATGTGCGCCGGCGGTCGCGGTTCGCACCGCCGCGGTACGCACCGCCACGGGCGTGACCGCCATTTTCTATCTGCTTAATCACTCGAGACCTGATCATCCACAGGAGAGGACCTATACTGCAAGTGCTGCTGTGACCTCGGTCTGGAAGATACAATGGCTGCTGTGACTGGGGAAAGGGCCCCTGCCTTCACATCTGAGGAATTGGAGAAACTTGTTGATGGGGTCCTCCCCCAGTAAGCGCTACTCTACGGTCCTCCAGACCAACAGGTAAGTACACTGGGACCATGCTTTGTGGGAAATGCCTGTGTTGAGTGGGGTGGATGAAAGATGGTGGGGAGGGGAGCGAATGAGGCATGCATCGCACGACAGATGAGAGCATGTGCCATATGGCAAGGTTGGGGAGGGGGGGCCACTCACATCGACCATGCCGAAAATGATCATATTTATTTTCCCACCCTGTCCATGTCACATAGGTCAGCGCCCATCAGAAGATCGACATTTGGCGTGCCATCGCCAAGGACGTCCGGACCCTGGGGGTCCACAACAGACGGGGCACCCACTGCCGAAAGAGGTGGGAGGACATCCGCCACGGGAGCAGGAAGACCGCGGAGGCTCTGCTGGGGATGGCCTCCCAACGTAGGAGGGGTGGCTCCCGTCAATTGACCCCCCTGATGTCCTAGATCCTGGCGGTGGCCTACCCCGATTTGGATGGGCGCGTGAGGACATCACAGCAGACACAATGGGGTGAGTACCAGGACATTCTGCTATGTTAGCGCACAGTGGAGGCGTCTGGGTGGGGGAGGAGGGCTGTGGGTATCCCTAGGCCAGGGCAATTTCTGTAGGCTGGGCCCCTCCGTAAGGCATGGCCCTGTGCCCCCGCCCCCACCTCTGTAGGGTGCTAAGTACAGCTATCCATGGCCCTGGGTCACCTATGTGTGCAGTTGTCGTCCATAGGCTTGTAGGCCAAGTCACAATAATTGAGTAGTGTACACCGAGTGCGCGGCGTAGTGCAGGGGGCTTCTGTGTCTGTCCTCTCCGCCAACGGTGTCGCCAATGCATGCACTCAACATGTAATTTTTTCTCCCCCCCCCTTTTTTTTTTGTCTTCCTGTTCATGTGTGCATTAGCATCATCAGGCGGAGGAGAAGTGGCATCGGAGCACGAGGGAGCTGCATCTCACATGGCCCCAGAGGGCCATGCAACCGACTCCGAGTTCACCAGTGAGACGGAGGGCGAAGGGAGCTCCACAACGGGGACCCGTGGAGACGTCAGCGACACAGACACGTCCTCGGAAGGGAGCTCCCTTGTGGTGGCGGCAACATCCGTGCCCACCGCTACAACAGGTACAGCCGCCACCCAGCGCACCAGCTCCGCCCTCCAAGCAGCCCCTCAGCGTTCGCCCCGTGCTCGCTCGGCCAGGAAGGCAGGTATCTCCTTCGCCCCAGGCACCTCAGGCCCTGCCCCAGTTACCCCTGCTGCTCTCAGTGAGGAGACCATTGACCTCCTCCAGACGCTCATTGTTGGGCAGTCTACCCTTTTGAATGCCATCCAGGCTGTAGAAAGGGAGGTGCACCGGAGCAATGCATACCTGGAGGGCATTCATTCGGGTCAGGCTGCCCATCAGCGATCGTTCAACGCTCTGGCCTCAGCACTGACGGCAGCCATTGTCCCTGTCTCCTGCCTCCCCCCTCCAATTTCCTCATCCCAGTCCCACTCCCCTGTTCCTCTGCCTATCCCAGCCACACCTACAGACCAGCCTGCACACACATCAACACCCAAGGGCAGCTCATCCAGACATAAGCACCACAGATCACACAAGCATTCACACATGCAACATCCACATGCAGACATGTCAACAGCCACTGCCTCCTCTGTGTCCCCCTCCTCCTCGTCTCCCACCTCCCTCCCTGTGACATCTCCACTCACACCTGCATGCACACCACCATCAGCCAGTACGTCCATCACCAGCACACCCATCAGAACACTCTGCACATGTGCAGTCACCACCCCCACTGCCATTTACACGTCCCCTGTGTCCTCTCCCAGTGTGTCTGTCACCCCCTCTTCCAAACCACACAAACGCAGGCAGCCACCCACCCAACAGCCATCCACCTCACGACAGCCTCT